>NC_077231.1:311913860-312213860 GCF_027887165.1 Monodelphis domestica
AGGCTGGAGGTGACATTTAAAGTCAGAGTTTGTTACAATTATATAGTTAATGGCAGAGCTAAGCTTGGGACCTCTCGGGATCTTGGGATTTAAGAGAAGACTCTTCTTCTCCTCAATTTACAGAGGAGGAAATTAAGGCTCAAGAATAAAAGACTTACTAAGTCACAATTGGTTCATGGACTAGTTGAGGTTAGCTACTCTTAGGTGCTTCAGATTCCTAGAAATAAAGGGCCATTGAGATAATAGGATGCAGCTCCATAGAATAGGACCCTGGAGCCTAGAGAAGATGATTGGCCCAAGATCACACATATAGGGAAACTTGTAGAGCCTTTAGGTGTAATGTCTATAATCCACTTTATGAGGTACCCCAACCACAAAATCCAGAGTATTGCCCTCTACTGGGGACTTCAGTGCTCTCCACAGGTAATGAGTATCAGAAGAATTCTTTGATGAATAAAAATTCTGAGAGATAGGATTCTGGGTAAGAAAAATCAAGTTCTAGATCAGGCTAGCAATAATCAACAAATTAATGATCAGTGGTCTCTCTTAATGATCAAAGACAAATTCATTCAGCATCTCAAGTCATTAAGTCCAATTTTGGAAGCTCTTTACTTAGCCCTTCCCAAGACATCTCTAACTGGTGGGCACCAATGAGGCGGTGAGCTCATGTTTTCAAGTCCCTCCCTGATCCCCTTATGATGAGGAGGAAGATCACATGCTTGACCACAAGATTCCAATTTCCCTGCTGATCTAGATGAAGAAATCAAGTCAGCTTGGGCCTGGTTAAGATTGACTTTCTCTCATTCGTCCCAGTAGGGGGATTAAGGACGTTGTCCTGCTGCTCTTTGGAAATATTTGACCGAAACCAGTTTTTGTTTGCTAGACAAGATGGAGTTTATATTCTCAATCGTAATTGCCCCAATTTCAGAAGGGGCAGAGAATGTGAGGCTATTCCTAGGATTGTCAGGACACAGGAATGAGGAAAAAGTCTTTTTTGACAAATAGGTTACGGAACCCTATTAATAATCAAATAATATGGTATTAGGACTAAAGCTTCTATGCCACAGAACATGTTGTATCAGGAACATTGTTCTAGCCATATGATGATAGAAAATAAAAAATCATAAATTACGTATTTTAAAAGTCAATTTGTAGTGATAGATACATGATTCCAGAATTTACATATTCAAAGTTCATCTACAGCATGCTCAAGTTTGGACTTCAACCTGTAGACAATGGTAAACCCCTTGTCTTTTCCCTTTTTTGGTATCCTCATTGTTTAATTCAATACCTGGCACTTAGTAGGCACTTAATAGATATTGATCAGTTGATTGATAGTCATGTGAGATTTAAATTAAGGCAGGAAGAGGCATCTCTACCATTCTTTTCCCCTCTAGATTTCCTCTCTGTCTCTGTCTCTGTCTCTGTCTCTCTCTCACCTTAAGGAGTATGATTCCTAGGAATTACCAAGAGTGCTATAGGGTTGTTGGCGGCACCATAGATAGAGCTCCTGACCTGAATTCAAGGAGACCCAGTTCAAATGCAAAGTCTTAGATATTTATGAGCTGTGTGGCTCTGGGCAAGTCTTGTAACTTATTCCTGACTCAATTTCTTCATCTATAAAGTGAAGATCATAATAGCATCCACCTCCCAAAGATATGCGGAGATCAAATGAAATGATATTTCTAAAGTGCTTAGCAAAGTATCTGGCACATAGTAGAAAGAAAAGGAGCATCTCTTTCCTTCCTTCCTCCCTCTAAGTCCCAGGAGACTCAGAGCCTATTTCCTCTATTATAAAATGAGGCGATTAGATTAAACTAAATTAAGGGTAGCCAAACTACAGAGGGATTGTAGACCCTGGAACTGGGAATGGTTGTTACATCTTAAAATACAATAAAACTTTGTTTTACAATGTACAAACAATTCTTAGCTAACAACCATAGTTTGTACTCATCATATACATTACTGGATGGCCACCTCAGTTCAGCCAAATTAGCTTTCTCTGTTCTTTGATCTGTAATCTTTGAGTTTTTGCCTCAATTATCCCCCATAGCTAGCTTGTACCCAGAGCAATGCACAATAGGAACTGTAGGTCCCTGATGTCGCCAGAGGGTTTGGGGCACAATTTTGCTGTTTCTGCTACAGGAGTTAATCCCAAGCCCCCACTCTGAGATGGGAAGCTTCCTTTCCAGCTTCAGCCACAGGCTGAGATGAGTTCCTGCACTGTCTTTGGCTGGTGTGATGCTAAGCCTTTTCAGTGGGAGCAGAGAGCCTTAGCTTAGGAACAGTAGATGGTTCTTCTTTCTGAGGCTCTCAGTTCTGAGGCTATTTGGCACCTCCAGGCAGGAGATGAAAGAACAAAATTCTCCTTGCTCAAAAGTCTTTTCCCTCCATGCTGCCTTAAGGTGATTTGTTTCAGTTCAGACATTTTCATTTCCCATATTCCTCTGGGAGTCTTACGTAGGCGAGTGAGAAGGGATGAAAACATGAGTGCAGCCTGTTCCCTGGAAGCCCACAGAACGACTTTCTGGTCTCTTCCTATGTGGTGAAAGCATTTGAGGCTTCTGGTCTTTTAAGGTAATGAATGTCGATTTGCAACTTCAAGTTTATCTCTTTACCTTTAAGGATCTCCATCTCTGCAGATGTTTTGTTTTTGCTGGCCTCACTGAGGCCTCACTCATCCCCTCCCCCTTCACTTGACATATAGTCTTCATATACTTCCAAATGTACATGTAACATCCCCTCTGAGTTGATTCTCCCAACTTGCTCCCAGAGGACCACTGACTATTTCTCCAGTTGAAGTAGCAGGCAGTAACCTGGAGGGGCTGAGATCTCTAATTCTGTTGTTCACAAGCCCCCACCCAGCGTGTACCTTGGTATCAATCAACCAGTTGATGTCAATAAGCTTTTAGAAAAAGGTAGTTCCTGAGAAGGTAGAACAAGAACAGTCATTAAAAAGCAATCTTCCAGGAGCTTACCCCTTCTCTTTGCATGTACACATACTCCCAGGCATGCACAATCTCTGGAGAAAGTGATCTTAGACTTAAAGGACCAAGACTGGAAGGAATAAGGTTGAGAAAACCTGGACTGAAAGGTACTGCAAGGACTTTCTGGCTAAAATGGTGGCAGAGTAGAAGGAAGGGCCAGACTCTCCTCACAACCGACCAATACAGAGTGTCTCAAAAGGACAAAAAAAATCTAAATCCAACAAGAGAAGGGGATCTGTCTCGGGGCACATCCTACAAGGTAGGCAGTTTGGAGGCATTTCTGCACTATAAGGGGGTAAAAACTAGACCTACCTAAGCACAAGCTGATCAGCTCTCCCCCATAACACCTACTGAGTCAGAGTGAGGGCTGGGGCAATCTCTAAATTCTGGGGGGCTGGCTGAGGGCACCACAGTCTTACCTCTGAGGGTAGTTCAGGGCTTTGGCAATGAGACTTGGGACCTGAGGCTGGGGGGTGCAGAGCACAGAGGGTGGGCATGGAGATAGGGTAGCCCCACAGCAAATGCAAGGGAGACTGGAAAAATAGCCTCAGGGCAAAACTTTTTAAAGCCCACTACACCAAGAACTGCCGGCCTGCCTCACTCAGACTTCTGGCTGGAAAACCAAGATAATATAAAGAAAAACAGCCATGCCATGTCCACCAACAGGAAGGAACCAAAATCCACAAGTACCAAAAGAAATAAACTTCAACCGAAAAAGCCTTTGACCCTAGATAGGGTCAAACATAGATAACTTCTATGGAGAAAAAGAGCGAGTACAGAAGAGACAGCAGAGAGTGACAAACAAATACATCCAAACTTCAAAAAAAATAACCCAACAACAACAACAACAAAAAAAAAGGAAATTGGTCACAAGCTCTCAAGGAACTCAAAATGGAGTTCAAGAACCAAGTAAGAAAGATAGAAAAAATGGGAAGAAAAGTGGGAAAAGGAAATGAAAGTAATTAAAAAAGAAAATAAGAGTTTAAAAGACACGAAAGGTACCTCAAGACTCCTGGCTTTGGAAATCTTCTCCCTCCTCCCCCACTAAGTCCTAACCAAGCTGACAAAGCTAAAGGCAGCTTGGCGGTATAGTAAATAGGGTACTGGACCTAGAATCAGGGAGTGGAAACACCGAGAAAAAGCAACTGCCTGAATACAGCGGTTGAGGGGACATGACAGAGGATAGACTCTAAATGAACACTCTAATGCAAATACTATCAACAAAGCAATGGGTTCAAATCAAGAAAACATCTAATGCCCAGTGGACTTACGTGTCGACTATGGGGGGTGGGGGGGGAGGAAAAGAAAATGATCTATGTCTTTAACGAATAATGCTTGGAAATGATCAAATAAAATATATTTTAAAAAATGGAAAAACTGGACCTAGAATCAGAAAAACCTCTAGTCAAACTTAGCCACAGACACTTAAATATCCCAGGCAAGTTACCTAGACTTTGTTTGCCTGTTTCCTTATCAGTAAAATGATGATAATGATAATATACCTCCCAACGTGGTTATGAGAACAAAATGAGATAATATTTGTGAAGTGCTTTGCAAATCTTAACGCACTCTCTCTATATTATTATTATTATTTATTATTTTTATTTATATATTTATTATTATTGATATTATATATTATTATCACAAGCTATTATTGCTATTCTTTCTGTTATCATTATTAAAGTTCACTTCATGGCAAGGTATTGGTAGTGGATGCATTGCTCTCTTGCTTAGTCGGGTTGGCCCCTTCAAGGGAACAATATTTCAGTGGATGGGTCAGTCCACTGCTGCACTGGGTCAAGCAGGTCACTCAATTGCTTTGTTGGCTATTAACCAAACTCAGCTGTTACTGCTACTGGCTGTGGTTGGACCTAAGGGCTTTTTTGGATTCTCTGGTTCCACTAGTCCCCTGGCCATTCCTCTCTCAGGATACTCCTTCACCTAACACCAAGAATGAAGAAATACTCCCAAAGTGCCACATTTTGCCAGAGAGATGGTGGCTGGGTGGAAGATTAGGAAGCTTCTGCCCTCCTAAATATGGAAGCTCCCAGAAGTTCATGCCTTGCTCTCTGCCAGGCAGAAATGGCCCCAAAAGAACTGAGGGACAAGTTTATTGATCTTTGTGTAAGCAAACTCAGTTCTGGCTCATTGCCTCCTGAGTCACCAGACCTTCTGGCTCTGGGGACAGTTAGAAGACAATTCATCATTCCTTATTATAATGGCCAAAACCAACTGGCAGTTGACTGAGAAAACTGTATATGTTCTGACCCACCAGGAAAAGCAAATATGAGCATCCAGTAAAGACAGCATCCTCACCGGTCAGTTCCTCCATTACCCGGATGCTGTCTCTCTTAATGGAATGTATGCTCCTTGAGGACAAGAACTCTAACACTTCTGTCATTGTATCCCTACTCAGTCAGTAAATATTTACTAAGCCAAGAAGCTGTGGCATGTGTAGGAGCCACACCCTAGTAAAACCAGCTCAGCAGACAGGGCAAACCAGGTTAAGGGTAGCTGACAGGCTTTAGACATGTTGGTGATCCAGAGAAATGTCTACCACAAGCATATCAGAATGAGCAAATGAGAACAATTTGTTCCAGTGGCCAGGAAGGCAGCTGAAGCAAGCATTGGAGAGTGCTTAGAATTCTCAAAGACATTACAGACACCAAGGTCGTCCATTGTATCCAGGGCCATCATCAGTCATCCTGACTTTCGTCTTGCCACTGGATTTGGTGACTATGGAAAAGAGGGAGGCTGATGATTTTGCACAACTCTGTCTCACTAAAATCCAATTCCCTCACAAGTCAACATATCCCTCATTGTGCCATTGGTCTTTTTTGAAAACAAAGGACAAACAACCACAACAACTATGTCTCAGTCTCTGAGCTTGGGCACATAGTAGGCACTTAATAAATGCTTTTCAATTGATTAGTCAGTTCTCAAATTCTCTCTTCTCAGGATCCATTGATCTCACCACTTTCTCTTCTCTGCAGGGCTAGTTAGTTAATAAAGTCACTAACAGCCATGGCTGTGTTCACTAAATCCGTATCGCATCAACTTTCTTCTCCTCCAAGAAAACTGCTTCAGCCTCCTCGAAATCTCCTCCAGGTTATGAGATGCTTTCATTTTTACAGATGACAATTGCATTTGGAGCCGTCGCACACTCCCCAAAGGGATGGTGACTCCTAGACTCTGGATTGTACATTTAGAGCTGATGGGGATCTTAGAGGCTATGCAATCTAACTTCCTCATTCTATGGAAGAGGTAACTGAGACAACATAAAGCAAATAAGTGCCTGAGGCAGGATTGGAACAGGGACTTAAATCCCAGTGCTCTAACCATTACTCTTAGCTGCCTCTCTGCCACTAACTAGTTCTGAGGTAGGCAAGTCAATTAACCCTGCTAGGCTTCAGGCTTATGATGTACAAAATGGGAGGGGGAGAGAGTGTACAGTTTTGAACTCAGTGATTTCTGAGGCCCCTTCCAGTCCCAACATTTGAGAAATCCTTTCCTTTGACTGGCTCCTGGCAAGGGATCTTTCCCTTCTTTAATAATGGTGAGACTTGAGAAAATGTCAAAGTGATGATTTTGTAGTAAGAATATGCTAAGATAAAGATACATTTCTCCATCGAGCTGTTTAATTTAATGAGCTGAAAATGATTTGTTTTTAGTGCAGTGCTCTTGCCACTGCAGTGGGAATTATACCTTTTTCAAAGAAGTCATCAGCATCACCAGGAAGACGGCAAGCTTCTTTTTTCTAGATGTTTCAAGAAATAGGCTTTTATAATTGCATTGATTCTGTCCAGGTACCTAGCAGGAAGGGTGGGCGGAATGGAGGGACTATTAGAGAAAATGGAATGTTTCCCCTAAACCTCTTGAGCCCCAAGACCCAGCAGGAAGCGCTGATAACAGTAAAAGATACATTGGCCATTCTGCAGGGGAGCTAAGATGTAACAGTCATAATTTGTTACCATTCTATGTGGAATGAAGAGAAAGAAGTACTTATAAGGTGAAAGTGGACAGAATTCTTCTCCCAAGAGACTGTGTGTGTGTGTGTGTGTGTGTGTGTGTGTGTGTGTGTGTGTGTGTGAGAGAGAGAGAGAGAGAGAGAGACAGACAGACAGACAGACAGACAGACAGACAAAGATAGAGAAAAAAGAGACATAGAGGAAAAAAAGAGGCAGAGAAAAAAAAGTAGCCAAAGAGAGAGAGAGGGAGAGACAGACAGACAGACAAAGATAGAGAAAAAAGAGACATAGAGGAAAAAAAGAGGCAGAGAAAAAAAAAGTAGCCAAAGAGAGAGAGAGAGAGAAGGAGAGACAGACAGACAGACAAAGATAGAGAAAAAAAGAGACATCGAGGAAAAAGTGAGGCAGAGGAAAAAAAGTAGCCAGAGAGAGAGAGGGAGAGACAGACAGACAGAGACAGAAACAGAGAGATAGGCAGACAGAAAAACAGAGAGATGCTGAAGACACAGACAGACACAGAAACCAAGAGAAAGGAATGGAAAAAAAACTAGAGCTATGGGCCTGGCATACAAAAAACTCTTTAGGGGATGGAGGAGACACATTGGATAGAATAGTAGATTTGGGATAAAAAAACAAAACAAACAACCTTAGTTTGAATCCTAACTCAGAGACTTAACTTGCTATTTGACCTTAGGTGAGACATTTATTCCCTGTCAGCCTCAGGTTTCTAGTCTGTAAAATGGGGATAATAAGAGCACCTACTGCTATTAGGGCCAAATGAGATGACATACAAAGCATTTTGTAAACTTAAAAAAAGTGCTATAAAAATGCCAGGTCTTTAGAAGAAAGAGACTTCAGAGTTTTCCCCATAAGTCAGTTATTGGAGAGTTGGTCCTCTAGGAAAGGGAATTAGCACCATTTCCTGGATGGGAGGAGAACATTAGGGACTAAGACCTGAAGCCAGGAAATATTAGACCAACACACCAAAGTGGTGTTCTATTATTGTACTCTAAAACTCAAAGAAGATGAATTCAGAGAAGCAGAGGAAGACTTCATGAACTGTTGTACAGTGAAGTAAGCAGTCCTAGGGCAATAATCTACCTTGGGATAATGATGAATGCTAGCAGTCTTCACTGGAAAGACTAAGCGTCGTTGTGTTGTGTGCATAGTCTGAATGTGAGGTTCTACCTCCAATCTCTATGCCTATGAACAGGCTGGCCCCATCCTGGGGGACCTCTCCTTCCTCTCCTCTTCCTCTTAAAGCCCTGGTTTCCCCCGAAGTTTGGCTGAAACTATGCCTTCTACAAGCTATCTTTCCCAAGACCCCTTGCTACTAATGCCTTCTCCTCTAAGGCTATCTTGCTTCTCTGTTGTTTGTATCTTGTGTGTACCTACTTAAATGGATGTTCTCTCCCTCATTAAAATGTAAACTTCACTTTGCCTGTATCCCTAGTGCTGAGCATAATATGCAACACAAAGTAAACACTTAATAAATACTTGTTCATTGATCCAGAAAATTCCAAGTAAAAATACAAGGGGCAAAAACCATTTGTGGCTTCTGGTCAGATAGTTGATAGGTCATCAGTAGTCCCATACCTTCAAAGATATGTCACAAAATCTTTGGGAGACTCCTTGAAGCCACCTTACTTATCTATCCCCCATTGCCTAGCAAAAGTCAACCATCATCCATCCATTCATTCATTCAACAAGCATTAAGTGCTGCCGGACACTGAAAATTGGGAGACAGAGCCCTCTTTTAAAGACCTTACCTTCTATCTTAGAACCCACACCAAGGATTGATTCTAAGGCAGAAGACTGACAAATGCTAGACAATTGGGGTTAAGTGACTTGCCCAGGGTCACACAGCTAGGAAGTGTCTAAGGCCAAATTTGAACTCATGTCCTCTTGACCCCAGGCCTGACACTCTAGCCA
Organism: Monodelphis domestica; assembly: GCF_027887165.1. Classification (NCBI taxonomy): domain Eukaryota; kingdom Metazoa; phylum Chordata; class Mammalia; order Didelphimorphia; family Didelphidae; genus Monodelphis; species Monodelphis domestica. The sequence goes on from NC_077231.1 coordinate 311,922,748, forward strand.
TTGTGCTACCTAGTTGCCTCAAAAGAGCCTTCTTTAAAGCATTAAATCTATTATTTCTGACTCAATTTAAATGTGGGGGACAGGGGAACCCCACTCCACTGCATAAGATCAAGTTTCTCCATCTTGTTTTCTATTTGGAGAAAGAGGTTGTTCCTGACACCAACGAAGCAAATTCCTTCAGGTTCCCATTTTCCCCATGTATGTACCTCAAGGCTTAATCTTCTGTTTATTCTGAATAACTCAAGTGGAAGATTAAGCTAAGAACTTGGGACACTTCCAATACTCTCCCTCTTATAGTGTTGACACCCACATTAATTTTTAATGGCCCTAAGTGCATCTCTAAACAATTTTTTTCAATTTAGGACATTTTTTTTGGATTAGGGTTGTGATTTCATTCGCATAGAGAAATTCCAGTGAGAGAATCATTTGTACTGATGCAGGTCTGTACCTTCTCTGCAACTTGTCAGCTTTAGAAAGTTTTCTAGTACACTGAGAGTCTTCAAACTTTCCAGGCTCACACAGCCAAGATGTAAACCCAGCTCTTTTATATCTGATTTCATATTAGTACTATGGAACATACGCTGCCTATGTAACCAAAAGACCTGGGTTCTAATTTTACCTAAGATGTTCATTAGCTGTGCAATTTTGGGCAAATCACTTGACCTTTCTGTATCACATCTATGAAATGAGGAGGTTAGCTATCAAACTACCAAAAACCTTTTTTTATAGAATCAGAAAAAAATTATAACAAAGTTCATCTGGAAGAATAAAAGATCAAAAATATCAAGGGAAATAATGAAAAAAAAATGGGAAGGATGAGGACCTAGCAGTACCAGATCTTAAATGGTACTATAAAGCAGTGGTCATCAAAACACTGTAGTACAGGCTAAGAGACAGAAGAGGGACCAATGGAATTGACTAGGAGCAAATGACTTCAGAAAGATAGTGTTAGATAAACCCCAAGATCTCAGCTTTTGGAACAAGAGCCCATTATTTGACAAAAACTGCTGGGAGAATTAGAAAACAGTAAGGGAGAAATTGGGTTTGGAGCAACATCTCATACTCTATACCAAGATAAATTCAAAATGAGTAAATGACCTAAATATAAAGAGTGAAATCATAAATAAATTAGGTGAACATAGAATATTATGCCTGTCAGATCTGTGGGAAAGAAAGGAATTTAAGACCAAGTGAGGGTTAGAAAATATTACAACATGTAAAATGAATGACTTTGATTATATCAAATTTAAACTTAAACGTTTTTGTATAAACAAAACCAATGCAACCAAAATTAGAAGGAAAGCAACAAACTGGGAAAAATTTTTATAAGAAAACTCTCTGACAAAGGTTTAATTTCCCAAATATATAAGGAACTTAAGGAACTAAGTCAGATTTACCCTCCCCCCCCCCAAAAAAGCAAGCCATTTCCCAGTCAACAAATGATCAAGGGGCATGGATAGGCAGTTCTCAGATGAAGAAATCAAAACTATCAATAATCACATGGAAAAGTGTTCTAAATCCCTCCTGATTAGAGAAGTGCAAATTAAAACAACTCTGAGGTATCACCTTACACCTATCAGACTGGCCAATATGGCAGCAAAGGAAAATGATAAATGTTAGAGGGGACAGGGCAAAATTGGGACACTATTACACTGCTGGTAGAGCTGTGAATTGATCCAACCATTCCAGAGAGCAATTTGGAATTATGTGCAAAGGGCCTTAAAAGACTGTCTGCCCTTTGATCCAGCCATACGCACTGCTGGGTTTGTACCCCAAAGAGATAATAGAGAAAAGGACTTGTACAAAAATATTTATAGCCCCACTCTTCATAGTGGCAAAAAAAATTGGAAACTGAGGGTATGCCTTCCAATTGAGGAATGGCTGAACACATTGTGGTATCTGATGGGGATGGAATATTATTGTGCCCAAAGGAATAATGAACTGGAGGGATTCCATGTGAACTGGAAAGACCGCCAGGAACTGATGCAGAGTGAAAGGAGTAGAACCAGAACATTGTACACAGAGACAGATACATTGTAGCACAATCGAATGTAACTGATTTTGCTATTAGTGACAATGCAATGATCCAGGACAATACAGAGGAATTTAGGAGAAAGAACACTATCCACATCCAGAAAAAGAACTGTGGGAGCAGAAATGCAGAAGACAAACATAGGATTGATCAAGTGGCTCCATGGGGACAAGATTAGGGTTTTATTGTTAAAAGGTCGATCTACTGCAAATATGAATAACATGGAAATAGGTTTTGAACAACGATACACATATAACACAGTGGAACTGCCTGTCAGGTCCAAGAGGTGGGAGGGAAGAGGGGGGGAATCATGAATCATGTAACCATGGGAAAATATTCTAAATAAATTTTAAAAAATTTTAATGAGGAGGTTGGAATCAATGACCTTCAAAGTCCCTTCCAGCTCAAAAGTCTACCATCCTATGATTCTATTGTCTTATATGTGTGACCTTGGGTGAGTCATTTAGCCTCTACCTAAGTCTCAATGGAAAAACAAAAATGAGAGGGGTGGATTCAATAGCATCTGCCATCTCTTCCCATTTTAAGCCTGTGGTTCTGTAAGGCAAAGGATTCCACAAAGCCTAACACATATTTTAAAAGGGCCTCCCCACTCTCTGGTTCCCATTTCCCAGTATTAAAGGTTGCCATATGCCATGCATCCCCCTCCCCACCTATAGTTCTCAGTCTTTGGAACCTGGTGCTTTTGCATCTTCTGTGACCACAAATGCCTTTTGCGGTTCTCTTGGTCTAAGTGCTGTGGTTGCTCTTTGCAAATGTTCGGGATAAGATGGATGAGGAAAGAGGCTGGGGGAGAGGAAGGTTCGGCAGAGAGCAAAGGGATGGCAGATAAATGGGAGGACAAGTCACATCTTCTCCCAATCGGGGTGGGATGGGCTGCGAACTCGGGCTGTGGCTGGACGAGATGTGGTCTGGGAATGAAATGGAATATTCTCGAACCCCGAGAAATGGCCAAGACGAATGACGGACAGAAACGGCGGCAGGTTGTACGAAGAATGAGCAGAACCTAGAGATGATTAAAAACAGAACTGCTGGCAGCGCCACAAAGTAATCCAACTCAGCCCCACTGCAGCCAACAGTGCTGGCCCCAGAGGATGTGGAAGTACACATCCTGCCTTTCCATTAACAAGAAGTAAACTACAAAGATGGAAAGTGACAAGTCCCGTCAGCCACAATTACACTGTTAGGTGGTTTAGTTGAACTCTTTGGGGAGATGGACTCTGTGAGCGGAGCTGTCTGGCTGCTGATTAGGAAGTATCTGCTGCCTCAAAAAAAAAAAAAGAATGGAGTCCCGGTTTTTGTTGTTGTTGTTGTAAGAGAAAGGAGAACAAGTCAGGGAGACAGCCACCTGCGGTCTCTGCTGGTAGGGGAGGCTGGGATTCTGTGAGGCAGTAGAGGCTGGAGTCTAAGGCGCGTCGGCTCCAAGTCCAGCACCATGGACAGTAAACCCCCCAGACTGAAGCGTCTACCAACCCAAGTCAGAAAGAGAACCTCTCCTAGCTGCCATGATGCTGATCAGCGGCGGGCTCGGCTCAAGCACTTCCAGCCTCCCGGAGTCCAGAAGAGCTGTTCCAGAAAAGTAATTCATGGGGGCAGTGGATTGAGAGCCAGGCCTAGAGACGGGAGGTCCTGGGTTTAAATCTGACTTCAGACACTTCCCAGCTGTGTGACCCTGGGCAAGTCACTTGACCCACATTGCCTAGCCCTTACCACTCTTCTGCCTTGGGGCCAATACACAGTATTGACTCCAAGACGGAAGGTGAGGGTTTAAAAAAAAAAAGTAATTCATTAACTGAAAATGGTTGGTTTGTTTTTTAACGGAAAAGGAGCATCATATTGTCTCAGAGTCCTCAGTGGTCTCCTCCCTGGAAATCTTCCAATGAATGGGGATGAAGATTTGATTCACATATGATAGAAGGTGTTATTAGATGAAATGATCTCCAAGGCCCTTCCTTCTATCATATTCAGTGAAAGGCTCCATCAGAAGGAATCCCACTGTAGGCCATGACAATGGGAGACTCACATTTCTGAATCCTCCAAGACATCAAAGACATCCCAGTACTGTTGGAAGGGAACTTAGAGATCACCTGATCCAACCCTCTCATTCCATGTATGTGAAAACTGAGGTCTAGAGAGATTAAGTGATTAACTTGGGATCATAGAGCTAGTGTCTGAGGCAGGATTTGAACCCAGGTCTTCTTGACTCAAATACAATGTCCTATCAACTATGCCATACTGTCTCAGTTCATGCTTTTATTTTTTTCTTCCTTCCAAGGATATGTGAAACTGGAAATGTACCCTTGATCTCATTCCTCACTGAATTCTGCATTTCTGGGGAATTCAAAAATCAATCCCCTGCTTCCCCTCACACTGAAATGGGTGACCTGTACTCAACAATATCTCTGAAGGCAAGAAAAGTGTCCAATGGGGAGATTCTTTGGCATGTATTCAGAGCATGAGTTATATTTTTATTCCTTCATACTATGAGAAGAACATTTTGTTTTAAATTAAATATGATAAATAGGCTTAGGTGGTAACAGCTCTCCACAGTATTCTCCAAAGGCAGGGTTTCCTTTTGTTTGTTTTTTCACTCTTTCAGCAAAAACAAAAACAGTCCCTGTCTTCAGGAAGCTTACATTCTATTGACAGAAACAGCACATCCCTGGGAAGGAAATAAACAAAGGGAACTTGGTAGAAGGGGGCTGGCCTCTGGGGAGGGGTTGGATTGGGCCTCCAAAGTCAGATGGTACTTGAGATGTGTCTGGAAAGGAGACTGAGGCAGAGAACAAGAGCTTCTGAGGCAGGGAGGAGCTGGAATATCATGTATGGGGAACTGCAGTCAGATCAGTATAACTGGAAGACAGAAAGAGTACAATGAAGCCAGATGGAGAAGGGCTTTAAAAGCAAAGCAAGAAGGGCAGCCCGGGTGGCTCAGTGAATTGAGAACCTAGGAAAGAGATGGGAGGTCTTAGGTTCAAATCTAGCCTCTAGCATTTCCTCATTGTGTGACCCTGGGCAAGTCACTTAATTCCCATTGCCTAGCCCTTACTGCTCTTCTGCTTTGGAACAAATACACACAATCTTGATTTTAAGACAGAAGGTAAGAGTTTACAAATACAAAGCCAAGCAGAAGTTTGGATTTTATCCTAGCAGTAATAGGGAGTCTCTGGTGCTTCTTGGGCAGGGCTCTGAGAATATCAATTTCATGATTCCAGGGATGGATGAATTATCAGGGGAGGGGCAATGTTAGGGCTCTACTTCACCCAAATCCTGGTAAACTCCATTAGATCAGGGTACAAACTCAGCCAGGGAGTAGATGACAGCCAGGAAATCCAGCCTTTAGCAAAGTGTTTGGCTCCTAGCAGAAACTTAATAAATGTTTATTGACTGACCGACTGGTAAGTGAGGCCACCAGAAAGGAGGAGAGGTTGATGACTTTTACAGTAAGAAGGGAAACAAGGACAGAACAAGCACACTCCGGAGAGGCTTGGATGCTTGGTCTTGGGTTTGTTCAAGCTCCTACCTTGTGGATTCCATGCTGGAGCTGTTAAATGGATAAGAGCCCCCTTAGGGAGAGACTATTCCCCTGCCACAGTAAGAGAGATGGAGGTCGGCTCTTCAAGAGAAACCACCTCTGGAAATGCTCTCTAAGGTCAAGAAGCAGTTACAGACATGCTGAATGTCACTGTTTCCTGCAGGAGACCTGGAGCAATGAAATTTTAATCAATTCTGCTGTCTCCTCCTGCATAAGCAGGCTGGAGAGGCTGTGGCCATCCCTGAGCAGGCTCTGGAACCTCTCACTCCTCAGAGTCTGTTCCAGAACCAAAGTCTTTAAAAAGGCAAAACATCATTGGAGAGAGGGAGGAAAGGGGATGCTAAAGATGGCCATTGCAGTTCCTTTCTGGGGGAAACTCTTTCAATTGTCCAGGGCTATTCTGCTGGAGGGATTATTTTTGCTGTTGCTAATAAATCCCTAATAGGTTCCCAGATGCTTTACAATCTTTTTTATTGGCTAGTCCTCCCAGTGCCCCAATGGGGGGAAGTCCTCTGAGCATTAATGGCCTCACATGACTTAATGTATGTGAAAGGCTTTGAGAAGAAGCCTGCTCAAAGTGGGGCGTGGGTGTCATTATCTTTGTCACCACTTGACAGAGTGCCTGGAACTTAGGGAAGAGAGAGATGGAGGCACCTGCATGAGCTAGAGAGTATCAGAAGGGCAGCCAAGAGATAGAGAGTCTTGGGACCATGGCATATGAAAATAGTTTTAAAATGGGTGACATTGGGGCAGCTGGGTGGCTCAGTGGATTGAGAGCCAGGCTTGGAGTTGGCAGGACCTGGGTTCAAATCTGACCTCAGACACTTCCTAGCTGTATATCCCTGGGCTAGTCACTAACCCCATTTGCCCAACCTTTGCCCTTTTGTCTTAGAGTCATGACTAGGACTGAAAGTATGGGTTTTAAAAAATGGATGATATTGAATCCAGAAAAGATTTTGTGGACATGAGAGCACTAATCCTATAGTGAGAGGACCTGGGTGCAAATCCTGCCTCTGAGGTTTGCAATCTGTATAACTGTCAGCAAGTTGCTTAATTTTCCTCAACTCCATTTCCCTCATCCCTAAGATATCCCTTCAAGCTCTAGACTGATGATCTAACATAGTCCAAAGGACATTTTATGAATGCAGGATTTAGACTGTTCTTCATTCTAGATGACAGAATTAAGACAGAGTATAATATAAAAGAGAGAGCACTGATTTTGTAAATCAGTCAACAAGCACATTTGTTAAGTGCCTATTATGTGAGGAATACTAAGGAAGGTCTGGGGATATAACATGAGGCAAAAAATAGCATCAGCTCTCGATCAACATACATTCAAGTAGAGGATTAAAAACCTATAAAAAACTAGGTGGCATAAGGCAGCTAGGTCATGCAATGGATAGAGTATTGGACCCGGGAGTTAGGAAGTCCTGAGTTCAAATCTAACCTGTTTGACCCTGGGCAAGTCATTTCACCCTATTCGCTTCAGTTTCCCTATCTATCAAATGATATGGAGAAAGAAATTACAAACCACTCTAGTATCTTTGCCAAGAAAACACCAAATGGTGTCCCAAGGAGTTGGACATGACTGAAATGACCAAATGATTACAAAACAAGCAATATACAGAGTAGATGAAGATAACCTGGGCTCTGTATTCTTGCTTCCTGTGTGTCACTTAACCTCTATCCCTCAGTCCCAGTTTTCTTGTCTACAAAATAAATGTCTTAGACTGAGATCAGACAAAGTGATAATAGTTGTTTAATAAATCTGGGTGGCTCAGTGGATTGAGTCAGGTCCAGAGATGGGAGGTCCTGAGTTCAAATTGGGCCTCAGACACTTCCTAGTTATGTGACCCTGGGCAAGTCACTTTACCCCCATTGCCTACCCCTAACCAGCTTTTCTGCCTTGGAACCAATACCCAGTATTGATTCTAAGATGGAAGATAAGGGTTAAAAAAAAATAAATGCTTTGGTCTGAAGGGAGATGGTGGTCCATGTGGTAGTGGAGGAGAAAGAAGAAAAAGAAAGAAAGAAAGAAAGAAAGAAAGAAAGAAAGAAAGAAAGAAAGAAAGAAAGAAAGAAAGAAAGAAAGAAAGAAAGAAAGAAAGAAAGAAAGAAAGAAAGAAAGAAAGAAAGAAAGAAAGAAAGAAAGAAAGAAAGAAAGAAAGAAAGAAAGAAAGAAAGAAAGAAAGAAAGAAAGAAAGAAAGAAAGAAGAAGAAGGAAGGGAGGGAGGGAGGGAGGGAGGGAGGGAGGGAGGGAGGAAGGGAGGAAGGGAGGAAGGGAGGAAGGGAGGAAGGGAGGAAGGGAGGAAGGGAGGAAGGAGGAAGGGAGGAAGGGAGGAAGGGAGGAAGGGAGGAAGGGAGGAAGGAGGAAGGGAGGAAGGAAGGAAGGAAGAAAGAAAGAAAGAAAGAAAGAAAAGAAAGAAAGAAAGAAAGAAAGAAAAGAAAGAAAGAAAGAAAGAAAGAAAGAAAGAAAGAAAAGAAAGAAAGAAAGAAAGAAAGAAAGAAAGAAAGAAAGAAAGAAGACAGAGAGGGAGGGAGGGAGGGAGGAAGGAAGGAAGGAAGGAAGGAAGGAAGGAAGGAAGGAAGGAAGGAAGGAAGGAAGGAAGGAAGGAAGGAAGGAAGGAAGGAAGGAAGGAAGGAAGGAAGGAAGGGCAATTAGGAGTTGGGAAGTTTGGGGATCCAGTCTCGGACTCTCCTGGACATGCATATGTTTCTCACTGCTGTGTGTTTCAGCTGCAAGTCACCATTGCTACCTCATGGTAGAGAAAGAAATGGCCTCTCCCATTGGCAGAAGACTGAATGGAGAGAAGTATGGGCCAGGGGAGAAGAATTCCCAACAGAGGACTCATTGTCCAACTCCCTCATGGGCCACAGAAGGAACAAGTGCCTCCAACAAGGGTCTGCCATCTGTCTCTCAGGCAGCAGTCCCCTTCAATGCAGCCTCAGTCAGTAGAAGCCAATGAGAGGAGCTCCCTTCATCCTCCTAGCAAAGGGCCAGCAGGCACATCCCTGGGATGTGTATCCATCTGATGATGGTCTGCCTTCAGTGGATGGGGTGGGGGGACTCATCAAACAGAGCAAAGGTTCTCTTGTTGCCTTGTACTTGCATCCTCAGCACCCAGCACTCTGCCTGGCATATATTAATTACTTAATAAATGATTTATCTGTCTCTACTCTCTGAATCCCTCCCTCCTCCTGAGGTACCTGCAGTTTTCTCTTTCTTGTATTTAGTTCTGCATTCACTATTCTGTTCTTTCAGCTCAGTCTAATCAATTCTTTCCTATATTTCTTTCCTCTGAAATGATGCTCAGAGGGGAAGTGAGCAGAAGTAGGCAAACCCTGTTCAACAGTGACAGCAACATTATATGATGATCAACTCTCGGTGACTTGGGTATTCTCAGCAATGCAGTGATCCAAAGCCTCATGACAAAGGGACTGGGTGCGGATCAAAACACACTCTTTTCCACTTGACTTTTTTCATGTTTGTTTTTTTCTTATAGTCGTCTTCTGAAACATGACCGATATGGAACCATGTTCTGGATGGTCGTGCATGTATAACCTAGATCAAATCACTCTCTGTCTCACGGAGGAGGGAGGAAACTTGGAACTCAAAATTTGGAGAAATGAATTTAAAATTGTTATTACATATAACTGGAAAAAACCAAAATGTATTAAAAATAAATAAGTGAAAATTTTTAAAAAGGAATATTCCTCAGCCCCAAGACCCTTCTGTGAGCAGTGACTCAGAGAGGAGAACCAGTGGGGAAGAGGAGGAAGAAGGTAACCCTGCTAGTCTGTGGAAACACATATTCAGGCTCCTCTGAGACTTCTTTGCCCTTCATGGCTGTCTTTGATGTTGTCAGTGGAAGGAAAGCAGAAAGCCAAAGGCAAGAGCTAGAGTGAGCCAGCCAGCTGGACCAGAGACTCCTGTTCTCTCAACCCTCTCCACAAAGATTCTTAAAGCTGTCCTGGAAAAGCAGGATCCTTCTGCTTCAAGGATAAATGATTTGGAGGAAAAAATGTGTTTGTTCAATCTCTTCCGGGTGTAAGGGGTAAAATAGGGGTTGTTGACTGAATATATTATACTAGTGGTCACCAGGGATTAAATTTCAATCCCAATAAAATACTCAAGTTAGTTTGGGATTTTTATGGTAGTTTAATTACAATAGTAGGAAGTAATGAAGAAGAATAGAGGAAAAGGAATTGGACTGCTCTGGCAAGCCAGATAGGAGTCGGAGGTCAAGGAAAGGAGGAAAGGGAGGAATCAGTCACTTCACCAAGATCGCTCAGGGAAATCGCCTCACCTAACCCACGCTACAGAGCTTCTCCCCGTCACCTCACTGGCAAGCCTTAAACTCCAAAACCCACCAAGACACCAAGCATGCCACCATGAGCTCCCAACATGGAAAAAAATCAATGTCTTTGAGAGAGTGAACCAGAGCGAGAGCCAGAGAGAGGAAATGATGTGAAATATATAGACCGTTCTTTACATCACTTCCTGCATCTCACATGTTCCAATGATAGCTTAAACTTGACTTTGGACAGCCAAGGGGTCTGTCAGTTGCTTTTGATTTGTCACTTGCTAGCACATGTAGGTCATAAGCCATCCTCCTCAATACTTAATCCTTAAGTAGGGGTGTAGACATTCCTGGTTGCTAGGATTCTAAGACTAAGCAGGGTGGAGTAAAACTAAAATTCACATGGGCAACTTCTTTTCTTAAGTTAAATTGTCCTTTTTAAAATTATTCTACACTTGACAAACATCAGTAAACATGAACACATCCCTATGTAAGGGATAGAACATGACAACTGCATATGAAACCATGATGCTCTTCTACATAGCTCTTGGGTTTGTAAAGTACATTCTGATGTGCTGTTAGCTCCCTGGCTTCCATCAAGTGCCACCTTCTGTAAGAAGCCTTTCCCAATCCCCCTTAGTGCCAGTGCCCTTGCTCTGTTGGTTATCTCCAGTTGGTCCTGTCTAGATCATGTCTGTACAGAGTTATTGGCCTGTTTGCAGTCTCCCCTATTAGAAAGTGAGCTCCTTGTGGGACTGTAGCTCCAGCACTGTGCATCCACACCTGGCGTAGACTTAATACATGTTTTTTGGAGTAATTGGTCGATCCTCATGCCAGCCTTGGGTCCAACTAATCCCTGGGCAGTGATGCTCCTTTTCTGGGCTTCCCTTTCAGCCTCTTCACAAGGAAAGGGTTTCAGCATAAGATCCTGAAGGCCCCTTCAGTTTCTGAATGCCCTTGGCTTGGATCATTTCAATAAACCTGTTCTGAAGGACTGTTGAGATGGTAGCTGAAGTATCTGTTTTCACAGCCTATTGTTGGAAATGATTGTCATTCAGCTCAAGGTGAACCCTCTGGCAGATGTACCAGCTCCAATTCATAAGCCAATTCTAGTAGGAAAATATGGTCTGCTTTACAACAATCCATCTTCTCCTCTTGCTTTTTAAGTGTGTGTTGTGGCCAAAGTGAGAGAAGGGAATTCCTTGTTGCTCAGTCGTCTAGTTGTGCCCAACTCTTTGTGACCCCCCTAGGATTTTCTTGACAAAAAATACTGGAGCAATTGACCATTTCCTTCTCTAGTAGATTAAGGCAAACAGAAGTTAAATGACTTGCCCAGGGTCACACAGCCAGTAAAGGTCCAAGACTCCAGGAGCAGCATTCTATACACTGAGCTAGCTACTTGAGAAGGCATATATATATACACATATATATATATATGTATATATGTATATATATTTGTAGATTATGAAGAGAGAGAGGCAGAGAAGCAGAGAGAGGGGAAGAGAGAAAGGGGAGAAAAAATGTGCATTCATTAAGCACTTACTACCTGCAGGTCACTGTGCTAAACACTACAGATATCTCATTTGTTCTTTACAAACATTCTAAGAGGTGGGAGCTATTTATTATTATCTCCATTTTATAGAAGAGTAAACTAAGGCAGACAGTGGTTAGGTGACTTGCCCAGGGCTACACAGCTCATTACCATCACAGTAAGTTACATTTTGTGTATTTCTCATCTTAAAACACATCCTGTAGATATAGGTGACCCATATGCCAGTTGGACCTGGCCTCTGACCTCACCACCTGGGGTGTCCACTGGGAACATGAACATTTGATGTGTGCCATTTCCTAAAAGGGGCCACAACGGCCAAGAAGTCCTCAGATGAATGAGACATTGAGTGTCAGACATTTTATTAAACAGACAGACAACACAGAGAACTCCTAATGGATCCCCGGAATGACTGAAATAGGTTTCCTTTCAAAGGGACCAGCCCGGAGAGGTTGGACTAGAGAGGACCACAAGGGCCCCTTCCATAGCTAACTCTGGTCCTGGGGGCTGTGGACTCAGTCTGTCTGTAATGCCTCCCCAGGGTTGAGGAGGAAGGCTGGGAGAGTGGAGAAGAGGTGAAACTTGGGTGTTCGAGGGTGTCAGACAATCCTCTGAGCTCTCTGGGCATGTCTCTGTCTAACAATGGACAGCACCAAAGAGTCTGGTCTTTGGAAAAGTCAAGAATGAAAGTGTGAGCTGGAGTCAGTGCCAGATGGCATAGCCTTGGGGCCTCAGGAAGAGAACTGTACAAAGAGGAGGACTTTCCTTCTAGGCAGGCCTGGGCTTGCTGGCTGCCTCCTCAGGACCAAGGCGTAGGGCTGATACTACCAACATGACCTCAGGAAGGTGAGGGGAAAAGAAAGAAGCCACTGGTGTCTGTCTGCTCGGCACACCATAGGCCTTTCCTCTCCTTGGCCTCATAATTCCATTTGATGAGGATGGGTTAGGAGTGCAACAATGGCCCTTACCTCAAAGAGCTCACTGTGTAATGGGGGAGATCACTCACCAGGGAAGCCATGTTTCCCACCTCAGATACCGCTCTTACTCTGAGATACCCTCTATCCAAAGACTCTTCGTAGAGAATCCAGGAAGCTCTGCTACAGGAAGCAGTAGAAAGAGAACTGTATTCACAGTCAAAGATCCTGGGTTTGAATCCTATCTATCCAGTTCTACTCATGTCCCCTTGGGCAGTTCACTCTTTCCTTGGGAGACTCAGTTTCTTCCTCCTCTGTAATTGGAGGGAGTTGGTCTCTATGACCCCTAAAGTCCCTCTAACTAGTGAAAATCCATTTGGGTCTCACCCCCAACCCATTGATTGGTTTAAGAACAAGGCCTGAGGTTTATCTTGATAAAGAGATGCCTCTTAGCTGCTTGGGGTCCCAGAAGATGCTTGTCTCTTGCTCCCATGACTCCTGGCATCCAGAAGACTGGCCTTTGGCTCGGACTGAGGCCAACTCTGTCCAACCAGAGAGACCCAGAAGAAGTGCCATCACCAGGGGTATCAGTTATGGATGGAAGAGGTAGCCCAGTCCCCTTCCTGGTGAACAGAGACACAAGGTACATGGTGAGCTCAAGTTAGCTAGGTGACTGGTCATGGGATTTTATGCCTTTTCCCCTCTCCAATCCACTTTCACTATTTAATAAATAATTATAAATTAATACAGTTTCCAGAGAATTTTAATCTTAACAAGCTCAAAGTCCATGATCCTCTGACCTCACGTGTCTTAGTTACAATCTTTGATTCCCCTCTGATGATGTTCATCCTGGACAATAGATGACTTGGGGGGGGGGGGACCTGAGAGCTGTCTCCAAGTCTCCAAAGGGTTGCCCCATGGAAGCTGGATGCCATTTGTACTGCCTGGACTCCATGGAACAGAACTCAGAGAAACAGGGAGACGTTGTAGAGATTTCAACTTGAAATTAAGGAAAATCTTCTAAGTGACAAGAGCTGTCCAAAAGGAGAACAGTATGCCTTGGAGTCCATTGGGGATTGGATAGTCCCCAAGGCTCCTAGCCATCTCTGGATCTACAAATGGTGGTGATATCTGGAGCCTTATGAAGCTTGAAGGAGGAAGGAAGTCCTTGAACTTCAGCCCCTACCTCTGTCTCCCCAGAACCTTTCCAAATGGCCTCCTGAGGGTGTGCTGGTGTTAAGCTGTAGATTAAATTAGTCTCCATAAAAGGGAGAAAAGGACCGTAGGGATGACTAATGAGAGAAACGTTTCTGACCTTCATCATCAAGCTGTACTTAATTTGCCTTGTTTCCATGTATTAATCTCCCCGGAGCCCCTTCTGAGAAGCCGACAAGCACTCCAGATGTCACTATTGTGCATCACGTCAATCCTGGGCCCCAAGTCCATCTTTAGAAACATCCATGTGAGTTCAGAAGTTGTGGGGGATGCAGATGAGCTGGGGCTCCAAACCTCTTCCAACTCTGGTTTGCAATGGGACCATAATAAAAATTACTGACTTGGTGCTTTCAATACATTGTTTTATTTGAACCTTCCAAAAACCCTGGTCAGAGAGTCCGGCAAGGCTGATTTTTGTTTCCAATGACATTCATGAAGGGAACTCCTGAGAAGGAAAGTCCCTCCACAGGATCCTTGCCTGAGGACTCTGAGAGGACAAGTAACTTATCCAGAGTCAAACACCTACTATGTGTCAGAAGCAAGAACCAAACTCAGGTCTTCTTTGGTTCCTAGGCTAGTTTTCTATCCACTCCACCTTTCCCTACAGCTATTATTAGCCCCATTTTTCAGAGGGGATGGTTCCCATGAGCTCTTTTTCCATCCAAATATTTTGTGTTTACATTTTATGTTTTAGAAAGGGATAGAGACTGGTCCTATGACTCCCTATAGGGTATCCCTTAGGAATCCTGGGGCATCTAAAGGGCACCAGTAAGAACTATTTAAATGTTAACTATTATGAATTAGAATCTATATATCTAAATATATGTATCTATATGGATATGGATACATGCCTATAAGCACACCTATAGCTAAATCTACATATAGAGATATATCTACATATATAAAGATAAATAGATATATGTTGTCTTTCTCCCACCCCCATCGCTTGAGGATGTAGCTTCTCATCCTTTGGTTGCTTCTCCTAAAGGGCAGCAATTCTTGCTTTTTTTCTCTGTATCCTCAGCTCTTAGTAGGGTACCTGGCACACAGTAGGCACTTTAAAATGGATTGATTGGTAATAACTTGATTAAGGAAACTGAGGCTCAGTGATAGGTCACAGCTACTCCATGTCAGACATGGGATTTGAACCCAGAGGACTGCCTGATGCCAAGCCCACCTCTCTGTGTTGGATAAAGCCCTAGAAAAACACCTGAGAGCTCAGAAACCCATCCCATTTCCCCTTTTGGTGGCAGCACCCAGGCATCATTTTTCCAAAAGTATATGTGTCTCCTTTGCCCTGGGGGATGGACCCCAATTTAATTTTGTACATCCCAATAAAAATGGACAAGGGAAAATACGATAGCCATCCTACATCCTGTAACCAAAGCCACTTGAGCAAACTAAATCAAATATTCCAGACAGCCATTACTCATGGTGAACCATACAATGAGGCCGGCGAGAAAATTTGAGCCAGAGATTTCAGCCCGGTTGGTGAGAGAACCACATCAGAACACAGAGGCCTGAAATGGGATCCCTTCCTCCCCACCCCCAGGGCCTCCTCTAGACTTAAATAAGTAAATATGCAGAGCTCTCTTGTTTCAAAATATCCCTTAATAATGAGAGAAGGAAAACTACCAGTTACGCAAAGCCTGACTTACAACAACCTTCAACGGACCAAGGTCATTGGAGAAGCCTGTCAGAGTATGGGAACTCAAGGCCAGCTGCTCAGAGCCCTGCACCCCAACACTCACCCCTCTGTCTCTGATCTTGGAAGCTAAAGGGAGGGTTAGGGAGGAAGGAAAAGCCAAGAAGATATGGTGAGTCTATTTTTCAACTCCTTGGAAAACTCATCTGTCACCCTGAGTTGCCTTGTTGATGCTAAAGAGAAATAAACCAAAGATAAGAACACAGGCCACCCAGTTCAATGATCTCATCTTTTACAAAGGTAGAAACTGAGGTCCAGAGAGATGAAGTGATTCACCAAGGTCACTTGCGTAGCAACATAGCTGGGAATTTGGGTTAGGGGTCTGATAGGGTTGGGGTACCTATATCATGACCAGGTTGGTGACATACCAGATCAAAGTCATGAGGGGGCCTCTGTTCCCCACTAAGTGTGGAACCCTAAGCCTTAGTTTTCTCATCTGTAAAATAGGAGCAACATATCCATAGTATCTATCTCACAGAATTAGTGTGAAGCTCAAATGGGTTAGTGTGTGTGAAGTGCTTTGGAAACCTTGAAGTTAGAGAGATGCTCTTCTTGATGGAGGGATGCTATCCTGATGGAGGAGCCAACACAGCAGCCATGGGGCCATGGAAAAAATCCTAGGGTTCTTCATCCTTAAAACCAGTCTGTGTTTTTAACAGCCTTCAAATTTTGAATGATTCATGTCAAGGCAGGATTTCCAAAGCAATTGGAGGTAGAAACAGATCTTTGATCTCAGAGGGAATCTCAAAGATGGTCTCATCCCCCCCCCCAATTCAATGGAAAGGGAGATTGACCTCACAGAGTGTCAGAGCAGATTCTGCTCCGCAATCTGTCCAACAAGTGATTTCCTTGTCCCTTCGTGGTCGCCACAATGTGACAAGGAAATCACTTTAAAAGACTGATATATATTAATTTAAGGTCGCCAAGGAATTCAGCTATGTAATTCCTAAATGAAAACTCAAGTCAGCAGTCAACCTTTTATGGAGTTTAATTACAAACAGGATGAAGAAAGGTATTAGAGATAGAGATAGAGAGAGAGAGAGAGAGAGAGAGAGAGAGAGAGAGAGAGAGAGAGAGAGAGAGAGAAAGGGGAGAGAAGGGAATAGGGCTTAAATACCCCCTCTGTTTAGGCTGGGCCAAAAGGCCCAAGCCCTTAGATAGCTGGGGCAAAGAAAGGAGATCAGTCCCTATTACTCACGTGACCAAAATGGAGAAACAGTCTCAGGGGCCTCCACCTCCAGCTTCCTTCAGAGCAAGCTTCTCAGAGCACCTCTCCAACCACTCAGAGCCAAAACTCTCCAACCAACCCCCCTCAGTCCTCAGACCCCTCTATCTTTAAGGAAACCATCCAAGTTCCCTCCCCTCAGTTCTCACATCTACCAATCACTGTCCATGTCTTCCCTGTGCCAATGGTGGCTCTAGCTTAACCCAGGACCACCCAGAGGTCTGTGGCTTTGCACATGTCTGTCGAAGGTCATATTCTCAAATAATTAAATCTTGATCCTTTGCTACAGCCCTTCCTAAATCCTGTTACCCTGAGTAGGGTAGAGATTGGAATAATTAAATTTTGGTCTATAGTGCAGCCCTTCCTAAATCCTGTTAGGACTAAGTAGGGTGGAGATTGTAATTTCCAAGACCTGGTTCTGTCATTCCAAGTATCTCTATTGTATCAATTCTAAAATCAATCATGACTCAAAGAAATTCCTGTTCTATGCTTAAGCATAGGTCAAAGCCCTTTCCATTGTTCAGCAAAAGGTTTCTGTCCTAAAGTAATCTTAAGAAGGGAGGAGGAGGAACCGCCCATGCCAATGGGGTTCACATTCCAATAGGGTTCCCACTATCAATAGGAAATTTTTCAAGTATGAAATTTCCCAATGGTGAAATTTCCAACATTTATAAGTCTAAGAAATTTTAAGGTTTACACTACTCAGCTTGAAGGCCTCAAATGATGAGAAATCCACTACTTCCTTTGGTAGCCCATTCTGCCTGGGGATGGCTCCACTGATTTGGAAGTTCCTCCATCAAACCTATACTTACTTCTAGACCATTTTCCTCCATTATTCCTGGTTCAGCTCTCTAGGCTAACCAAAACAAATCTCATCCCTTTTCTTCCTGGAAGCCCTTTACATACTTGAGAGAGCTACTATGCCCCTGCTAAGTCACTGCTTCTTCAGTTTAAACCTCTCTGATCCCTGCAAGCAATCCTGCTAGGACGTCACTATCCAGGATGCCCTTTCCTGGATACTCACTAAACTTATCAACAACTTTCCAAAGATCTTGTCCCTAGAACTGAGTGAGACATCCCTGATATCATATGACCATACAGAAGGCTACTGTATTCCCCCATTTTGAACACCAGGGCTCTCAGAATGGAACCCAAGGCTGCATCAATTTGGGGGCTACCATGTGACTCTGGAGCCCATTGACCCCAGAGGCTACCACCATGCCTATGTCCTCTTCATAGATCTGATACCTCACCTCTTCTTCCTATCCTTCCTCCATTTTGTGACTGTGGTGTTGACTCATTTTAATCCAAATGCAGGTTGAGTTTACATTTATCCCCATTTAAATCTGGCCTTATCAAATGGCCAAAGGATATAAACAAGCAATTTTCAGATGAAGAAATCAAAGCCATCAATAATCATATAAAAAGTTCTAAATCACTCTTAATTAGAGAAATATAAATTAAAACAATGCTGAGGTACCACCTCACACCTATCATCTTGGCTAATATGGCAGTAAAGGAAAATGGCAAATGTTGGAGGAGATGAGGCAGAATTGGCACACTAATGCATTATTGGAGTTGTGAATTGATCCAACAATTCCAGAGGGCAATTTGGAACTATGCCCAAAGGGCTATAAAACAGTGCATACTCTTTGATCCAGTAATGCCACTACTGGGTCTGTATCCCAAAGAGACCATTTAAAAAAGGGGAAAGAACCTACTTGTACAAAAATACTTATTGCAGTTCTTTTTGTAATGGCAAAGAATTAGAAATTGAGGGAATGCCCCTCCATTAGGGAATGGCTGAACAAATTGGGGTACATGTAGGTGATGGAATACTATTGTGCTACCAGAAATGATAAGCAGAATGATTTCAGGAAAAGCTGGAAGGATCTGGGGGAACTGATGCGGAACAAAATAAGCAGAACCAGGAGAAAATTATACATAATAACAACAATATGGAATGATGATTATCTGTGAAAACTTGGCCACTCTCAGCAATGCAATGAACTGGGACAATCCTGAGAGACTTATGATAGGGAGTGAAAGAACTATTGGAGTCATCTTTCACATCAGTGTATCTTTGGTTTTATGTTGGAATTTTGGTTCTCTATGAGAGTGTGTTTTGCATAACAATAAAAAAAGAAAAAGAAAATAAAATAAATTTGGTCTTATTAGCTTTGGTCCAACAAGATAGCCTAGGTGAGATTTTTTTTAAAAGATTGCTTTCTTTGGTTTCATTTATCTTTTTTTTTTTTGCCAGAACAGTGATTTCATTGTTGTAGGGAGATATAGGCAAGATACTCACTCTACCAATTAGATTAGCACCTACTTTTCTTTTTACTTTTTTTAGTTGAGATAAGTTTGCATTCATCTATTCACCCATCTTCATCTAATATGTTAATTATCCCCTCCTAGATTTATGTTTTCTACAAATTGGATAAGCAGGTCATCCATGAGGGAGGAAGGGAAGGAAGGAAGGAAGGAAGGAAAGAAGGAAGGAAGGAAGGAAGGAAGGAAGGAAGGAAGGAAGGAAGGAAGGAAGGAAGGAAGGAAGGAAGGAAGGAAGGAAGGAAAGAAGGAAGGAAAGAAGGAAGGAAGGAAGGAAGGAAGGAAGGAAGGAAGGAAGGAAGGAAGGAAGGAAGGAAGGAAGGAAGGAAGGAAGGAAGGAAGGAAGGAAGGAAGGAAGGAAGGAGAAATCATCATCAGGCTAAGGACACATTACTGGAGTAATCCACTGGAAACTTCCTTCCACGTTGCTGTCTTTGGGTCTGGCCATTCACACTATTATTTCAAATCTAGCCAATCAAAGTACTTTCCAGGTCACTTCTTTCCATCTTGTTGATATAAATTGTATTAAAGTCTTGGCTAAACGCTTTGCTGAAATCTAAGTAAACTGTAGCTCCAGGATTACCCTGACTTACAGGTCCATTCACTTCTGCCAGAAATGGAAATTAAGACAGTCTAGTATGTCTACTTCTAAATGAAGCCATTCTGATCTTTTGGGATCATTGCTTCCTTTTCTAGATATCTCCTAACCATCCCTTTACTGATAATACAACTTAAATATTTGTCAGGAATTAAAGTCAAATACACAGGACCTATAGTTGCAGGACCCATTCTCTTACTATCTTACTTTTCTTCCTTCCTTCCTTCCTTCCTCCCTCCCTCCCTCCCTCCTTCTTTCTTTCTTTCTTTCTTTCTTTCTTTCTTTCTTTCTTTCTTTCTTTCTTTCTTTCTTTCTTTCTTTCTTTCTTTCTTTCTTTCTTTCTTTCTTTCTTTCTTTCTTTCTTTCTTTCTTTCTTTCTTTCTTTCTTTCTTTCTTTCTTTCTTTCTTTCTTTCTTTCTTTCTTCTTTCTTTCTTCTTTCTTTCTTATTAGATGTTTGCCTTTGTCCAGTCCTATGATATTTTCCCTTATTTTCCATAGGTCCAAAGATCAGGGCTGGGGGCTGCCCAGTCCCATCTGCCACTTTCTTTGGTCCTTGACATGTAGTTCATCTGTGACAGGTATCATGAATCCACCAAGGGCTACTAGGTCTTCTCTTTTTATCTCTTCACTAATCCTGTCTCTCAAATCTGTATGAGTAAATTCTGTTCTGGGGACAGTCTTTCTGTCCCTAGGTCATTCCCCATGGTAGAAAAAAAAAAGAAGAAAAATAAACAGGTAACTAGTTTTGACTTCTCTCCATCATCTATTCCTATCAGCCCATACCCATGAGCAGCATGATCAAAGGAATTAACACATGTAAAGTGATTTGTGAACCTTAAGATGCCCTACAAAGGCGAGAGCTCTATTATTGAGACCTGGACTCCAGGCCAGAGTTGAGGGGGAGATGGACATCCCCAGTGTATGGGAGTATGACAGATAATTCAATGCTATGATTCTGGTCCACAAGGACTTGTCTAAATGATGTGGAAGCAACAAATATGGTGTCTTTAATTCGAAAGGGCCTGTAATTCTGCCATGTGAACAATCCAACCCTAATTAGGTCAGTCTGATTGAGTTCTCATTTGGGATTTCATTCTTGTGTTCATTGTCATCACAAAGGACCAGCTGCATCTTCTTCCCTATCATACCCAAGGCTTGATGTGATTAGCAATGAGCAACTCTTCTAAAAATGAAGAGAATGGTGCTATCTTTCATGCTGTGCCTCTATCAGACAAGCCTCTTGTGTAAGTCATTTAAAAAAAATAACAGTGGTAGAAAATAACACTTTTAAAACCCTTATTTTCTGTGTTAGTAACAACTCTAAGGGGGAGGGGCAAGGGCTAGATGAACAGGGTTAAGTGACTTGCCAAAGGTATGCAGTCAGGAAGTGTCTGAGGCCAGATTTGAACCCAGGTCATCTTGATTCCAGATCTAGCTCTCTATCCACTGCATCCCCTACCTTCCACTGAAAAATAATACTTCTAATAATTCCTATTACAAAAGAGCCCTTAAACCATGGAATTTTCACCCCAGCTCCAACATTTTGTTGCTATAGGATCATTAAAGGGATGATACACAGTGTGGCCTAGAAAATAGAGAGTATTTAAAAAAAATAAAGAGAGGGAAGGGAATGTACCCCAGGGGGAAGCTTGGACCCTTCCACAAAGTGGGGTTCAGGGGAGACAGCAGATGTAATGGGTTGGCTCAGAGAGAAGAGAGGGGGTTTGAAGATCTTCCCCCTTCTGCCTTCCCTCCTTAGCTAAAGCTGCTCTCCCCAATATACTCTTGTCCCTCTTATCCCTCTTCCACTACTCAAGACCAAAAAGTTCTCCTCTTGATCCATTCACTCACACTCAGCTTGGGGAACAGATAACTTTTAATGTTAACTCAATCAGGTAATACAAAAGGAATAACAGGCAGGGACAAATGGGAAAAGGAAAGTGGGAAAAGGGGGTCCCTGTCTCTATCTAAACCCTTTTCCTCCCTCCTCGAGTTTGTGGGGAACTCAGGCCTTGGCAGCCTGAGCCCCTTGAGAGAAAGTCAGGTGGACTCACCCCTGGGCAACAGGAGCTGAGGTAAAGTCTGCTCAGGTTTCTCTTCAGAAGTCCCTTCAATTGGGAAGTATTGGGGGGAAAGATTTCCAGTCACCAACAGGAAAAATGGGTAACCCTCAGGAGAAAGTCTTTATTCACCTTTTCTCTTCAATGTCTCAAGACCAAGAGAACCTCACTGTTCTCCTCACCAGAGTCTTCTCTGCTCAGAAAATTCACTCCCAGGACCCCTCCCCTGTAGAGGTGATCAATTTCACATACTCTTCAGTTTGGCACTTTTTCTCTAGTGCCAGCCTCTATCACAAATCCTCCATTTCCTGTTGTTTGCGTGGTGCCACCTTGGCCAACGCCAGTTACTTATCTTCTATGTCTATTCTAATCTATCTATGCTGCTTATTGTTCCCATCTAACCTCACCCCTCCCAAAATAATAAATCTTATCCTAACCTGTCTATTTTTACTAATCTAAATTCCTATCTTATGCTAAGACTGAATTGTGGGAAGAGGGTTAGGATTCAACAAAATTTGTACAATATAACAATTTCTTAATACAAAAACATTCCTATTGCGATCAATATAAAATTCAAATCTTAAGTCAAATTGAACTATACTGTACCTTATATAATGCTAATTTCAATGTAACAATTCATAACATTTATAGGTATATATACATATCAACTTGTATCTGATGAAATCTGATTTATTCTGTCCCTATGTTACCTCTCTAATTACAATATTCCCTTTTCCACCCTAAACTACTCTGTCCCTGTCTATTAATGGTTAGTATTTTAACTTTCCTTTCTATCTATATTACTGGATTAGATCATTATTATGCTATATATACATATGTACATATATATATATATATATACGTCTGCTATTTTTACACATTTACATATTTCACATGTTATTTATATACATATATATCTTCTGGTACTAGAGATCTATTTACAAATATACAATTTATGGGCTGTCCTTATTTATGGCACAGCCCGTAATGTCAATGTAAAATTTGTTCATGTTCTATATATGTCATGGTTGATGCATATTTATTCCAATGTATATGTGGATGTACTTCCCTATATGTGAAGTTAATGTGATCGGCGATTAATCTCATATGACCCATTTTCCTGAAGTTCATTCCCCATAATGTCTTTGATTCAAAGTTCTTTCCAGTTGTCCGTGTATCGTCCATCCTTTGGTGTTGCTCGAAGTTGGTCACAGGTCCGGGGTGTCTTCTCCTTTACAGGATACATACCCTTCTGTTGTCTCACCTTGAAAGATGATCTCAGGTATCTGGAACTACAGGATCATGCATGTGTGTAAGATTAACATGTGTGTGCATGTAAGAAAGAATATTTTGTTGCATGTGGGTGAAACTTTATACAGGATGTTTGTGCCATCCACATGAGTGCAAGTGAGATTTTTTTTAATGTAATGAAAGGCAACTTTCATAATGTGTGATTGTAAGGTGATTATTCTATTCCTATGTGGTTGATTGTAGAGGCTAATGATATTTCAGTCTAGGCTTGAGATTGAAATTTATATATACAGGTTTAATAATTCTAAGGGATTATAAATCCACCCAAATAAACTCCCAGGTTCTGCAAGGAACCACTTCTCCTGTGTTTCACAGGCTACACTAATCCTCCTTGATCTAACTAACCCAAATTTATACTATCTGTCTTGGGCATTATTCTATTTAAGTTTTTTTCAGTCAGGGCTTGTCATTATGGCTTAGGGGTTTTCCTGATTTGATTAAAGTTTCTTTGTAGATCATGTGTCAGATCTTATGCCTAGTACTAGTCTGGCTTTGTGTTGTTTGCTACCCTATAGGACTCAAACCAGTCCTGGTACCAAGTTCTCTATCATATTACTTCCAATTCAGTGTCACTGTCCCCGAAGTCATATTTCTTACAAAATTCTTCAAAACTACTGACTCCTGTAATATACAGTATTTCCTGTGCTGATAATGAGTTCTCTATGCTTTCAATTGCTGAATGAGAATCAGAATCATAAAAGCTTGTTTGTTCTGAATTCAGGTGTTCACTATGCCAATTTGTGTCCTATTCATCTAAATCTTTATGAACTTTATCATAAAGCTTGATGTATTCATAGGGTTCCTGTTCTTCATCACTGTTTTGTTCAACTATTATTGTACCACTTGGTACTGTATCATATGGATCTGAGTCTGACTCTTGGTCACTGATTTCTGTACTCTCCAGATCTTTCATTAGCTTTCATTCAGTGACTTGTTGTAATTCTGTGTCAGGTGTTGTTAACCCAGGTTTTGTGTCTGAACCTATTTCAGTGATTTCTGTGTTTCCCAATTCTTTTTCTATCTGTTGACCAGTAATGTGCTCTAATTCTGAGTTCTGTGGTAACAAATTTGATTCTTGTGGGTTTATTGCTTCCTGTAGATCTGCTATTACGTTACTGGAGTGCACAGGTTCTACCATATCTTTTGGATCAGGTTCTTATTTATCTGCTTCCTCTTGGGAATCTGTTGACATAGAAACCCTTCCCTTTATGGTGGTATCTTCTGGGAATGACTTCAATAAAGATCCACTTACCCCTATATCAGTGAGAGGTTTGTGCTTTTGTTCTCCCACTTCTGTCCCAAGATATGGTTCTGGAGTTTCTTGTAAATTAGCTATATTGGTGTTTACATACACAGATTTCCTATTATCAGCTTTACTTTCTTGCCCCAGGGTTTGTAATGCACTTGTAATAACTAGTAGATGTTTCAGGTTTTGTTGATGCCATAGTGCAATCTACCATCCCCTCTTCAGTTATTCCACCCCCATTCAATCCACTATTATTAACTAGTTTTGTATCACTTATTTCCCCAAACCCTCAAATTCTAATTATAGATTAGGGAAATCCTCATCCCTCTTTCCTCAGTTTCCCATCCTGTTGTTTCCCAATAAACCCCTTACCTGAGAAAGAAAACAAGAGTATTTTATATTTTATAGGGGCCCCTCCCCCATCAAGGTGATCAATTTCACATACTCTTCAGTCTGGCACTTTTTCCTCTAGTGCCAGCCTCTATCACAAGGGCTTATTCCAGCATCAGGAAGACTTGGGTTCAAGTCATGCCTTTTTCACATACTGGCTTTGTGATCTCAGAAGCCAGGCTCTTAGTGCTACAGACAACTTTCTTTGAGGAGGTACATTTCACATGACTCATCTGGAAGCATGTTTTACATATATGCCTTACTCTTTGCCTTCTCATTGGCTGGAGGGAGAGAGAAATTTTGGGACTCAAAATTTCAAAACCTGAGTACTAAAAATAAATAAACATTATTTTAAAATCAGAAGTTACAAATGAGTTGCCATGTGGCATCAATGGGAAGGAAATCCACACTGGACACTCTTGACACTAATTTTGGAAACACACCAAACAAAAAATAAGGTTAATGATATTTGTGACTCTCTGCTTTGCAGAATTGCTGCAAGGAAAGCATTTTGTACATTTTAAAGTGTGGTAAAATTTAATAGATTTCATTATGAGATATTTAGCTTCTTCCACCAAAAGCCTCCTGGTCATCATAACATGGAAATAATCTTGAATTCTTTTATTTTTAAATTTGTATTAAATTATGCTTTAAGGCATATAAAATACTCTGAGTGTTATTTGAGCCTTGTATCAATTCTGGGAAATTGGTGCTATTATCCCCATTTTACAGAAGGAGAAACTGAGGCACAGAGAACTGAGTGACTGCATGGGGGTCACAGAGCTAGTAAGTGTCTATGATGGAATGTCCCATGGAGCCCCTGATATGTGAATCTTCTGACTCCAATTCTAGGAGCTTTGCTATTAGATGCTAATAATCTAGGCTCTCTGCTTTGGTTCCCTGGCAAACCAACAGTGTGTATTGCCAAGATGACAGAGAAAAGATGCAGTCTGGGACCCTGTGGTAAAAAGAAAATAGCAACAACAACCACCAACTCTTGACCAACAGGGGGACAAAACTTTAGTCATGTGTGCCTGTTTATACCGTGATAGACCGGCACAGTAACTAGATATTCTGACACCGGGGTCAAGCTGTTGGAGGCAGAGACAGACCTGGGCTCAGATCTTGGTGGAAAAGCCACCGGGTTGGGGGTAGCTACGTGGCTCAGTGGATTGAGATCCAGGGCTAGAGACAGAAGGTCCTGCCCTCAGACACTTGCTATTTGTGTGACCTTAGGCAAGTCCCTTAACCCCCATTGCATAGCCCCTACCTCTCTTTTGCCTTGGGATCAATACACAATATTGATTCTAAGACAGAAGGTGAGCGTTTCAGAGAAAAAGCCACCGGATGTAAGATGTGCTAAGGCACCAACCTGAAGGGGAGACAGAGATCTTGTAGCCAGAAACTCTTCCCATTGGGTAAAGATCCCAAGCCAATGGGGGGCTGCTGCTGGCATGGCAGTGAGAGGAGCATAGTGGGCTCCCCAGATTTGGGGAAGAGCTCCTTAGGGTGGGCTCCTACTACAAGGTTGCCATCTGGGAATTTCCTTTTCAAATGAATTATTCTTGTTAAGTGGGTGCTGGGCTCAGTTAAACATTATTGTCATTGTGGTTATTGTTGTTCAGATGTTTTTTCAGTCATGTTTGACTCATTGCGACTCCATTTAGGATTTTCTTGGCAAAAATATTGGAGTCCTTGGCTATTTCCTTCTCCAGCTCATTTTACAGATAAGGAAACTGAGTCAGAGTTAAGTGACCTGCCCAGTCTGAGGCTAGATTTGAACTCAGCAAGAGGAGTCTTTCTGACTCCAGGCTCAGTGCTCTAGCCACTTGTCCTCTTAGCTGCCCCTGATGGAACTGCCTAGAGAGGTAGTGAGTCTTCCATTCCTCCACTAAAGGAACCCTTCCAGCAAGAGGTTGGGAGACGACCAAGTATTCAGATTGCTTTTCAGGAATGGATTCAATTGGATTGTCCCACCCACCAGCTGAGATGCTCTTAGTCTTTGACTATCCAAGGGGTATCTCTTACACTGACTTTTACTTTTGAACCCTGCCCATTCAAACATTCCATGCGCAAATATCTCTAGTGATAAGAAACTGGTGGATCTCGGAAGTCCTGGATTCGAGGACAGGCTCTGACATTCCCTGTGTGACCTTTGATAAGTCATTTCCCCCACTGGGTCTCAGTTTCCTCCTCTGTAAAATGAGGGTCTTGGACTAACTGGCCTCTCAGGGCCTTTCCAGATTTCAGTCTCTGATCTTCCCTGTAACTCTCTGAAATCAGACCAGCTGGCTCTTGTGGTTAGAGCCTCAGACTAATGGGGCCAAGGTCACGAATTTGAGTACCTTGTGGGGGCTGGGGAGGAGTACATACCTCCAGCCCAGATAGTTATCAGCATTACTGGGAAATGAATTTGAAGGGCACGTCAACCGTTTTCTCAGAGGACAGGAGACGGCAAAGGTTGTTTGTCCTGTCAGTGTGGTTCTGACAAATGAATGAACTTGTTAAGGGCCACAAACCCTGAGGAAACTGAAAAGGAAAAGGAAAAATAGGCAACGTTTCTCTCTGGGAAGTCCGTCAGTCAGACAGTCAGTCAGCACACATTATAAGCACCTACTGGGTGTCAGGCACTCCCTCTGACCCAAGTGAAGCGAAACATTATATCATTTTAAAAACTCCCCATCTTCTATCTTAGAATAGATACTAAGTATTGATCCCAAGGCAGGAGAGCCGTCCGGGCTAGGCAATGGGGGTTAAGAGACTTGCTCAGGGTCACCCAGCTAGGAAGCGTCGGAGGACACATTTGAACCCAGAGTCTCTCATCTCCAGGCCTGGCTCTCTTTCCACTGAGCTGTGGACATACATACTGTATAATTACAACCTCCAAATTTGGTCCCGGAGCAGAGATATGAGAAGGCACCTCCCCAGGAGACTCTGAAGGGCTGGGAGCGACGAATAGCTGTCATTCTTTTTGGATATGTTGCCTAGTTTGGATGAGCTGGTTTTCTTCTCTTTGAAATTTGTTCCTGTTATAGGAGATGGTTCTCTGGGCAGGGGGAGGGGAAGGGGGAGTGACCTTAGGAAATATAGCTGATACACAAATGGAAGACAACATTCATCACAAACTTTTTGTTAAGTCACTAAACGGTCAGCGATCTCGCTTCTGGGCACGGAGCCCAAGGAGTTCAAAGGCAGAAGGAAGGTCTGACATGCACCAAAATATGAATAGCAGCTCTTTGGAGGTTGCCAAAAACTAGAAACGAAATAGGTGCCCATTGATTTGGGGGCTGATAGACGATCACTGCCCTGGAAGAAGGGATTATGAGAAGTACTGGAAGACTCAAGTGTCCTGATGTCAAGCAAAGCAGGCAGAACCAGGAAGAAAGCATGCCAGAGCAAGAATGAAAGAGAAAACGATTCCCAAAGGCTATCGATTCAGGAGCAATGACTGTGGGTGTTGAATGTGTAAATGCAGATGGACACAGCTGTGCCTTTGGTTAGTTTTGTTTGCTCTTTTTTGCTCAAAGAATGGGCTCCTGGGGGCTTGGAAGAGGATGTAGAAGGAAATGATTATATTAAAAAACAAAAAAACAAACAAGTCACAGACCAAAGAATTTGTGTTGGAAGGGACCTCTGTGACTATCTTATCCAACCCTTCCTTGAAAGGAATGAAAACTATTATAAACTGGAGGCATCTTGGGAGTTCAGTCAATTGAGATACAGAGCTAGAGATAGGAGGCCCTGGGTTCAAATTTGATCTTGGGCATTTGCTAGCTGTGTGACCCTGGCCAGGTCACTTAACCCCCACTGCCTAGCCCTTACCACTCTTCTGCCTTGGAATCAATATACTGTATTGATTCTAAGATGGAAGGTAAGGGTTAAAAAAAACTATTAAAAATGAAATAAGTGCTAGCCAGGACTCCACTTGGAGACCTGCAAGAGTGGAAACACACTCTCTGCCTCTTAAGGTGGTCCTTTCTCCTTTTGGAAGCCTTGGATGTTGGGACTTCTCCAGGACCTTAAGCCTAAAGTTATCCCTTTGTAGCTTTCCATCACTGCTCCTGGATCCTGTTCCCAGATGCTGAGGAGATCAAGGCTAATTCTTCCTTCCCATGACAGCCTTTTAAATGCTCGAAGAAAGCTCTTTTGTCCTTCTGGAATCTTCTCATCTACACAATGAATAACCCCAGTTCCTTAACCCGAGCCTCATAGGACATGGAGTCAAAAACATGAATAAAGACCTGGATAAAAAAAGTTTGTGTAAACTAAATGTTTGAAAAAAGAATGGAAAGTTTACTTCTTGCTTGGAAATATGAAAAAACAGCCTCTTGAGTGCTGAACTTGGATGGAAACTTCTAAGGGAATGAGGAATAACCCTGAGAAAAACACTTGCAGATTAATGAGAAGAATGCAAGAAAAATGGGAGGTGATTTAAAGGGACCTGAAAGGAACCTCAGGAGTTATCTAGTCCAAACACCTCATTTTACAGATCAGGAAACGGAGGACAAGAGGGGATAAAGTGACTTACTCAAGGTCACCTAGATAGTAGATGAGAGTCTGGATTTGAATTCAAGTCCTGTGACTCTATGTTTAGTACACTTCCCCTTACACTCCGCTGCCTGACTCGTGTCTTTGCACAAATGGTCTTACTGACTTGGCCTACATGTTCTATACCCTGATCAACAAGGAATGACCTGGAGAAATAACTTTACTGCATCAGACTAGCTGGTTAGAGCGGGACCATAACCAGGCTAGGCTAAATAGAAATGTGCTTGAGGCACTGAAATTTAGAGGATGCTAACAATATTTGGGGCGGCTAGGTGGCGCTGCAGTGGATAGAGTGGAACCTGGAGTCCGGAAGATTGGGGGGGAGGGGGAGCCGAGGGTACTCCCTCTCCCCAATACAATGGAAACTCCCAGAAGTCAATGCCTTCGAATCTTAGCACCTGGCCCAATACCTTGATCTTAGAGTTGTTTGGTATTTGATTGCCGGAATGTAGGTCATTTCCTGTATAGAAATCCATCCACCAACGTAGAACGGCAATTTGGTATGATTTATAGGATTTCGAGTTGGTTGGGTCTCTGAGAGGTTACCATATGGTCGCAATAATAGATTCAGAGTTGGAAGCGCCCTTAGGGACCTTCTAGTCTAATAGGCTCATTTTATAGATGAGGAAACTGAGGCATGGAGAAGCCACATCGTTTGCCCGGGGTCACATAGCTAGTAAATGGACCCAGGACTTCCTGACTCTGAGACCAGTGTTCTGTTCACTATGCCATGTGGCATTTCACTTCTACTTTTCACAGGAGAGCCGACTCTGAGAGGTCATTTGTTTGCAATCACTCCGGAATCATCATCAGAACCTGGAGTCTAGAACACACTAACCTGCTCACAGCAAGCACTTCATTAGTGAATTGGATTCCAATGTTCTCACCTCCATTGCTGCCACTACGGAGTCACTGCTGAGCTCCCCTCCCCCCCCCCCCCCCAACCAACTGTGTCACTGATGCCCGCTGTGAGATCGGGGTAGCAAACGGGCAGGGCACCAGATGCCACCTGCACCTGCATCCTGAGGGGCCAAGGTTTGGCTCCAGCTAAAGCAGAGACAACAAAGCCCTTTGCTTCCCGGGAGCAGAACGATCCAAGTGGCAAAGTAAATATCGCCAGTATTGACTGTGAGATGTTTTTACCGGAGGATCGGCTTTGGTCTCCTAGGAGGAAGACAGAATTAAGACAGAATGACTCCCTGAAATTCAGCTCAGTTCTCATGACAACACCACCTCTGCCCAAACGTGAGGTTCTGGCAAGTTCCCAGTCTCTTTAGAAGATAAGAATTACCAGAAGCCATCAGCTATATAAGGAAACCCAGCACAGATACATAAGAGCAAAATCCAGTTCCCAATGGATCACTGGCAAAACACTTGAGCCAGCCGATTCAAAAGAAGAAGTGTATGTTGTTCAATTCAACTTCAAGAGATAGTGAAGGATATGCTATGGCTCTTCAGGTCTTATTCAGAAAGGACTGAATGACTGGATAACAAAAAGGCCCTCAACTGGCAGCCATATCAATGAAAGATGGTTTCAAAAAACTAAGAATAAGAAGAATACAAATCAAAATTAGCCTGCCCTGAAACCTCTGGCCAAGCAAATTGGCAAAGGAGGCAAAGGGTGGGACTAGTCAATGTTGGAGGGGCTGTGAAAAGACAGGCACACTGTTGGAACTGGAAAGTGATCCAACCGATCTGAAAGGAAAAAAATGGGATTTTGTCTTTAAGAAAAAGTCACTAAAATGGCTATTCTCTTTGATCTTAAAGATTCTACTCCAAGGAATATATCTCAAGTAGTTTAAAGGCAGAAAGAAAGATCTCCTGAAGATCATAATATTCATAGAAACACCTTTGGAAATGAAGTTGGTGCCCACAGATGAGATCCATGAGTGTCCTAAAATAGAAAACACAGACCAAAAAATAAAACAAAAGAAAGTCTTTAAAATAGGGGGGTTGATTTGCATTCGGGTCTATCAGCTCTCTGTGTGGAGATAGATGGCATTTTTCATATTTTTCATCATGAGTCATTTGGAATTGTCTTGGATCATTGTCTTGATCAAAGTCAATAGCTAGCATTTCTACAGCACTTTAAGGATTACAGAACACCAGACATGTTATTTCATCTGATCCTCACAATGGCCAATTGTTGTTGTTCAGTCATTCAATTATGTCTTATTCTTCGTAGCCCCATAGACCACAACATGGCCTTTCTGTCCTCCGCTACCTCCTTGTCTGTCTCATGTTCATATTCATTTTTTTCATCGTACTGGCTATCCATCTCCTCCTCTGCCATTCCCTTTTCCTTTGACCTTTACTCTTTCCTAACACCCAGGGCTTTTCCCATCTTCTCATTATGTGGCCAAAGTGTTTGACCTTCCAGTAAATGGTCTGAATTAATTTCCTTAAGTATTGACTGACCTGATCTCCTTGCCATCCACAGGACTCAAAAGTCTCCTCCAGCAGCACAATTCAAAAATGTCGATTCCTTCTAGTCCAGCTCTCACAGCTGTACTTGGCTACTGGAAAACCAAAGCTTTGACTCTACGGACCTTTGTGGGTCAGGTAATATCTCTGTTTTTTAGAATGTCATAGATTTCCTTTCAAGAAGCAAGAATCTTTTCATTTCATAGCTGCAGTCACCACCTGCAGTGATCTTTGAGCCCGAGAATATTAAATCTGACACTGCTTCCATTTCTTCTCCCTCTATTTGCCAGAAAGGGATGGGACTAGGTGCCAAGACTTTCTTTTCTTTTAATGTGAAACTTCAAGCCAGCATTTATACTCTCCTCTTTCTATTTGGAGGCTTCTTAATTCTTCTTCACGTTCCGCCATCAGAGCCGTATCATCTCCATATCTGAGATGATTGACATTTCTCCTGTTGATTTTAACTCCGACTTTTGATTTGCCCACTCTGGCATTTCACATATTGATGTATATAAGGGGAGGGAAACATAACTCCCTGTGGGTGGCGAGAAGCTTGAGCCCAGAGTGTACCTCTGTAAGTGGGTCCCAGAGCTACTTTGGGAAGACAGTTAGAGAGGATGCTCCAGGGGGTGGAGGAGAAAGACTTGGGAAAAGCAAACGTGAATACGATGCCAATTCTTTATGTCTCTGGTCTTGCTTGAAATTCTAGAGTTTATTAAAATGAGCCACCTCTGGATAGTAAAGCTTTTTCCTAGTTTGAGCTGAGATAACATCTCATTTCTAGCTGCAGTTGTCTCTTCATACAGGCCTCTGCCTTGGGCTGTCCTCCTGGGCAATTTTTCCTTATGATTCTATCTAGTATGTAAGTGGGCCAACACCCTAATGCCTCTGGGATTGGTGACTATGGATATTGCCTTCTACATATGAGGCAGATCAGAGCCCATCTACAAATGGCCATACCATTGGGTGCTTGATAATCCCCTCTTGAAAGTTCCCCATGGGGATCCTTTGAATTGCCTGGGACCATTTCTCCAAATCATGAACTCTTCATCTGGAGTCCCTGAACCTTTCTAAAAATGTGGGCAACTATTTCAGTATTGTTTTCCTTTGTAATCCTCTGTACTTTATTTTTGCATTTAAAACATGATGATGAGAAGAAGCTGCAGGTTTTACCAGCCTACCATGGGGGTCTGCAACCTGTGCAGGATATGAACCATTGCCCTAAGTCTCTTGACTTTCCAGAAGACCCTTGGAGAACACAAGATGTCCGTGGATAACTCCTCGTTCTCACAACTCCCTCTTTTTCCTTGTTCTGTCTTTCTTTGGTGATAGCCTTTATGCATCTTCTCCTATGATGGTTGTTCACAGCCTGCTCACCTCCAACTGGTACCCCTCCATTTATCTCTGGGTGGTCTTCAACTTCCAGCTTGAGGGGAGGAGAGATGGTGTGTCCCAAGATGTTAAAAATAAGAAGATGCTTCTGTTTCAAGGAGGAGTTTGGGGATCACTCAAAGAAATGCTCAATTAAATATTTTTTATTTTTTTAACATTATTTTATTTGGTCATTTCCAAACATTATTCATTGGAGACAGAGATCATTTTCTTTTCCTCCCCCCCCCCCCAACCTCTCCCATAGCCGACGCGCGATTCCACTGGGTATCACATGTGTTCTTGATTCGAACCCATTTCCATGTTGTTGGTATCAATTAAATTTTTAAAAAGGATTTTTGCCCTTTTTAAGATGGGATAACTCCAGAGGAGCCTGGGGGTGTGGATTCCTTAGAAAACCTCCTGAAATATGGCCCTCTGATAATGCAGGCTTCGTTGACCAAAAAGTAAGTACCACAGAGACTGTTTTGGCATTTCCATGTAGGAAAGCATGGAATCCCCTGGAGATTTTCAAATAATAAACTCTCTTTTGCTCGGGGGCCAGGTTTCTTTTTTTCTTTTTTAATGATGCTTAGTTCATTATCAGGATACATTCTCAGCTCCCCTAGCTCTCCTTGCCATGGCCACCTTTGATGAAAAATTAAACAGTGAATAAACAGATTTCCTGCCTCACTTTTGATGAACAGGGAGGAGCCCAAAGCCAACAGTTTGCCCTGAATTAGAACCTTGCAAGCATGCTCTATTTTCATTTTCAAAGAGAAAGGGGGATACTGGTTGTGGGGCTGAGAGAGCAAC
Source organism: Monodelphis domestica (assembly GCF_027887165.1). Taxonomy (NCBI): domain Eukaryota; kingdom Metazoa; phylum Chordata; class Mammalia; order Didelphimorphia; family Didelphidae; genus Monodelphis; species Monodelphis domestica. The sequence goes on from NC_077231.1 coordinate 311,956,335, forward strand.
CAAAAAGGTTTGCCTCTAGTCATTGGAGAGCAGGGAAGGCATGAATGCCTGAGGAAGGGCAGGCTCTACTCTGCAAAGGGATTGACAGAACCATCTTTTCAAAATGGGAAGCACACCAAGCCACTGATGCCTCAATGCACATTTAGTTGATGAATACTTTGGTTGCATGAGGATGAAGACTTCTTCGCGTTTTCAGTATCATGGACCCCCTCGCAGTGTGATGAAGTCTAGGGAGCCCTGTTCTTAAATGCATAAAATAAAATCCAGAGGCATACAAAGGAAGCCAATGATACCAAAATACAGCTATCAGAGTTTCTTTTAAAAACTCCACCATGGACCCAAGGTTAAAAGTCCTGCCTTAGAAGCTGCTGAGAGAGAAAGGGCAGAGGAGATGATCAGAAGACATCTTGAATTTGTTGAGGTCCATGGAGTTGGGGTCAGGCATGAATCCTTTCTCCTTGAAAAACATGGGTTCTTCTTATGGTCTCTTTTAGGATCATAGATTTGTCATTAAAAGAGAATTCAAGGGGCAGCTAACTAGGTAGCATAGGGGATGGAACTTAGAGTCAGGAGGATCTGGGTTCAAATCTAGCTTCAGAAACTTCCTAGCTCTCTGATCCTGGGCAAGTCACTTAAGCCCAATTGCCTTGCCCTTGCTGCTCTCCTGTTTTGGAATTGATGCTAAGAAAAAAGATAAAGGTTTAAAAAATTTTTTTTAATTAAAAAAGAGAATTTGGAGGCATCTAGTCTGATCCCTTTTTAAAGATGTGGACACTGAGATAGAAGGTTAAGTGACTCTCCCAAGGACACTGTAATACTTGAATTATTGAGGGGCAGTATTTCTCAATTTTCAATTTAGTTTATTAATTGACCGCTCAAGAAAATCTAAACTAGCCAGTAGACTCCCTCCATAATCCAAATGAACATCAAGGAGTATGAGTAGAGCAAAAGAGAACAGCAAAAGAGCTTGAGTTCCCGTGGATCAGGTCAATATAGACCCTTTGTGGTGTCACTACTTAGTCCCTCTCTAAGACTTTTCTGATTAGAAAATCATCACTGAGAAGATGGACTTTAATACCCCAAATCCTCCCTCATTACTTCATCACAGGAAAAGAAGGTCATTAAGGACTCTAAAAAGCCCTTTCTTCCCTGCCAAATGGTTGGGTCACCATAGCTGTGTAGCACATGGAGCTAGTTTGCTAACTTAAACTTTCTCTTTCAAGTGAATCAAGTAGCTGCTCAGCCCTGCCACAAATTCTGTTATCCTCAACAAAGATCTCAACAAAAAGGAGTGCCAGATCAAATTTCATAGCCTGGGAGAGAGATTGTAACTGAGCTTACAATCAGACAGATTTTGAGGGGGAAGGGGGGCTAAAGAGAAAATTACTTCATGAAAAATAACCCAATTCAATGTAAATTTCCCACAATACATAGTTTAGTTATTAAGTGGCAGAGCTTCCAAAATCTGATGTTATTCCCACTAGACCACGCTGTCCTACTCTCTCTTCACCCTGCCTTCTACCCTACTACACCTACTTACCTTTATTTGAGAATTCTGGGCTAACCCTCCGACTGGGACTGATTTTTGCCCAAGTAAAAGTAGTAAAGAAGCATCTTGAATAGCTCAAAACTTTACCTTGAAGTTGATTTGTAACTTGTGTCTATTTGTCTGTGTACAAACCTGGCTTCATGATATGTAGACTTCTATTGTCATGCTGTGCCTTTGAAAGTTTTGGGAGGATTTCCTAGTTCTCTACAACTTGCCTGGTCTGAATCATTGATTTCTTAGACCTCCAAGTCTTACTTGCCATTTACTTGTTAATATCCCATCTGGTTTCAACCAATTGTTTTGTTTAGACTTCCATGACTCCATACTGGCTGCTTTCCTGGATTCTGACCCCTGCCTCTCTCTCTGACTTCTGATTTCTGGGCATGTGCCCAGTGGCTGACTCCTACCTTTATTCAGTCTTGTTTGACTCCTCCCCTGAATGTCCTGAATGCTGCCACCTAGGGTCACCACAAGTCAATGCATCTTGTCAATTAGCATTATTAAGTGCCTACTACATACCAGGCAAAGTGCTAAATACTAGAGATGCAAAGAAAGCTAAAAACAGAAAGTCCTTGTCCTTTCATACTCTGCTGCCCTTGGGGAAGTTGCTGCTCAGTCTGATGGAAGAAACATCATGTAACAACAACTCTGGATGAATAAGCCAGAGCCAGGGTAAGTCAAGGTCAATCTCAGTGGGAAGCACCAGCATGACAGAGGAAGGGGAAAAGAATCCATGTGCCACCTGTACCAGGCAATTCTCTAACCCTCAGACTTTTCTCCCTTCCTAAAACATTTGGAATATTGACCTTTTCATTTTATTTCTGAATTACTTTAAGCCTGAACTAACCAAAATCATCTCCTACATGACTTATGTACAATGATCAGTTGAAATTCCATTAACTAAATCAGTGAATTGGCAGAAAAGGAAAGAATTCAGTCTTCTTTTCCATTTTATCAACTTCATTAAAAAGTTATGCTTTTTTGTCTGCAGAGCTTCAGAGATGTGGAAAATGAGCTATTAATCTGGAAAGTGGTTGTCTAGGGAGAAAGAATATTGAATTTAGAGTGCAAAGACCTGGATTCAAATCATGATTTCATTTCTTGTTGCCTGTGTGACCTTGGGCAAATCATCTAACCTCTGAGGGTTTTTTTTTTCCTTCTTTTAAAAATGGTTCTATGGACTTCATGTTGTACTGCTGATATTTGGGGAGGGGGAGTCATATTTACCTCTCATTTTGTCCTTTGATAAACTCTGGGTAGATGAAGGAAAGATGAACATTCATAAGTGAGGCTTTTCTTGGTCAGTGGGGAAATCAAGACAAAAAGGGAATGAATGACTACAGAGTAAGAAGGCTCCCTCCCACTGTGTTATGCCTCCCCCCTGGTTTGGGCTGAAGGCTTTGAGGATTTCCCCTTATCTTTTCTGCCCTTTAATAGGCACCATGAAATGATGGGGTTAGTATGAGCAGGGAGCAGCCTGCAAGAAGTGACTTCTCCATGCTCCCATCCCACCATTCCTACCCCAGAGCAGGGCTTAAAGGACCATTCATTTCAGGAGTCAAGTCAAATTTCTCCCAAAGTGCCTGAGAGACTGAGATGGTCCCTGCTCTTGAACTATGCAGAGACAGGGAATTTCTAATGAGCCAACAATTGTCTGGGTCTACTCTCCTGAAGAATGAGAGAGATATTCCTGAAACAACTAAATGATAATAGCAATTCTGAAGGACCGGGGAGGGAAAAGAGGTAAGTCCCCTGCGAGAAACTAGAGATAGGACCACTGAACTATGGGAAAACTGTGAAGTATTCATGAGAGGTTATATTAACTACAGCAATGTTCCCAGTTATTCCCGGCTTTTGTCCTCATCTAATTAAACTCTTTTGCTCAATTATGATCAGAGACCCAAGTGAACAACAAGCAGCTCTTTCCAGTAGATAGAAGTAGGGCCATATGCAACCAAGAAGAACTCCGAAGAAGCCAGTGCTGGAGAGATGGCAATCTTCCCACTCACACCATGGAGACTGTCTCATTGTCTGGGGCACTTAGGGATCTGAAGGCAAAAAGCTAGACCAGTTGAACCATCCCTTTCAGTTCTGGGGTCTCTGACTTCATTAGAATGAGTTTTGACATGTCTCCTCAAGAGGCAGCAGGCAAAGAATGGACTTGACTAGAACCTGAAGCCCTGGGTTCAAACTTTGGCTCTAATTCTTACTAGTGTGTGATTTTGAGCAAGGCTGGATAACTACATTGGACAACTCTTGGAGTCTTATTTTCTTCATTCATAAAGTGGGGATAACAATAATATTTACCCTGGTTACTTCTGTGGAAGAGGGAAATGTTCAAATGAATGGAAAAGACTGGATCTGCCCAGAGATTCTAGAACAAGGGGGCAATACAGCCACTGACAGAGCTCACAGAACACCTTCTACACTAAACCCCCAAAAGACAGCTCCCAGGAATGTAATTGCCAAATTCCAAAGCTATCAAACAAAAGAAAAAATCCTACAGGAAGCCAGAAAAAGACAATTTAGATATAAAGGAATGCCAATCAGGGTCACCCAAGACCTTGCAAGTTCTACTCTGAATGATCGTAAGGCATGGAACATGATCTTCAGAAAGGCAAGAGAGCTGGGTCTCCAACCAAGAATCAGCTACCCAGCAAAACTGACTATATACTTCCAAGGGAAAGTATGGGCATTCAACAAAATAGAAGACTTCCAACTTTTTGCAAAGAAAAGACCAGAGCTCTGTGGAAAGTTTGATACCGAAAATCAAAGAGCAAGGAATACCTGAAGAGGTAAATATTAAGGAAAGGGGAAAATGTTATCTTCTTCTTTTACTCAAACTCTCTTCTATAAGGACTACATTTATATCAATCTATGTATACTAATATGTGGGGAAAATGTAATGTATAAATAGGGGGTAAAGAAAGACCAAATAGAATAATCATTCTCACACAAAGATTCACATGGGAAGGGGAGGGGAAGAAAACTCCTATAAGAAGGAGAGGAAGGGGGGGGGGGTTTACTTAAACCTCAATCTCAGGGAAATCAACTCTGAGAGGGAAAAACATCCAGATCCATTGGGATCTTGAATTCTATCTTACCCAACAAGGGTAAGGAGAAGGGAAAACCAAGGGGGGGAGGGGGAGAGGGAGAACAAAAAGGGAGGGAAAGAGAGGGGGGAGGGGGAGGGAACAAAAAGGGAGGGACTAAAAAGGGAAACATCAAGGGAGGGGACAAGGGGGACTGTTTCAAAGTAAATCACTGGACTAAAAGGTAGAGCCGAAGAAGAAAAGGTTAGAATTAGGGAAGGCAATCAAAATGCCAGGGAGTCCACAAATGACAATCATAACTTTGAACGTGAATGGGATGAACTCACCCATAAAACGTAGACGAATAGCAGAATGGATTAGAATCCAAAACCCTACCATATGTTGTCTTCAAGAAACACACATGAGGCGGGTTGACACCCACAAGGTCAGAATTAAAGGATGGAGTAAGACCTTCTGGGCTTCAACTGATAGAAAGAAGGCAGGAGTGGTAATCATGATATCTGATAAAGCCAATGCAAAAATAGACCTGATCAAAAGGGATAGGGAAGGTAATTATATTTTGTTAAAAGGGACTATAGACAATGAGGAAATATCATTAATCAATATGTATGCACCAAATAATATAGCACCCAAATTTCTAATGGAGAAACTAGGAGAATTGAAGGAAGAAATAGACAATAAAACCATACTAGTGGGAGACTTAAACCAACCATCATCAAATTTAGATAAATCAAATCAAAAAATAAATAAGAAAGAGGTAAAAGAAGTGAATGAAATCTTAGAAAAATTAGAATTAATAGACATATGGAGAAAAATAAATAGGGATAAAAAGGAATACACCTTCTTCTCAGCACCACATGGCACATTCACAAAAATTGACCATACATTAGGTCATAGAAACATAGCACACAAATGCAGAAAAGCAGAAATAATGAATGCAGCCTTCTCAGATCACAAGGCAATAAAAATAATGATTAGTAATGGTACATGGAAAACCAAATCTAAAACCAATTGGAAATTAAACAATATGATACTCCAAAACCGTTTAGTTAAAGAAGAAATCATAGAAACAATTAATAATTTCATCGAGGAAAATGACAATGGCGAAACATCCTTTCAAACCTTTTGGGATGCAGCCAAAGCGGTAATCAGAGGTAAATTCATATCCCTGAATGCTTATATTAACAAACAAGGGAGAGCAGAGATCAATCAATTGGAAATGCAAATGAAAAAACTGGAAAGCGATCAAATTAAAAACCCCCAGCAGAAAACCAAATTAGAAATCCTAAAAATTAAGGGAGAAATTAATAAAATCGAAAGTGATAGAACTATTGATTTAATAAATGAGACAAGAAGCTGGTACTTTGAAAAAACAAACAAAATAGACAAGGTACTGGTCAATCTAATTAAAAAAAGGAAGGAAGAAAAGCAAATTCACAGCATTAAAGATGAAAAGGGGGACAGCACCTCTGATGAAGAGGAAATTAAGGCAATCATTAGAAATTACTTTGCCCAATTATATGGCAATAAATACACCAATTTAGGAGAAATGGATGAATATATACAAAAATACAAACTGCTTAGACTAACAGAAGAGGAAATAGAATTCCTAAATAATCCCATATCAGAAATTGAAATCCAACAAGCCATCAAAGAACTTCCTAAGAAAAAGTCCCCAGGGCCTGATGGATTCACCTGTGAATTCTATCAAACATTCAGAGAACAGTTAATCCCAATACTATACAAACTATTTGACATAATAAGCAAAGAGGGAGTTCTACCAAACTCCTTTTACGACACAAACATGGTACTGATTCCAAAACCAGGCAGGTCAAAAACAGAGAAAGAAAACTATAGGCCAATCTCCCTAATGAATATAGATGCAAAAATCTTAAATAGGATACTAGCAAAAAGACTCCAGCAAGTGATCAGAAGGATCATTCACCATGATCAAGTAGGATTCATACCAGGGATGCAGGGCTGGTTCAACATTAGGAAAACCATCCACATAATTGACCACATCAACAAGCAAACTAGCAAGAACCACATGATTATCTCAATAGATGCAGAAAAAGCCTTTGATAAAATACAACACCCATTCCTATTAAAAACACTAGAAAGCATAGGAATAGAAGGGTCATTCCTAAAAATAATAAACAGTATATATCTAAAACCAACAGCTAATATCATCTGCAATGGGGATAAACTAGATGCATTCCCAATAAGATCAGGAGTGAAACAAGGATGCCCATTATCACCTCTACTATTTGACATTGTACTAGAAACACTAGCAGTAGCAATTAGAGAAGATAAAGGAATTGAAGGCATCAAAATAGGCAAGGAGGAGACCAAGTTATCACTCTTTGCGGATGACATGATGGTATACTTAAAGAATCCTAGAGATTCAACCAAAAAGCTAATTGAAATAATCAACAACTTTAGCAAAGTTGCAGGATACAAAATAAACCCACATAAATCATCAGCTTTTCTATATATCTCCAACACAGCTCAGCAGCAAGAACTAGAAAGAGAAATCCCATTCAAAATCACCTTAGACAAAATAAAATACCTAGGAATCTACCTCCCAAGACAAACACAGGAACTATATGAACACAACTACAAAACACTCGCCACACAACTAAAACTAGACCTGAACAAATGGAAAAACATTAACTGCTCATGGATAGGACGAGCCAATATAATAAAAATGACCATCCTACCCAAACTTATTTATCTATTTAGTGCCATACCCATTGAACTACCAAAATACTTCTTCACTGATTTAGAAAAAACCATAACAAAGTTCATTTGGAAGAACAAAAGATCAAGGATATCCAGGGAAATAATGAAAAAAAACACATATGATGGGGGCCTTGCAGTCCCTGACCTAAAACTATATTACAAAGCAGCAGTCATCAAAACAATTTGGTACTGGCTAAGAAACAGAAAGGAAGATCAGTGGAATAGACTGGGGGAAAGCGACCTCAGCAAGACAGTATATGATAAACCCAAAGATCCCAGCTTTTGGGACAAAAATCCACTATTCGATAAAAACTGCTGGGAAAATTGGAAGACAGTGTGGGAGAGACTAGGAATAGATCAACACCTCACACCCTACACCAAGATAAATTCAAAATGGGTGAGTGACTTAAACATAAAGAAGGAAACCATAAGTAAATTGGGTAAACACAGAATAGTATACATGTCAGACCTTTGGGAGGGGAAAGGCTTTAAAACCAAGAAAGATATAGAAAGAATCACAAAATCTAAAATAAATAATTTTGACTACATCAAACTAAAAAGCTTTTGTAGAAACAAAACCAATGTAACTAAAATCAGAAGGGAAACAACAAATTGGGAAAAATCTTCATAGAAACCTCTGACAAAGGTTTAATTACTCATATTTATAATGAGCTAAATCAATTGTACAAAAAATCAAGCCATTCTCCAATTGATAAATGGGCAAGGGAAATGGATAGGCAGTTCTCAGATAAAGAAATCAAAACTATTAACAAGCACATGAAGAAGTGTTCTGAATCTCTTATAATCAGAGAGATGCAAATCAAAACAACTCTGAGGTATCACCTCACACCTAGCAGATTGGCTAACATAACAGCAAAGGAAAGTAATGAATGCTGGAGGGGATGTGGCAAAGTAGGGACATTAATTCATTGCTGGTGGAGCTATGAACTGATCCAACCATTCTGGAGGGCAATTTGGAGCTATGCCCAAAGGGCGACAAAAGAATATCTACCCTTTGACCCAGCCATAGCACTGCTGGGTCTGTACCCCAAAGAGATAATGGACACAAAAACTTGTACAAAAATATTCATAGCTGCGCTCTTTGTGGTGGCCCAAAACTGGAAAACAAGGGGATGCCCATCAATTGGGGAATGGCTGAACAAACTGTGGTATATGTTGGTGATGGAATACTATTGTGCTAAAAGGAATAATAAAGTGGAGAAGTTCCATGGAGACTGGAACAACCTCCAGGAAGTGATGCAGAGCGAGAGGAGCAGAACCAGGAGAACATTGTACACAGAGACTAATACACTGTGGTACAGTAGAATGTAATGGACTTCTCCATTAGGGGCGGTGTAATGTCCCTGAACAACTTGCAGGGATCCAGGAGAAAAAACCACCATTCATAAGCAAAGGATAAACTATGGGAGTGGAAACACCGAGAAAAAGCAACTGCCTGAATACAGAGGTTGAGAGGACATGACAGAGGATAGACTCTAAATGAACACTCTAATGCAAATACTATCAACAAAGCAATAGGTTCAAATCAAGAAAACATCTAATGCCCAGTGGACTTACACGTCGGCTATGGGGGGTGGGGGGGGGAGGAAAAGAAAATGATCTATGTCTTTAACGAATAATGCTTGGAAATGATCAAATAAAATATATTAAAAAAAAAAAAGGAAAAGACTGGATCTCAGGAAAAGATGAGATGGAGCTCTGCTGCCATCGGGGGATGGGATGGAACATTCCAGCTAAGCTAAAAGGAGGAGCAGTTGGAAAACTGCTGAGTTCTTCTCTCCTGGGCTTGAAGAGGGAAGGAACAAGATCCTTACTGAGAAGACAAAGCTATACCCAGAAAATCCTTTGCTGAGCAGCAGACGATCCAGACCATTCATCTGATGTATTAAGAGGATAGAGACTTTTCCTATCCTGCAGAAGATTCATCAAACCATATCTCTGAGAGACAAGAAGTACCAACATCTTGAGCCCACAAAGACATTAACTTGTGCTTCGAACCCCCTGAACTCATCTATAGGAAGAGAATAGTCAGGGACTTCCTGTTTCCTTTATCCTCAGTTATACCTTAACCCTTTACCCAATAAATAGCTATTTTTGCTTTACTGAAGACTCAACTCTCTTAAAGGTCCTAGAAGGGGATTACAAATACATCAACTAAAGAAGAAAGAGACTGAAGGGGATCCCTCTTATCTTTCAGCTCTAATCAGATCTGACTCCATTGGTCAAACAGCTCTGCCTGGGGGGAGGGAAAGTGGTGCTACACTTTATCTATTCCCACTGTCTCAAGTATCTGTCAAGACTTTGGTTCCTTCTTGATTCCTCCACTAGTATGATTTTGGCACCCCAGTTTAAAGACAGAATCCATCTTGGCTAACTGAAAGGGGGTTGCCATTTGGAACCCCTGAACAAGGGTAGCCATTTTGGGGGTTCAAGAATAGAGGAAGGAGAGACAAGATGTGGCAAATAATAATGTGGGCTTCTGTTATCAGGACGCTTGGGATATACTAGACGTTCTGCATTATTTACAATGCAGTGACATCAGTAATGATGGACACGATTGAATTGATCACTAATACGACATCCTTCATAACAATGATTCCATTTACTAACTCAGTCAAGACTTTGGTTCCTTCTTGATTCCCCTACTAGTAGGGGGAATTTCTAGGAAGGAAAGAGGGTTGTAAATCAGTATTATATAAATATGTAGAGAGTGTGACTAGAAATAGGTTGAAGACTTTGCTTTATATAAGCTATGGACACGGGGCATGGTGGTATAATGGAATGAGCACTCACTGGCTTTAGAGCCAGAGGACCTGGGTTCAAATCTTGCCTCTGAGACTTACTATCCATATGGTCTTGGCTAAGCTACCTAAACTCCCTATCCCTCAGTGTCCTCAATTGTAAATGATGAGGTTGGACTCAGTCCCTTCTAGCTCTAAATGTATGATCCAATAACATCTCCTTAGTAGAAATAGCTAGCTCAGTGGATTGAGAGTCAGGCCTAGAGATGGAAGGTTCTGGGGTTGAAATCTGGCCTTAGATACTTCCTAGCTGTGTGACTCTGGGCAAGTCATTTAATCCCCATGGCCTAGTCATTACCACTCTTTAGCCTTAGAACCAGTACCCCATATTGATTCTGAGACAGAAGATAAGGGTTTAAAGAAAAAGGAATGGTCTAATAATAGCCATCCTATCTTCAATGACACAGTGCACAAACTCTTGCCACTCCATCTTTGCCCATGGTTAGCACCATTGCTGAAGCCAAGAAGGGCTCTCCATGGCTGCGCCTCCCTGGGACCCACTGGGGAAAAAAGGCAAATTATCCTGAACTGGGACTCCTTTTTGCATCTTGCATTGTCTATGGGAAGAAATAACGGCTGTCTTATGCCGCCTCTGAACGTGGCTCACTTGAGTACTAACTCAGGAGGTGAGAGCCAGCCCGTTCTACCCACGTCTCCAGTAACCTAGATGGATTCTGCTTTCTAGGGTCACTTGGGGTGGGGACAAGAGATGAAAAGAGATTGTTTTTAGAAACGCCACGTTGGAGCCCAATTTGTGTCAACCCAAAGCTAAGGATTCTGGGTCACAGGTTACAAATACCCTCTCTCTATTCCATTGGCTCTTTAGGAGTAAAGACAACGGACTCCCCTCAATCCATTGAAGCAATCCTTCCCTGTTGGGCGTTAGAGCTGAGGAGGCAGGAAAGAAGGAAGAAGCCATGGCTAGAGTGATAGGCAAAGTGCTGGGCAGCTCCCTTCGGGGAGTTGAGATGCAACAGAAGCATTACCAAGGGTGGGTCACACTCCCTGAATGATAATGGAATGATATCAATCTGTCGTCATTTTTCCAGGAACAAAAGACCTGACTAGAGCTTTCCAGAAAGGCAGCCTGTGCGGTTCTAGGAGTGCTGACACCATTCTCCGGGCTACTGCCCAAAACAGGGCTAATTGGCTCTAGCTGGAAGCTACTTTCCCCAAATGGATTCTTAACACTCAAAATACCATCTTCCTTTGAAAAAGAAATGAGAGACAGACACAGGCACAGAGAAAAGAGACACAAGCTGAAAGAAACAGAGAGAAAACATAGATAGAGAGGGAGCAAAAGGCAGAAAGAGACTGAAAGAGAAAGGAAAGGAGAGCCTGGGGGGCATGGGGGATAGGGAGAAAGATAGAGGGAAAGAGAGGGAAAAACAGAGACAAAGAGAGAAAGAGAGAGGAGGGAGAGATAGACAAAAAGAGAAGGGAAGAAAGGGGTAGGGGGAGAGAAAGAGAGAGAGAGAGAGAGAGAGAGAGAGAGAGAGAGAGAGAGAGAGAGAGAGAGAGAGGCAGACACACAGACAGAGAGAGAGAGGCAGAGAGAGAAAGACAGAGAGAGACAGACACACAGAGACAGAGAGAGAGCAAGAGCGCACGGTTTTAACTTCTAGCAACATCTTTTCCTTGATTTTTTCTTTTTCTTTTTCTTTTTTTAAACCCTTACCTTCCAGTCAATACTGTGTATTGGTTCCAAGGCAGAAGAGTGGTAAGGGCTAGGCAATGGGGGTTAAGTGATTTGATCAGGGTCACACAGGCAGTATCTGAGGCCAGATTTGAACCCTGAACCTCCCATCTCTGGGCCTCTCCACTGAGCCACCCAGTTGCCCCCCTGATTTTTTTTTCTTATGACTAAGAATATAGAGCTTTGTAAACCTCAAATTTCCTTAGACTTATAATTGTTGAAAATTTCACCATTGGGATATTTCATACTTGGAAAATTTCTTACTGATAGTCTATTGGAATGGGAACTCCATTGGCATGGGAGGTTCCTTCTCTTCCCTTCTTAAGATTACTTTAGGACAGAAACCCTTTGCTGAACAATGGAAAGGACTTTGACCTATGCTTGAGCATAGAACAGGAATTTCTTTGAGTCTTGATTGATTTTAGAATTGATACAATGGAGATACTTGGAATAAATCTCCACCCTATTCAGTCCTAATAGGATTGAGTAAGGGCTGCAGCCTAGATCAAAATTTAATTATTCCAATCTCTACCCTACTCAGGTTAACAGGATTTAGAAAGGGCTGTAGCAAAGGAGCAAAGATTTAATCATTTGAAAATATGACCTTCAACAGACATGTGCAAAAGCCAGAAACCTCTGGGCGGTCCTGGGTTAAGCGAGAGCCTCCATTGACAGGGAAATTGATGAAGAGTGATTGGTAGATGTGAGGACTGAGGGGAGGCAACTTGGATGGTGTCCTGAAAGATAGGAGGGTCTGGAGACTCGGGGGAGGAGGATTGAGTTTTTGGTCGGTGTGGTTCCTGGGCTCTGAGGAAGCTTGCTCTGAAGGAAGCTGAAGGTGGGGGCCTCTGAGACTGTTTCTCCATTTTGGACACGTGAGTGAAAGGGACTGATCTCTTTTCTTTGCCCCAGCTATCTAAGGGCTTGGGCCTTTTGGCCCAGCCTAAACAGAAGGGGTATTTAAGCCCTATTCCCTTCTCTCCCCTTTCTCTCTATATATATATCTCTAATTCCTTTCTTGCTCCTATTGTAATTAAACTCCAAAAAAGGCTGACGGCTGACTTGAGTTTTTCATTTAGGAATTACATAGCTGATTCCTTGGCGACCTTAAATTAATATATATCAGTCTTTTAAAGTGATTCCCTTGTAACAGCTTGGAAATGAGAAATATCTTTCCTTAAGAACTCTTGTTGGTCATTGGGCTCTAAAATTAGACATTAGGTTGGAGTCCGCTAGCTGGCTCAGTGGATAGAGAGCCAGGCTTGGAAACAGAAGGTCCTGGATTCAAATTTGACCTCAGATACTTTCTAACTGTGTAATCTAACTGTTAACCCCAATAGCCTAGCCTTTACCACTCTTCTGCCTTGGAACCCATACTTACTATTGATTGTAAGACAAAAGGTAAGGATTTAAAAAGAAACAGATTAGACATTAGGAGGGAGTTTTCATTTTAATCTTAACTGGCTGGGCAAATTGCCACTTTCCCTGGGCCTGAGCTTCCCTATTTGCACAACAATGGCACAGTAGCTTTGTAAAGGGGTTTTGAAATTCTCCGTTCTGGGGAAACAGATGGTCCCATCTGCTGGCATTTCTCCTGGGGTCCACCAGTATGAAATAGGAATCTGTTCTAGGTAGGCATTCTCCAATAAGTGGAGGACTTTCCTTAGGAGAGATGCTAGAAGAAAGATGTTCATATAAGAAGGACGGGCCTACCACTAGCAAATTTCCATCCCCACCAACACAGCTGATCGACAGAGAAAACTCATTTTGCCCACACTCCGGGGATACAAGAAGCAGCAGCTCTGGAGGCAGAGAGCTGTGCTTGAGCAGCAGTGAGATGTAGCAGGTGGCCAGGAGATGGATGGAAAGAGATGTGGAAGTCAGGATCCAACCCCAGGATCCTGCATCGTCCAGACAGCAGCCCCCCCCTCCCCCTCTCTTTCCCTCTCTCCCCTCTCTCCTCTCTCTCTTCTGTCTCTCTCCCTCTCTCTCTCTCCCCTTCTCTCTGTTTCTGTCTCTCTCTGTCTCTCTCTGCTCTCTCTCTCTCTCTCTCTCTCTCTCTCTCTCTCTCTCTCTCTCTCTCTCTCTCTCTCTCTCTCTCCCCTTTTCTCTGTTTCTGTCTCTCTGTCTCTCTCTCTCCCCTCTCTCTCTCTCTCTCTCTCTCTCTCTCTCACTCTCTCTCTCTCTCTGTCTCTCTGCCTCTCTCTCTCTCTCTCTCTCTCTCTCTCTCTCTCTGTCTCTCTCTCTCTCTCTCTCTCTCTCTCCCCTTTTCTCTGTTTCTGTCTCTCTGTCTCTCTCCCCCCCCCCCCCTCTCTCTCTCTCTCTCTCTCTCTCTCTCTCTCTCTCTCTCTTTCTCTCTCCCCTGCTGTCTCTCTCTCCTCTCTCTCTCCCCCTCCTTCCCTCTGTTCCTTCCCCCTTCTCTCTCTCTCTCTCACTCCTCCCTCTGTCTCTCTGTCTCTGTCTGTCTGTCTGTCTGTCTGTCTCTGTCTCTGTGTCTCTGTCTCTCTCCTTCTCTCTTTCTCTATCTCTGTCTCTCTCCCTGTCTCTCAATGGGAACAGATGGGAAATTAGTAGGGGCCTCTGCTTTTATAATTTACTTTTGTTTTTCTACTTTCTATTTTGCTGTAATTACAATTTTTGCTGTTTGATTTATGGTTTCTGGTCTAGGGGGAAAACCTGCTTCTGGGGGCTTTGAATGATGTCCACAAAGCTGTGATTACCGCAAACAGAATTATGGATTCTGTCCCTCAGTGGCTTCCTGTGTGTGTGCGTCCCCTTCCCTCTTGACTTGAAATTTCATTTGTGCAAGAACGGAATCTTCTCTAAACTTGGCATCTCCTCTACTGCCGGGCTCAGTTCTTTGGACCTCCCATCTACCCAATAACACCTCCTTTAGATGAACCATAATACTATAGTGGGAGTGAGTGTCACGGTTTTCCAAAGGGATTTCACATTCATCCTCATTTATCTCTTATGATATCTCCATCCTTTTGTCCACGTTCAGTCATTTTGGTCCACTCTTTGTGACCCCCAGTTGGGGTTTTCTTGGCAAAAATATTGGAGAGTTTTGCATTTCCTTCTCTAGCTCATTTGACCAAGGAGGAAATGGAGGCAAACAGGGTGAAGTGATTCACCCAGGGTCATACAGCTCGTGTCTGAGGCTGGATTTGAATTCATGGGGATGAGTCTTCCTGCACTCTACCATTGTACCTAACTTCTCTCTCTCCAACTCACAGGTGGTAAAGCGGAGGTCTGGAGGTCTTACGGGACTGTTCAAAGTCTAAAGCGTGCAGAATATAATGTCGGAGGTGGGACTGAAAGCCGGATGCTCCATAATCTCACCATTCCATGTCGAGGCCACAGAGATTTTTTTAAGTTATTTAGAATATTTCCCCATGGTTACATGATTCATGATTTCTGCCCCTTCCCTCCCCCTCCAGGAGCTGACAGGCAATTTCACCGGCTTGTCCATGCATCAGTGCTCAGAACCCATTTCCATGTTATTCATCTTTTCACGCCCAAACCCCAATCCTATCCCCATCGAACCCCATCATCGATCAGTCCGGGGGAATTCTTAAAGAGGCCGCCTTGAATATATAATAAGGAATATTTACATCCATGCATTGATCATACGATAAGGAAAAGTTACACCCAGGGCATCTCCTCATCAGGGACAGGAGTCAATACGGCCGCGACGCTAGTTGTGCCAGGCGAGAGCTGTGGGTTTTTTAGAAAGGGGACGAGTGCAGGAAGTCTGACTGCTTTACTGGTGTCTGATGTTAGGGGTCAAGACTTGATTGGCCAGTGAGGCCCCATCGGGTATGGAAAAGAATGATAGAAGCTTCCAGTTTAAGGCATGAAAGTTTCCAACAATTTCCAGGTAGGCAAGAGGAGGGGACAAGTCCAAAGAAGACACTGCCTACCCCAAGAAAGGCCAGAACTAAAAAAAACAGATTTTTTTTTGAATGTCACAGTATGATTCCCAGGATAATTTCCTTTATTGTTTAGAATAGAAACACGGGGGGGGGGGAGGGGGGGAGGGGGGTGTGGAATAGGTACTCAAAGGGTCCTGGCCATTATTCTCAATTATCTTTTGTTGGAAAGGTAACTCTGAGGGTCATTGAGTTTTTCTAGTTTTTGCTCATGAGCCCCCACTGGTGTGATTCCCATCAATAGTAAGATAAACTTCATTAGCTTCTTCTTTAAAATAAAAAAGGTATTTACTAATAGAAAGGGTGAAAAAGGAGAGTTGTTATAGAAATAATCCTACCCAAACTCATGGCTCTTTGGGCTAGAAGTCATTTAGTCCTTCTTAGTTATAATTCTCTGCCATGCCCTCATCCAGTCCTGGAGCCACCTGCCTTTGACAAATTGAGTTTGGCATGGTTTTTGGTCCCCAATGTGCTCTTCTTCATTGATCTTTCTCAAGATACTAGATCACCTCTTGTTGGGAGACCTTTGATGCTCTCACTCAGCAGCAAACTCCACCTCAAGTGGGATGCATCATCTCCTTTCTGCATGGTAACATAGTTAGTGGAAAGGGAGGAAAAGAGAGAGTAAGACCTGGAATTGGGGGGCCTTCCCCACTCAACTGCTGTGTCTCAATAAGGTTGTTTCTTTTATAGCCTAAAAGTGATTCTTTCATCTAAACACAGGCTATTTCTTGTGTAAATATTACATGTCAGGTAACTAGGTGGATAAAGTGCTGGGCCTGGAGTTAGGAAGCCCCGAGTTTGACTCCAGATGCAGATGCTTTACTAGCTATGTGACTTTGGATAAGTTATTCAGTCTTTGTTTCCTTTGGACAGTTTCCATCTACCTTGAAGTATTTTTGTGAGGATCAAAGGAGATATTTGTAAAGTCCTCAGCATAGTGCCTGACACATAGTAGGGACCATACAAATGCTTGTTCCCCTTCCCTGGTGCCATCTATCTTTATCCAACAATTTTATTCTCCTCAAACTAATTAAGAACTTACTCTCTAGTTCCTGGTAGTTAGTAGATACAGTAGGGCTGTGTTTTACATGATCAGTGAATTCCAAATCCCTTCACATAAGTTGAAAATGACACATAAAAGCAAACTCCATTATTTAATAAGTATTCTTTATACAAACATACCTTGGCACTTTATGACTCCTTTGGCTTCTCAGAGCTCTCATCATCACTACTCTTGTACTTTGGGGCCATATTTAATAACTAAACAACATTAATGAAATAAAGAGAAGCACTGCTCGGAGGTTGGCAAGACTTGTTACAAGCAAGAGAACTCCAGACAAAGACTGATGAGTGAGCTAATGCTGGACACAGAACAATGGAATGACTTGCACTAATGCTGCAGAATGAGAATGAGCATGATTGGGTGGATTGCTGCACGACTTGATTCTGCTTGGGAAAATGGTGCGAAATTAACATTTTTTATTTTATACATTTTTCTGCCTTTATTTTTTCTATTGTCAATCTCGAAGACCTGAATTCAAGTGAGTGTGTGGAGTTCCTACAAAACAAGGTCCTACTGTACTAAATACATGCTTGTCCTTTGCTACTGTGAAAGAGAATTCTTTACTCTATTGTCAATCCTAAATTAACACTAATTTAAGAACCTCACTAGATTGTGAAGACAGGATTAATTCTTCTTTGTCTACCTTTTAAATTCAACAAAAGACTGAACACCCTACTTAATGCTAGGTGAGAAGCCATCAAGATACTTGGAGAGCTCCACCCTTTTTTTAACTCAATCAGTCAGAAACTTGTGATTTCTTTTAAGAGTTCACACAAGAGTTCACACCCTCAGAAACTGTTCAATCAGGAAATGGAACCTTTTTAATGAGAAATCGACCTTTAGAAGGTGAGAAGTGGATCCCACAGACACTGCCCTAGGGCAATTCTAGACAATTTGGAAACTGTGACTTGCTCCTGTGAAGAGGGGAGGAGACAAGAAGTCACCATAAAAACAAGCCTGAACTCCCTCAGAGGAGATGGTCTTTGAGAAGATAGTCTGAAGAGATTGTCTCCTGGAGATAGTCTTCTAACTGGGAAGAATCTTCAAGGGAGCTTTGCTGGAGACTGTGACGTGGATTATGGATTTGGAGCTCAGCTTCAACTTAGAATCTGACTCCTGGACTACTTTGTTGGGTGAGTGAAAGGCTGATTCCTTTCCTAGTTTCCTAAGAGACTAGCTTCCATCTTGGAGGAGGTCACGTGGTTACCACCAACCTTCCTGGTTGAGATAGGATAACTTCTTTATCCCCCTCACATTTCTCTTTTTTATTGTTTCCTCTATATTTATAAATACTTGTAACTAAATTTCTGACTCGAGATATAATAAATATTGGCAACCACATAGTTTTATAAAATTATTGTCCAACCATTAATTTTCACCTTGACACTACCTAATTTACTTTTGATTGATTGATTCAATTGAGATGTCTAGGCCTCTTGTAACAACTTGACCCAGTAACTGTCTCCTCTCTGACATTGATTTAGCAATGGTGGAGGAGTTACCAGAAGGTCCAGAGCATTTACCCACTGATCTCAAAGTCCAGTCAACATAGAATTAGTTGTCTTTCACTAAAATGAAACAAGAGCTTTGTGAGCCTCCAGGCAAGAAACATGAAACAATCTTGTACGCAACTGAAACCAAAGAATGGAACTTGAGTGATAGATGAGAGCTTGGGACCAAGGAGTTGGTAATGATCATGCCCTTCTCCTTTCGGCTAGGAGTCTGGATGCCCTGGAACTTCAAAGGGGAGCTGGAGAAAGAACAGAATCAACCCATTACCACGCCCAGACAAACCAAGCCAAAGGGTTGTAATGCACCCTCTTTACTGGAAAGATGACCAAGTAGTGAGGAAGCATTGGCTTTTCCACTGGATAGAGGATGGCTAGGTTTCAGCTGCCATCCCAGAATGTTGTTGCTAGCTTGTTGAAATACCAATGCATCTTTTTTTTTTGTCAAAATGAAGATTGTTTGCAAATATGATTTCACTTCAGCCAGAGGAGGGGAGAAGAGAGGCTTGTTTTCTTGTTCGTGACAAAATCCGATAAAGTCTCAAAAGCCAAGAACATTAGGACTTCGATTCCAGGATGACTAATGACACCAATGAGGGGGAGAAGACAAATGACAGGATGAGGGTGCATATTGTGAAAATAACATATGAGCCCAAGATGTTGGATTTCTGGGTTTTTCTCAATGGAAAACATGTATTTCTTATTATTTGAATAGATGAGGTTCTTGCTGACCTGTTCTCCGATGCTGGCTCAGGAATTCAGAAGGCTCCTTTTTCAGCAAAGAAGACTTTGCTGAAAGGACTCCCCCTTTCTCAAATTTGCCTGAGATCATCCTTTTGGTCAGTCAAACTCTCCTGCATTATATTCATCAATGCATGTGTTACCCATAGTATTCCTCACTCATAGGAAGGAAATTCCTTGAGTTAGAATCATTTCTGAAACTCTCCAGAACCCAGTCCTGGGACTGGCACATAGTAGGGCCTTAAGAAAATTTGTTGAAATGCCTCATTTGAGCCTTACCATATTGATTCCTTCAGGTTGGCCTCCAGATTCTTGAGCAAAATAATGCTTCCTTGCCCTGAGAGTCCAAGATCCTGTCCGAGGAGCTCAGACATAGATGTTAAATGGTTGAAAAATATATTTATTTGAATGACCTGCTCTTTGATCTGGCATGGAGGTGAGGGCGGGAGTGGAGTGGATGGAGCTCATTTTTATCAAAGGGCCTGGACTTTTGCTAATCATTATTCTCTAATCTGCCCGCAGTTCACAAAAGATCTAGGGATGGAAGGCTGGTGCCTCTCTCTCTCCAAACCACCTTATAGTCATTTTTCTTAACCTTTACCTTCCATCTTAGAATCAATACTGTGTATCAGTTCCAAGGCAGAAGAGTGGTAAGGGCTAGGCAATGGGGGTGAAGTGACTCATACAGGGTCATACAGCTAGAAAGTGTCAGAGATCATCTTTGAACCCAGGACCTCCCATCTATAGCCCTGGCTCTCCATCCACTGAGCCACCCAGCTACCCTCATTACATTCATTTTTTAAAAAATCATCTCTACATTGTGTACCCTGTTAGAATTGGAGCTATTTGAGGGTGGGGTGGCTGTACTTTTCTCTTTTCTCCACCAGCTCTTAGCAGAAAGCCTAGCATATAATACAGGTGCTTAATAAATGCTTCCTATTTACTTAATTAGAAATCAAAATGTCCTAATAGTAAATTATTATCTGGGAAGGTGATGGGCAGCCCTCCCTGAGACTTTTGAGACAGAAGCTGAGCCATCCCCTTGCCAAGAAAGCTCTCCAGGGGATTCTTTCACAGTTGTGAGTTGGTCTGGGCAACCTTTGCCCAGCCTGAGATTCTCTGATTCTAACTGGATGACTGGCAAACCTTAATCAATGAGCATTTGTTAATCACCTCTTGTGTGCTAGGAACTGTGCTAGACTCTCAGGTACAAAGATAAACGCAAAGTCATCCTGCCTTCAAGGAGCTTACACTCTATAGAAGCAGCTTGATAAATAGAGAAGGAAATGGCCAGCTGCTCTGCCATCATTGCCAAGAAGACCCTAAATGGGATCAGGAAGAGGCAGACATGATCAAAAGAATTGAAGAGCAACAAAAAAGCAGACAAAGGTCGAACCTGAAGTCACCAGCAGGGTTCCAGGCTCTGATCCTGCCTGATGTGGAGCAGCCAGAAGATACTGAGCAAAGTCATTCCTTCCTTCAGTTACCCCATCTGAAAGGGACTGTGAATTTCAAAACTACTCCATCCCATTCAGACCATTCATTAGAAGATGGGATTTAGCTATTTCCTGATCAATAATAATAGAGATACTTGGAATAACAGAATCAGGTCTTGGAAACCACATTCTCCACCCACCTCAGGGTAACAAGATTAGGAAGGGCTGCAGCAAACTCAAGATTTAATTATTTGAGAATATGGCCTTCAACAGATATGTGCAAAAAAGGGACAGACCCCTGGGTGGTCCTAAGTCAAGCTAGAGCCAACATTGGCACATGTGAGATGCAGGAAGTGAGGTAGAGAACAGCCTCTGGAGTTTTCGGGACTTCCTGGGAGGAGGGCTAGAGTTAGTTTGAGGCTGGTGCTTGGAGTTGGAGGAGCCCTGTGGACTGCTTTCCTTCAGATTGGTCACATGAGTGATAAGGACTGATCCCTTTCCCTGCCTTGGCTATCCCAGGCCTTAAAGCCCGCTTTGGCTCAGCCTGAGCCAGAGTGGGTCTGAGTTAAACTTCTTTCCTTTTCTCCCTTTTCCTTCTCTCTCTCTCTCTCTCTCTCTCTCTCTCTCTCTCTCTCTCTCTCTCTCTCTCTCTCCTCTCTCTCTCTCTCTCTCTCTCCCTCTAATACTTTCTTCTTCCTGTTGTAATTAAAACACTGTAAAAAATTTTGGCAGCTGACTTGAGGGTTTCATTTAGGAATTACATAAGTGAATTCTTTGGCAACCTTAAATTAATATATATTAGTCTTTTAAAGTGATTTCAATATCACGGGACACAGGCAGACCAACAGACAGACAGACAGACAGGAACTTAGATTCTCAAGGGGAAAGTCTATACATAAAAGACAGCTGGGGAGATGACAGATATGTGTGGCGGTGTGAATGGAGATATCTAAGGAATGCTGGGGAGGCCCAGAACTGGGCCAGAGAAGGCCAAAGCTGAACTCTTGAAGCCCCGGGGTGTTTCAGAGTCCCATTTTCCAGTGGAGAGGGAGGTGACAATGTCAGAGAAGCCGTTGACCTGAGAAGATTGGGATCCCCATGGCTTTCCCGGGGTATGCCATCTCTGCCACTCCTTGCATCTTCAGGACTCTTCTTGGGCATGGAAGTACCAGGCATGGTGGTAGGGGCTGGGACTGAACCTCCCAACCACACTTTACACGGTCAAGATTTTTAAGCAATGGAGCATAATTTTCCAGCAGTGTTGTGTAGTATTAACAATGAATGATTTTTATATCAGTCAGTGATTCTTCAGGTTTGTTCATGGATGGGACCCATGAATGGGACCCATGATTGGAACCAAGAATTCCCACTTTCCTCAAGATTTCTGGTTTTTAAACTTTTTTCCTCAAAACCAGCCTGGGAGGTAGGAAGTGCAAATATTATGGCTTCCTTTTACAGATGAGCAAGTTGAGGCAGGGAGAAGTGGAGAACAATGGAAAAGAGAACTGGAGTTGGATTCACAAGACCCAGCTTCAAATCTTGACTCTGACATTTAATTATCTATGTGACTCTTCTATGTGGCTCTGGGCAAGTTCCTTCCCCATTCTGGGCCTCAGTTTCCTCACACATAAAATCAGAAATTTTGTCTTTATGACCTCTAAGGACCCCTCTGATTCTGGATCTATGAGCATGTAAAATGACTTGTTCGTGGTCACACAGCTCATGTCAAGTCTAGGACTCCATGCAAATCCACTGCTCCAACTACTGCACAACACAGCCTCAACCATTAAATTGTTATTCAAAGGCATTCAGAAATGAAATAGGGCAGGATGCATTCATGGAAAGGTCTCAGGGGTCTCCCTCTTAGCCTCATTCATGATGGCCATGGCTCCAGCATCTCTAAGCATCTCTGCCATAGTCTACCCCATTCGGTTGGAAGATATTTTTAATTGAAAATTTTATTTAATTGATTAATTTAGAATATTTTTCTATGGTTTGGAAGATTATTAAAAGCAGTGCTACATGGGGCAGCTGGGCAACTCCGTGGATTGAAAGCCAGGCCTAGAGATGGAAGGTACTGGGTTCAAATCCAGCCTCAGATACTTCCTAGCTGGGTGACCCTGGATGAGTCACTTAACCCACATTGCCTAGCTATTACTGCTCTTCTACCTAAGAACTAATACATAGTATGGAGTCTAAGCAGAAGATAATTTTAGGGGGAAGCAGTGCTGCTCTATGTGTGTCTATCTTTGCTACCCCAGGGACTCCTGTGGAGAGAAAGGACTGAAGAAATATTTGTTGAGCTGGTGCCTGGCTGGGTTGGGAGGCTAAAGTAGAGGAAGGGTTCAGACACAAGTCTGTGCCGGTGGCGCCTGGAGAGCTGGAAGGCGGGTGGTGCCCCAGACCTTAAGAAGGATGGAAAGGGGAGACAATAAATTGTTCCCAACATGCTGTGTTGTTGTTGTTGCCTGGCACCAGCCTCTGCCCTGCACGACAACTAGAGGAGGATGGGAGTCTAGACGAGCGATTTGCTGAGTGAATCTGGGTGGCAAGTTCTGGGGAATGTGACTCGGGCAGGAAGCGTGACTTCCTGTAGCTCTCTCGCACCATTCACTTCTCGCCTTTTCTTTTCCTTTTTGCAAAAACACATAAAAACACATAAACATATTCACATGCAGACTAAGGAAGAAAGCAAGTGAAGATGCTGGAAACGCTCTCTGGTGCCGAGGATGAGCTTCCCAGGGCCATCTGGGACGTGGAATATGAAACTCGTCCTCAAATCAACTTATTAAGCCAATTTATTTGAGGAACTAGAGAGAGATCCAGGGATGATCTGGGGTGGGGGAGTGGGAGGGTGGTAATAGGACACTGAGACAGAAGCCTGGAACACCAGGAGGCTGCTGCTGCTGCTGGGTACGCTGCTTCTGGGAATGCTGCTTCTGGATGTGGGTGGAGGCAGAGGAAAAGGGGTGAATGGAGCCTGGAAGAAACTGACCAGGGGTGAGGCCTGCCTGGGTCTTGGGGGAAATGAGTCATCCTGTAGCTTTTGACTTTGGCTCCACTAGCAGTTCCTCTCTCTAATTAGATGCTAAGTGCAGGTGTTTATTGCAAAAGAATATACATTTTATTGGCACCTTTTATATGTTAGTGCCCTGGGAATGAGTCCCGTTCACCCTGCCTTGGTTACGATGTACATCTTAACAAAGTAGAATCAAAACAGGGCAACCGATAACAAGCAAACAAAGGAAGCAGTTGCTCTAAATGCCCCTTCTGAATCCCTCAGAGACCCCATTACCTTGAACTTCCCCTGCTTTTTCCTTTCTCTTATTTTTATCATTGGGGGAGGCAATTCTGGGTCTGCAGCACCACTTTCTATAAGGACTTCCATAGCAACTTGAATTCTGCATATAGATCATCACCATTCTATTAAAATATCTGAATCAACTCGGCCTTTCTCCACTCATGAAGCACAGACATTGTTTCCAGTTGGGTTTTTGTGGTTATTGTTTCGCTATTACCAATAAAGGAGCTGCCAATGTTTTCATAGAGTTTATCATTCCTTCAGTCTTTCTCACACCATCTATAGCTGTGATGGCGAACCTATGGCACGTGTGCCAAAGACGGCACTAGGAGACCCCTCTGTTGGCTCACAGGATATCACCTGCAAAGTTGCTCCCTTCCCTCTTTCCACCATGCTTCTCTGCCCCTCTACACTTATTCCCGCCCCTGAGCAGAGCGCTCAGTCGATGCCCCTCCCTTTCCTCCCATCCCTGTCTGGAACTAGGGACTGCTGAGGTGGGGCTTCTCCCCAATACTGGGGCAGCCCTACCCCTAAAAGATTTTCACTTTTTTCCTGCCATCTATCAGTCTGGTGATAACTCCAACTTCCAAAGGCTAACTGTGCTTTCTCTCTCCCCTGCTCTCACCCCCAGGGTCGGTCACAGCCCAACAGGCAGGTGGGATCAGATGCAGGGGCAGGTCCTGTGGGTGCAGGAGGTGGCTTTCCCAGGTGCCAGGCAGCTGGGAGCTGGACCACACCCCAAGCACAGAGTATGGGATACTGGGTCTTTGAGCCACCTACCCCCTAGCCTTGCTCCACCTTCCCTGCCCTCAGAAGCCCAGAAGCAGCCAGGTTCAGGCAGGCCCCTCCAACACAGGGGGCATAGCCCCTAAAAGGTTTGCCATCACTGCCCTATAGGATAAGGTCCCCACAATGTATTTGCTGGGTCAATGAGTATGATTGATTTGGGGACCCTCACTAGACATTGTTCTCCAACGTGTTTGCACCTAGTATTGCCACAGGTACAGTGTACAGAGGGGGGCATACCCCGGAGGATCAGCATCAGCCTGGACTTCCTTTTTCCTTTAGTTGTTTATCACTTCTGTTAACTATAAGCAAATTATTGAACATTTCTGAGCCTCCTCATCTATAAATACTGTAAGACATCTACATATTGAATGACCCTGTGATTTCATTGAGGTTGATCTTCCTTTCACTGTAGCAGATCAGAACCTCCCCAGACATTTGTATCCTATAAGACGTGTAGCTACAATCCTTCATACATCACAGAACCACATGATGTCTCCTTTTAAAAGACCCTTACCTTCTGTCTTAGAATCAATACCATGTATCAGTTCCAAGGCAGAAGAGTTGGAAGGGATAGACAATGGGGTCAAGTGACTTGCTCAAGATCATACAGCTAGGAAGCATCTGAGGCCACATTTGAACCCAGGACCTCCAGTCTGTGAGCCTGACTCTCAAACCACTGAGTCCCCCTATGATGTCCAGTTTGAGAGGGGTTTCAGAGACCATCTAACCCAGGTTAGACAAGAACAAAGAGCCAAAATACCACATATACAGAGGGTTTTGTTCATAATTATTTCACATTTCATGGACACACTATAACATAACTTGCCCACCCTACTAGCTGTTTGACCAGAGGGCTCAATTCATCCCTTTAAGCCTCTTTTTCTTCACCCATAAGACGAGAATGAGAACACCTTTAGCTCTTAGCCCCCAGATTGTTGTGAGGCTCAAATGAGGTCATGGATGTAAAGCCTTGGATGAATATCAGGTGTTATTAACAGAGAATCTGTTGCCCGACCAGCACTGAATTTTATTGCTTTTGCTATTTTTGACATTCTAGTGGGTAGAAGATATTATCTTTGAGTTGTCTCAATTTGCGTTTCTCAGATAATTAGGGAACTTGAGTGGCTTTTTCTCACGTGGTCATTAACAGTTTGCATTTCCTCCTTTAAAAATTATCAGCTTTGATCTTTGACCATTACATTGTAGAGAGTATGCCCTATTCTTATAGATAGGTGTCAGTTCCTTTGAGACAGGAGCCCTTCAACTGCTAGATTTACTAAAGATGTGTTTTTTCCCAATCTGTTTTTTCTTTTTCTTTTTTTAATGTTAGACATATTGCTTTTTGTTGTTTCATGCATTTTGTTTCTTCATTCAATAATATTTATTGATCTTTGTGCTGGTCACTGTCCTGGGCGTGAAGGATACAGAAGAGGGAGAAGGTCTATCTATCCCTATGTTAGAAGAGCTTACAATTGAATGGGGGAGAGAAGCCCTGTACACTGTGAACATCAGACAAGTTTCCAGTGACAAGTCTGGATTTATGTTGGTTGCCGGGCAGGGATGTTACTTAATCTGGACATTTAAAAGGTGTTATCACAGGCCCATTTGTTCTGGTCAGCTTTTCCTTGTGGACAATTTATATCCTGCATTGGTCAGGATGCTCTTGGGAAAGATACTGCAGCAGTTTGCCATTTCCTTCCTCAGATCATTTTACAGAGGAGGAAACTGAGGCAAACAGGTTAAGAGATTGCCTAGGGTCAGCTAGTAAGTATCAGAGGATGGATTTGAATTTAGGAAGGTAAGTCTTCCTAACTCTAGACCCAGAACTCTAACCATTGTGACCCCTAGTTGCCCCAGACAGAAAAAGGTCCTCCTCTAGTCCTCAGCTCAGGATGATCAGTGAATCCAGAAGCACCCAGGAGAGCCTGAAGCCCCTAAGAGAGAGCCAGTCAGTGCCAACCCTTTGGTGGGTGACCCTCTGCCACACTCTTCAGTTCAGTGTCTGGGCTATGAAAGTGGGAGAAAGTGTGGACAAGCAGAGAAAGGGCTGGATCTGGAGACAGGAAGATTGGAGTTGGAATCCTGCTTCCTAGCTCTGTGACACCGGAGAAATCGCGTAACCTCTCTGAGCTGTAAAATGGGGATAAATCATAATCCCTGCAGTCACTCCCTCCCAGGGTGATTGTAGAGCTCAAATGAGACAATGATACAAAGCATTTTGCAAACCTTAAAGGATCCTATAAATATCAAGAATTATTACTATTCAATGTGGAATAGAAATAGAATATAGTACAAGCCCCTCCCTCTAGGACTGAGGAGCTGAAGAAAGACAGAATTTAAATGGCAACGATGAGCTTCTCCAGAGCTAGCTTAAATGATGTCTAAGGATTGTTTGGTGGCTTCGGTAAAGGCAAGGGACCAGAGATTCTGCCTCAGAAGAAAGCTTAGAGGCCATCCAGTACAACATCTTCACTTGACAAGTGGGGAAACTGAGGCACAGAGTGTGCCAAGGCCACGCAGATAGTGTAGGGCAGAGACTACTATCCATTTTGTTTTATTTGAGGGGAGGGGCTCACTGCTGCATGCAGGTCGATAGGCGAGGCTATTGAAGCAGAAAAGGGCAAACTTCTTGTCCAAGGTAATACAGGTAATAAGTGACAGGCACGGAATTTGAACTTAGGTCTTGTGACTTGAAATGGACTCCTTTGCCCTACACTAAGCCCCCAAGAGTTGTGTGAGCAAAGCAAATGCACTATCCAAATGTGAGTTAGTCAACCTGAAACAAGAACAATTATTTCCATTAGCCTCAAAGCCTAGGCTATGAGATTTAAAAATGCAAATGTCACGCCCCTTTGGGGCTCCCTGTTCAACTCATACTCTAAAAAATATGTCATTCATTTGTTTAGAGGCAGTGGGGTGGCACAGTGGAAAGAGCACAGGGTTAGAAGGATCTGAATTCAAGTCTAGCCTCAGACTGTGGGAGAAAGGATTTGTTATATTGTTTAGGGAAAAGTATTATATGTTCAAATCCACCAGTCTGTGATTAAAGGTTGCCCACCCACACCCAGAATGCACCTGACCCCAGAAACTCTCTGGGAACACAAGAGATGGCTCCATGATAGTTGGGGTTTCCCCAGGGCCTGGGTCCACTCAAAGCATTCTTGTTTTGGGTCCCCACATTCAAGTCTTGTTTGGGATTTCCCCAAGTTTGATGGAATGTTTATGGTTACTCATATCTAGCTCCATCTACTTTGCTTTCAAGCTGTCCTTCTGGCAACTTTGTGTGGTTTGTGTGTGGGCAAGCTTGTCAAAATCCTAGAATGTAAACCTTCCCGAGCCTGGAGGAGAGGGAGCGATGCCTTCTCTCTGGCTCATTCTGCCCTCCCCAATAACCTAATACATTTCTTCCTAAAACTATTTCAGATTTTGGCGTTTGTTCTAGAAAACAATAGGACACACCAATGATTTGTATGACCCTGGACAAGTCACTTAACCTCTGCTGCCTCAGTTTCCCCAACTATACTATGGGGATGACATTAGCACCTACTTCACAGGGTGGTTGTGAGGATGAAAAAAAAAAGAGATTTTTGTAAAGAGCTTAGCCAGTGCCTGACACATAGTAGGCACTATACAAATGCTATTGTTGTTTATAGGGGAGTGTGAAATGAGTTGTTTCCCTACTAAGTGATCCCCAAGCCCAAGGGATCTTTCTGGCTCCAGGACTAATTAATGTACCCTCCAATATACCATACTGCTTGTGTTCCCTGGATGAGTCTAGAACAGAACCTTTCCATAATCTGAGCTGATTCTCTGCTCTCCCTTCATTTCCTTCCTCTTACAAACCACATTAATGGGATGGAAACCCATTGACTCTGGTTATTGATGGTAAGAGAAGAGAGTTCCAAGACAGCCTTGTTTTCAGCTTTGGACTATGGGCTCCCACTCTAATGGAGCATCAGAGAAGGATCAAGTAAGGTGCAGAAAGAAGGGCTCAGTTCACCTCCCAGTGAAATCTGCAGTTGCCGCGGACCAATGGGGAATTCCACTGAAGGAATCGAGATACTTCCCTCTTGCTTATAGCAACACTATCTAACAACGACAGTGAGAAAATCCAGATGAACACATGGGTGGAATAAACAATTCAACAACTGGTCCACTGGGTACAAGCGCGAGGGCCCCTCTTTTCCCTTCTGTCATCCGGGGAAGGCTGTAAAGAGAGGGATTAATGATTAATGAAGGACCCTGAAGCTAGGTCCTGTGACCCCTGACTGTGAGATCAGACAGGCTCTCGCACAGCTTCCATGAGAGAACAGGGAAACACACCCAAGGACCTTTCTAGCCTTAGATTTATTATCCAACGATATTTATTATCCTATAAGAAGCTGGCATCATCACTATTCAAGCCCCCTGGGCTTAAAACCCCCCAATATCTTATCTTCTGTCTTAGAACCAATACTGTGTCTTATTGCTTCTAAGACAGAAGAGCAGTAAGGGCCAGGTAATGGGGGTTAAGTGACTTGTCCAGGGTCACACAGCTGGGAAGTATCTGAGGCTGGATTTGAACCCAAGATCTCCCATCTCTAGGTCTGACTCTCAATCCACTGAGCCACCCAGCTGCCCCCCAAACTGTGATTTAAGAAGCATACTAGACAATAACATATTGTACAAGGCTCTCCCTCAGAGACACCCACAACAGGGCAAAACAAATACAAATTTGGTTGACCAGATTCTCCCAAGTTACATTATTCTGCCCTACATAGATGTCAACCGGTTTCGTTTGCTCATGCTCTTATCAGCTGGGAAGTCTGGGTCCAGCTTCTGACAGGCCAGTTGCAAAGCCTAGGCTAAACACATTTGTAAGCTGGCTATAAGAAATCTGAGAGTGGCAGAGAGAGCAGCGTTCCGATTAGGGCTGATGGTGGAGGGTTCTGCTTTCTTGCTTGGAGAGCTCCAATGTTCCACTTCCCTAATGGTATTAATACAACACTTCTGAGTTCTCCTTTAGATATAGGTCAGTAGGGCTGATTTTTGAATATTAAGGAATAGGGTAGATACCGTAACGGGAAAAAGGAACCAAACAAAGCCTCTAGAGAGCCTTTGCAACTTGCAAAGTCTAGGTATTACAGGCGAAGGGTTCTGCAGGCAGGGTTCTCCTGAGAACTAGGTGACCTGCCACAAAAATGGAATTCAATAAATATTATTAAACATCTACTTGGTATGGAGCACTCTCCTAGGAAGGAGACTCTACTTGGTAAGCAATGGGCTTTAATCATCATTATAGCTAACATTCTGTAGCAGTGCCAGGCACTGGGCTAAGTGCTTTACAAAGAGGAGATTATTTGAGCCTTAAAACAATGCTACAAGGTAGATATTATTACTATCTCCATTTTACAGATAAGGAAATAGAGGTAAAACAGAGATTAAGTGACTTGCCCAGGATCCTACAGCTAGTAAGTGCTTGGGAGCATATTATACCACGTCCAGAATTCTTTCTACTATGATACTTAGCTGCCCCGTTGAGAGATCTGAGCAGAGGAGTAAATGATTAGATCTAATAAGGAAGTCCACGGAGATGTAGATGTAAGATGTAAAAATGGTTTGACTAAATTTATGAGTTAAAAATAATTATTGTTGTGGTCGCCATTTATAAAAATTAAAAATTAAACTATGAGTATGTTCGTAGCTTTATTACAAAGGGTAGAGATAGTAAAGAGGAAAATGTAGGAAGGAGATAGAAAATATTGCCTAGATAAATAACCTATAATTGTCAATCTGAAGAAATCCAGTTCAACTCTGACAAAGGCTCCCTCAGATTCCAATTTCCAACCAGGAGTCATGGTAGTCTCTTCATCAAGAGTCTTACCAGCACAAAATCAATCTTCAACACAGAAGTCCAAGGCAGAAGAATCCTTCCAATGTAGAAACACTAACATAGAACGTTCTCCCTCAGCAAGAGCCCCCAAGGCAGTAGAATCCATCAGAATCCTCTCAGCTTGCTTTTATAAGCAGTTTTCTCCACATCAAAACCTGTCAAACCTCCTTTCTCTTTCCTTTCACTGTGAGCTGGTTTGTCACATCTCAGGAACCAATCAAAGTCTCTCAATTTGTCTAGCATTGCAGGGGGTGGGGGGCAGTGCTTGTGGTCTTTTAGGACTATAAAAAGGAATTCTTTATTTCTTTTTTAATTTAATGGGGACCTGGAGGTCCTCTTACCAAGAGATGTGTAGGGATTAACCAGCCCACAGTGGCAGGAAGTAGGAACTAGGAAACCTCCTGCTGGGCCATAGTCAGTTGGGTGGTCTGAGAGTTGGGGTTGGCAGTT
Organism: Monodelphis domestica; assembly: GCF_027887165.1. NCBI lineage: Eukaryota > Metazoa > Chordata > Mammalia > Didelphimorphia > Didelphidae > Monodelphis > Monodelphis domestica. The sequence goes on from NC_077231.1 coordinate 311,987,292, forward strand.
GAAAGGAAGTTGGCTGCTGGGCACGAAATGGTGGTTGGTGTTTAGTTGCTGGAATATAAAGGCAGGCCTGAGCTTACTGAGAGGGCTTTTTGGCTTTGAGGATTTGGGCTTTTAATTTGGGCTGCTAGTTTTTTTTTTCTTTCTTGAACTTTTTGGGAGGTGGCTGGTCTTTGTTGACAGACCTAATTGGGGTTGGATTAAACAGATTGGGTTGGTCCTGATTCGGTTGGAATTTTGTGGGGTGGTTATTATTAGCAGTAGTTATAGGCAGATATAGGCAGTTTTAGGTAATAATTATAGATAGTTCTAGGATAACTAGTGTAGACATTAGGAAATTTTCTTTCTCTACCTCTTTCCTATATTTCTCTCCTTTACTATACTCATTTTACTATATTCTTTTACTATCTCTATTTTAATTAAACTAAATTGTTAATTGTTAAAGGCTGCTAGAAGTTTCTTTTCTCTGCTTTAAAAGGATAATATTAATTTTAAACTCTACTATATTCTCATTAAAACTTAAATTATTAAAAGCTACTCCCTTATTTGGTTAAAGCCCCTAATTTAACCCATACAGGACTAGTGTTAATGACTAAGTAAGTGTGAACTCTTTGTTAGTGACTTACTAAGTATTAAGTAAGGGTACTTCAAGTTCCTCATTGATTAACCTAAAATAGACAAAGGGAATAAAAAAAATTCCCTTTCACAGAGATGAAGGGATTTGCCTGATATCACCCAGGAAGTAAGCTCCAACTATGCATCCCCCATATTTTTATCCAGCACTTTATCCATTAAAGTCTTCCTCTAGGGGCAGCTAGGTGGCTCAGTAGATTGAGAGCCAGGCCTGGAGATGGAAGGTCCTGGGTTCAAATATGACTTCAGACTCTTCCTAGCTATGTGAACCTGGGCAAATCACTTAATCCCCATTACCTAGCCTTTATTGCTCTTCTGCCTTGGAACCAAAGGTAAGAGGTTGCCCCCCCTCCCAAAAAAAAAGGCTTTCTCTGAGACCTCCCCTGAGCTCTGGGAGGCACAAGATCTGACAGGCTCTTTCACGCTGGGCTGCCTTCTCCACAGAAGGCTAGTGGCAAGTCTATGTGACCAACCAGACAAACCAAATATGGAGACAGTCCTTGTGAAATTGACCACTGGCCATGTCAAAGGCCTTCAATGAGTCTCAGAGGACTTTGGATCTCCATCAGGAAGGGGAGTTTCCACCAATGGTCAAAGCACAGATCCCTGAAATGGGGAAGTAAGTAACCAGCACTGGGAGTAAGTCTGAAGGGGGATGGAGAGCTGACCTTAGAGGCCAGCAGACCTAGGTTCAAATCCTGCCTCTGACATATATTGCCAATGGGACCATGGGCAATGCATTCACATCCTCCATCCCCACTCCTCCTTTCCAGGCAATTTTCAAAAACTCAATTTCAGGCAAGCTGTGGTGTCAATGGGTGGAAGCGTTCACCTGCTTCCTGCATTGCTGAAATCCTATTTTTTTTTTTAAAGAAATCTAGTCCTTTGGACTCATTATTCACTACACACAATTGCTTCTTTCTTTCTTTTTTCCAACCTTACCTCCTGTCTTAGAATAGTTACTAAGTATGGGCATAAGGGCTAAGCAATCAGAAATAAGTGACTTGCCCAGAATCACACAGCCAGGAAGAGTCTCAGGTCAAATTTGAACCCAGGACCTCCCATCTTCAAGGCTGGCTCTCTATCCACTGAGCAACCCAACTGCCCCTGCATAGTTGGCTCTTGGTAAAGGTTTATTTAGAGGGGCAGGTGTAGAGAATCTCCTAGCCCTGCCTAGAGTCCCAGAGCCTCAATTGTGCTTCCTTTGTCCTTTATGGCTGCTGTTGCTTTCTGAAATTTTGTTGCTACTTCCAAGAGCCTGAATCCCTAAGTGGCCAGCTCAGCCCAAGAGAACCCAAATCCACTGAGTGCTATGGCCTAGGGTAGACTGACTATCTTCCCAGTCATTGTGGCCTGGAGAAAACAATTCCCTTCAGAGCAGACATTTACAGACTGCTGGGCAGAAAGTTACCAGTTAATTCGAGTAAGAACTGGACCGGAATGAGGAATGCAGAGAATGTGGTAACTTCCTCTGCAGCAGCCCCTCCTCCCAGAAGGAGCCACAACTGAGCCAAACATCACCAAAAGGAACTTTCTCCCCAACAGTGAAATATTTGAACCCATTGGGACTCAGTCAAGGGGTGAGTCCCAGATTTGATTTCCAAAGTACTCTTAGGCTACAAATCCTTTTTATGGATTTTTTTTGTCTTTCAACAACTCTTACCTTTTGTCTTGGAATCAATACTCTGTATTGGTTCCAAGGAAGAAGAGACAATATGATGCCCTTTTTTTCCTTTAAAAAACAAACCAACCATTTGCAGTTAATGAATTACTTTTTTTTAAACCCTTACCTTCTGTCTTGGAGTCAATGCTGTGAATTGGCCCCAAGGCAGAATAGTGGTAAGGACTAGGCAATGGGGGTTAAGTGACTTGCCCAGGGTCACACAGCTGGGAAGTGTCTGAAGTCATATTTGAACCCAGGACCTCCAGGTCTCTAGACCTGACTCTCAATCCACTGAGCCACCCAGCTGTCCTGCTTTTTTACCTATTTTTCATGGATCAAAGTCAAAGAGCAGGAAACTTGGTACCAATGGAGAGAGGCCATGTTAGACTTGATAATTAAGCTTGGAGTTAAGAGATCCTGGGGTCCAATTCTATGAGTTTGGGAAAATCACTTAACCTCTACAGGACTCAGTTTTCTTACTTGTAAAATAAGGACTTGGATTGGATGACATACTAGATCCATTAATAGCTTGAGTTATGATCTTTTCTGAGCTTCTTTTCCTTATCTGTAAAATTTGTAACTTGGTCTCAATGATCTCTGAGTTCTTTCTAACTTTTTTTTTTAACCCTTACCATCTGTCTTAGAATCAAGACTATGTATTGATTCCAAGGCAGAAGAGTGGTAAGGGCTAGGCAACTGGGGTTAAGTGACTTGCCCAGGGTCACACAGTTAGGAAGTACCTGAGGTCACATTTGAACCCAGGACCTCCTGATTCCAGGTCTGGCTCTCATTCCACTGAGCCATCTCAGTGCCCCTCTTTCTAGACTTAATTCCTTTGAAATGGGTTTAAAGGGTCTTCTGCCATATCATATTACTCCTGGTAGAGTGTAGTCTTCTTGGATTGTTTTCACAGGCTGTACTCCTCAAGGAATTCAGTTTCTTTCTAATGAGCAGTCATCAGTGACTCAGGATCCATCTAAAGACATGTCAAACCAAGTTCTCTGAAGCTGATCCTGGCCAATGACTATATTTCACTTTTATTAATTATACACGGTGGCATAGAGACTAAAAATGGGTCTGGAGAAGCAGCTTTAATTTCAGAATGTTATGAACAAATTGAAGAGGGAAAATTGAGACAAGTACAAGACAATACATCAAGGGGAGACAGGGTAAAATTCTTGATGGAGGTCATCTAGCCCAGCTTTCTCACTGTATGTCCTCCTCCATGTCCTCTCTAGCTGAGGACACCCCCAAGGCTCTGTCCCGGTCTCTCTTCTCCCTCTATTTTCCCTTTTCTTGTTGAGCTCGCCATCTCCGATGGGTTGGTTCAACCATCACTTCTAGGCAATGAGTTCTAAATCAGTATCTCCCTCTTTGATCTCTCTCCTGACCTCTAGTCCCATATCACTTTATCCCCCTTATATATCTATACTGGATCACCCCCTTAGGCAACCCTACTTTCATTCATTCAAGCCTTGGCTCCCAGACTCTTTTTAATATGCAGTCCTTTCCCAGCTGCCACTCTTTTTATCTCCAAAAACTCCCTTGTATTCATTTTGTATTTGCTTGTGTATTTACATGTCTCCTTTAACAGAATGTAAGCTTTTTAGGCAGCAGGTAGGTACCTGGTCTGAAGTCAACCTGAGTTCAAATCCAGTCTCTGACACTTACCAGCTATATGACCCTGGGCAAGTCACTTGACCCTGTTGGCCTCAGTTTTCTATTGTGTCAAATGAGTAGGAGAAGGAAATGGCCCTGCATTTCTAGTCACACCAGTATCTTTGCCAAGAAAACCCTGAATGGCATGACGAAGAGCCAAACACAAGTAAATTACAACAAGTAGGTACATGTTGTTTTCTTTAACCAAATGTAAGCTCTGAGGGATTTGAAACTAGGGCCTCTGCCTTGAAATTCAGGTTAAAGGATTTGTCCAAAGTGACACAGTTTAACAGGTAGAGCCGCGATCTGAACCTGGTTCCTCTGACTCCCCTCTTTCTATTAGACCCCGATTGCAGAATCCATTTTGAATTTTGGATCCTTTGGGGAGCCGCCATATTTTGATGCCTCAAATTCTGTGTGTGGAAAGGATCCATCCAGTTTTTCAAACAAGTAACTGAGATGATCACAAACAGCCATTGACTGGGTGGCTGAGAGAACTGCTCAAGTAAAGGGGACTATTTTCTCAGCAAAGAGCCACTAACTCGGAAAAGTGACAATAGCGTGCCTAAGAACCTAGAAATTGGGCTATTGTGCTCAGCCCTTGGAGAAGAGGAATCCCAGGGGCTGCTGTTCAGTTTGGAACCAGTGATTTACCCCTTTAGACTCAGATTGTTACTTTTAAAAATAAAACTCTGAGACGAATGCTAATTTTAGAGCATTAATAAGCTTGTTCAGGAATAATGAGCTGTGCGTGGGGCCAAATCTTTTTTTTTTTTGGCCACTTTTTTTCTTTTAAAGAGCCAGAGACTGTCACCTGGGTTTATACAAGAAAATACACAGCGTCTACACGGTGCTTCTTTTCCTCCTTTGTCCAGCCGGGGCACAGTCCTGGGAGGCATAATCTTGACAAGAGAGTAGGAGCACTCCCCACTAAAGACACACACACACACACACACACACACACACACACACACACACACACACAGAGGCATTCTATGCCATTCCCAACAATGTTGTCAAGTAAATACTTTCCTTTAGGATATAAGCGCCACCCCCCACCCCTCCCCAGTAGCCAGCAGTGGCAGGATTCCCATTGGGCACAGAGAGGGAGAGATTTGGTGACAATAGGAAGAGGAGGGGGAAGTAGGGAGGGGGCAGACAGAGTGCCGAGAGACAGGATCAGAGACAAATAAGGGCTAGAGATTGCCAGAGGCGTGGAAGAGAGAAGAAGGAAAGAGAGAGAAAATGAAAGGTTTTCTTTCCTTTTCCAATGAAAAGAGTCCCACCGCGATGGTAGAAAGACTGGAGGTGAGATAAGGCAGAAAGCCTAAACTCCTGGAGAGAGAGTGAAGGTAGGGGGAGAGAGAGAGACAGACACACACAGAGACAGACAGGCAGAGACGGAGAGACAGATCGCGCGCGCTCATTCCTTGCCCTCCAGGAGAAGGTGGGGAGGTGGGTTGACGATCCAAAAAATCTTCCACTTTGAAATCTCTGCCTTCCAAGGCCGGCAGCCTGGAGGGGTGAACTAGCCCACTTTGGCTACTCGGCACGTCCTGGCTGGTCGTTACCCGCTTCCCGCCCTCCTGCGGGAGACCGGGAAGGAAGCCCAGCCTGGCTCAAAACGAAAACATTCTTGAGAAATCAGGAGTGGCTTTAGGTACCAGGAGACTTACTCCAGGAAGGGAAGAACCTGGCCTCCAGGGGTGAAATAGACACGCCACTCCTCTTCCCCCTTCCCCTCCCGGGCTAGGCTCTGGAGGAAATCGTTGGGAGCGGTGACTACAGCCACCTATTCTTGGAGAGCCCCAGGAATTTTAGGTGCCTTGGGGCACATCTGGATTTTTCTTCTGGCCCCCTCCCCCATCCCAACTCGCCGATCAACTGCTGGACAAATCATCTTATTGATCCTCCTCCCCCCAACACACACACGCGCGCGCGCACGCACACACACACACACACACACACACACACACACACAGCATTTTTGCGGGTACAGCGCCTCTCGGATCTGAGCCAGCGTCCCTCACATCTGCATTCTTCTGCATCTCTTTGGCCACATTTGTGACTCCCTGTCCCCACACTTTGCCTTCCTTCTAGCGCCCCCAATTCCTTCAGATAATTGCCCGCACATCATCTCTAGTTTCCACATCTGGCACCGGGAACATTCCAATACTTCTCCTCACCCCCCCTTTCCCCGCCCCCCCCCCTCCTCTGATCAACCTCTGTCCCCTTCCCCCACATCCATCACTCTGGTGGCCCCTCTTTGCCTACGCTTTAACCCATCCCTTCAGCCTTGTACAGTGAAAAGGACACTGGCTCTGGAATCAGAGGCCGTGGGTTCAAATCCCAGCTCCGATAGCCACTACCGGGCGGTCGCTTCATCTCTCTGTGGGTTTTATGTCCTAATCTGTGCAGTGAGTGGGCTGCCCTACCTGGCCTCTGTGTGGGGGGAGGGTCCCTACCCGCTCTGGACCTAGGATCCAAGGATCCATGAGCCCCTCCTCCGCCTCCTCCGCCTCGGCCCCTACCTGGCCCCGGGGAGAGGCCAGAGCTCCCCTTACGACGTCATGGAATCCGTTCGCCCCGCCCTCCTTGCAGAGAACGCTTTCTCATTGGTGGGAGCTCTGGGACCCCACCCTCGGCCCCTCCGGCCCCTCCCTCCGCCGCCCTCCCACCCAGTCAGGCAGAGCGCGCTCCGAAGTTGTGGCCAAAGCCGGGGGCGCCGCCGGGGACTTGGCCTCCAGTGTGGGTTCCGCTGGTTCCACAGCCTCTACTGGTCCTCCCGGTCCCGGGCGCGAGAGGGCCCCGAGTGAGGAGAAGTGGCGATGGCCGGAGGCGCGCGCTTCCTCGGCTGCCTCCCCGCCCGGTGCTCCTAGCCTTGGCGGCTGCGGGTGCACAGGTGAGCGGGGCCCGGGCTGGGGCAAGGTTGGGGGGTGGGGTGGAGGGTAGAGGGAAAGGGCTGGGACCTGAACCAGGACGGAGGCGCAGCTAGCCCCGGGCGTTCGCCGCGGCCGGACGCGTCCTAGGCTGCCTTACTCGCCGGCTGGGCGCCCCCGTCAGTGAGGCTGCAGCTGCCGCCGAGGCCGGGGGAGGCCCCTGCTCCTCCCTGCCAGGTCCCCGGCTGCTCTCAGCCTCTACTCCCCATTCCAAATGCCAGGGCACTGCCTGCTTCTCTGTAGAGTCTCCTTGGGAGTCGAGGTCCCTGCAGGGGAGGGTCCGCACTGCACCAGCGGTTCCAGGGAATCGGGGTCCGAGCCTCGTATCCGCTGAATGGACGGTCCAGGGCTGACTCAACCTGCCCCAAGGAAAAGGTGCACCTCCTACTGGGGATGGCCCGTACCCAGATCCCGGCCGCCCGGCCCCACGGTTTCCCGGGACTCAACCCTAGCTCTGACATTCAGACTTCTCTGGGGCGTGGTTGGGATTGGGCCGGGTCTGAGGCTTTCCCTCTACTTGAGAGCGTGGGCAGCCGGGGCAGCCCTAGAATCCGGAGCTTCGTGGAACCTTTGATACCGCTGTCTCTTCTCCGTAGCCTGAGCGGAGGCCCCGCCCCGCCCCCTACCCCGAGTCGCCTAAACCCCACCTCCATCCTCAGTCGGATACCTGGCCAGACTCACCGCTGAGCCTGGACCCCAGGCCAAGCCCCTGCATGCTCCTGCTCCCAGCCAGGGCTGAGTGACCTCAGGTAGGCGCACACACTTCCCTCGTGGAGTCTTTCCTGGCCGATAGTTCTAATAGTTTGCCGGAGGTCTTGAAGGAGTGGAAATTGTGTTGGTAGATGGCTTTAGAGGAGTAAATGCTTACATTGGACTTAATTCTCTGCCTCTTCTCCCTCCCCCTCCCCCCCAGCTTGCTGTCTGTGCTCCCCACCCCATCCCCCTCCTCTCCACCATTCCCATAAGCTTGGCCTCTGGCCGGAGGCAGTAGCCAAACCCATCATATGATCCTGTCCAGTGGCCTGACAGAACAACCGTGCCCAAAAAGACATGGGGTGTCGAATCCAGGGGTTCATTGTGAGGGAGTCAGGATGGCAGCCAGGGGGACCAAGTCCTTTCATCTCTCAGGGATTCAGCTTCCTGAGCAGGGGGGAACTCTGCCTTCCCTGCCAGTTCCCCCACAGCTGGCTGCTCATTGGACCTAATGAATGGGAGCCTTGGATCTGTTCCTGAGCTCATAGATTTGAGAATCTCCAGCAAGTCTGGAGTTCATAACCTATTCATGCCTGCCCATCTTTGCAGCTACTTGTCTCTGCCTTCCTGTCACTGAATAATGTGTATCAGCTCCTCAGATCTCATGGACAGAGACTACTGGCCTCAGAGCACAGAAAACATGGCTTCAATCTCATCTGTGATGTCTACTATAGGACACCCGGTAGACTCACTCAGGGACCTTAAACACAGCTCTCAGGGCCATTCTCTAATCCTATTATGTACACACACACACACACACACACACACACACACACACACACACACACACACTCGAGTAGGGCACTACATCACCCTAAGGTATAGTTAGGGTATTAGATTTCAAAATAAAATAAAAAAATGAGCCATATTAGAAAACCTAGGAATCAGGAGCTGATAGATCTAGGGACATGGAGTTTGAAGTCAGAGGACTGGGGAGTTCAAATTTAAAAAATCACTGGGTGACCTTGGAGAAATCTGTCTTGCTGGCCTGTTTCCTCATTTATAAAACTAAGGGGCTTAAACTTAATCAATAAGTCAATGAACTTTTAAAAAGTTCTTGCTTTTTGCCAGGTATTTCTGAAGATGCAAAAGATAAAAACAAGCTTTTCCTTCAAAGTACTTTCCCTCTCCTCTCCTCGCCTCTCCTCTCCTCTCCTCTCCTCTCCTCTCCTCTCCTCTCTTTCTCTCCCTTCTTCTTTCCTTTCCTTTCCTTTCCTTTCCTTTCCTTTCCTTTCCTTTCCTTTCCTTTCCTTTCCTTTCCTTTCCTTTCCTTTCCTTTCCTTTCCTTTTCCTTTTCCTTTTCCTTTTCCTTTCCTTTCCTTTTCCTTTCCTTTCCTTTTCCTTTCCTTTTCTCTTCCCCCTACTCTCTGACTTAGAATCTTGACACTAAATATTGTTTCCAAGGCAGAAGAGCAGTAAGGGGTAATTAAGTGACTTGCCTAGAGTCATACAGGTAGGAAGTGTCTGAGGCCAGATTTGGACCCAGGACTTTCCATCTCTAGGCCCGTCTCTAAAGGTGTCTAATAGGGAACACCACTTGTATGCAAACCTCTGTGTGCATTATAGAAGGGAGATGGAAGCTTCTGTTCACCCCTCAGTCCTATAACCCTAATCTCTTCTAATCCTACTACTAACTGGCCAGGTGACTATGGACAAATCATTTCATTTTGTCTCATTTGTGGAATTAATGATTTGGATGAACCAATCTCTAAATTTCCAATACGGCTATGAAATTCCAATCTTCAATAAGGGTCAAAGAGCTATTCCAAAAGGAGTGTTAGTTACCCTGTTCCCTTGTTGGGTCTGGAGAGGATCATCATAGAAGAGGCTCTGGCTCTGGTTGCCTTTTTGGCTTTCTTTTCAGCCCAGATTTATGCTCTGAATCTATAATTTTATTGATGTGGGAAACTGCTTTCCTGCATGCATACTGATGCCTGCTTTGCCATTTATTGGCTTAATGTCCATTGTCCAAGGGCACTGGGACTTGAACTTGGCTGTGGCCACATTGCTCAGGGTGTGTCTGAGCTGGATTTGAACTCATCCTGATTCCCTGAGTTGTATTAGTTATGGGCTCTGGGTTGTGACGAGTCCTTTTGTCTCCAAAATAGAGAAAGTTCAGTTCAGACTCCCCTGATAAAGTGGCCTGAAGTCAATGTTTGATGTCTGCATTCCTTCAGTCCTTGTGTCGGCTCCTCAGAACTCTGGGGCCCATTTCCACTGAAAGAAGCTTTCATGAATTTTCTGGAGTCCACCTGAAAATGATTCTAGTTGTTAGAAGAAACCAAATTGGTCAAGCAACCAAAATGCACTTTCTAGCTTGCCAGAGATATGAGATCTAGAACATGGAATGGTTCATAAAATAACTGTCTAGTGTTATTATTACAATAAGCTATTTAGTCCTTCATTTCATCAAGGGATAAACCAGGGAGCGTTCTGGACTCCTAACGGACTGGCGACTGGGATCACGGAGTAGTTGCCCCAAAGGCCCAGATAGAACAATGACCCACAAAACCTGAAAGTTTTGGTTTTTTCCCCGTTAATCTCCAAATGCCATGGGACGGAACAGCTGGCATAATATAAGTGAGCCCAGTGAGAAGTGATTAGAATCACTGGGGGCTGGCGCTGTCCCGGCTGTCCTTTCTGTTCCAAGAATCACCCAGTAGACCCAACATCCCCCGGGGCTCCTCTTCAGTTACCAAATGCCGCTGGGCTACCTCCTACCTGTGCAGTGGATGGAGTGGCGTGAGCCACAGTATGTTAAAAGACAAGAATGATAGCAGCTTAGTGACTTGTCCTCTGACTGTTTCTAAAAAAAAGGAAAGAAAAGGGAAGAGCAAGATAGCAATAACTAATCACAGCTCGTATATATGCATGCATACATGCGTCCATAAAATAAATATATTTGTAGTCCTTCCAGGTTGGTGAAGAACTTTCCATATATGATCTCATTGGAGACACTCAATAAGCTTTTTAAAAAAATTAGTTTATTGAGTCAATGTAGAACATAATTCCTGGGTTACAATAATCACAGTATTTCCCTCCCTCCCCTCCACCCACCCTTCCCACAGCCCATGCGCAATGTCATTGGGTATTACTTGAGCCACACAATAATCTTGCGAAGCAGCTGCCCTAATTTTCCCCAGAGGAGGAAACTGAGGTCCATTTCCTGAGCTCACATAGAAAGAAACTATCTGGGGCAGGACTCAGACTCTGGTTTTTCTGACTCCGGGCAGGGCTTTATCTGCCTTATTGCCCTGCTGCCTCCCTAGCATGGATGTATCTATTGTTTTAAGGTGTGCAAAATGGTCCGTACATCTTTTTTGTCCCCTAACCGTTCCAGGTGGGATATTCTACAAAGACTTATTCCCATTTCTGCAATAAAGAAAGAGACTCAGAGAGGTTTTTTTATTTTTTTAAACCCTTAGCTTCTAACTTCGAATTAATACTACATATTGGTTCCAAGGCAGAAGAGCAGCAGTAAGGGCTGGGTGATGGGGATGAAGTGACTTGTCCAGGGTCACCCAGCTAGGAAGTGTCTGAGGCCACATTTGAACCCAGGATCTCCCATCTCCAGGCCTGGCTCTCCACAAGCCACCTCACTGGTGACTCGTTTGTGACATGTTTGTGTTCAACCCAGCTAGTAAGTGTCAGGGATGAGATTCGAACCCTGGGGCTTCTCCTTCATTAATCAAGACGGTTTTTTCAGCGTACTCTTTTTCGCACGTCTAGTGACTGGTACTGATTGATCGTACCAGGTCCTGTTGGCCCAGGGCCCTGTCAATTATTGCGGACGTAGATAACGCTTACTCATGGCACGTATGTACAAATACTGTTTTCTGAAATGTTAAAAAAGAGGCTGATTCTTGCTTTTGCTCTTATATTTGTGATTATAGAGATTAATTCAGTTACACTTTTGAGCTGAGATTCTTCTTAAATTTTGTTTCAGTCAGAGATACTTTGTTTTCCCAATTACATGTAATAATGATTTTCAATATACATTTTCCCCGAAATGACAAGATCCAAAATGTCTCCCCACTCCCTTCCCTCCCCTGTCTTGGAGATGACAAACAATTTGATCTGGGCTATCAATGTGTTATCCTGCAAACTTACTTCCATACTCGTCACTGCTGTCACCCCCCAATTAAACAATAAACCCCAAAGGAATGTTTTGATCTGCCTCTGATTCCAGGAGTTCTTCCTCTGGAGGTGGATGACATTCATCGCCAGAAGTTCAGGGTTGCATCTAATGTGTGTCTGCAGAGCAGTTTCCTGAGTTTCTGTAGCAAACACATTTTCCTAGCTGGTGTCTAACCTTGCCCTTGGCTTCTCCTCTCTGTTCTTAGCCCAGTTGGTCCTCTGACAGGCTTTCGGCCAGGAATTGAAACCACCTTCGCAGGACCTTCCAGAGTTTGTACTCCTCTTTCATAGCCTCTGAGACTTAGTCAATCAACAAACATTGATATGAGTCAGGCTCTGGACAGACCAGGACAAACCAGATCTTACCCTGAAGGATTTTATTCTGAAATCCAGGTCGCCTGCCCTCTACCGTGAGGCATCTGGGGAGGACTTGGTGGAAGAATGGAATTGTCAAAGCTCTTCTTAAGGAGAAAGGGGAAAACCCCCAGGTTTGCTCCCTGAAGGAGAATCCCAAGCCCTCTCCCTTCATACCTGCTAAACAGGATCCTTGTTTATCAGGATATATTTACAGCCAGATCTCTGTTATCTTCCGTAAACAAGGACAGGTGTGCTATGAATAATTGACTTCTTTGGATGCCTTCTCTATCAGCCTTTCCCTTAACTAAGTCGCAGCTAGTGGAGATGACCTCTGAGGTCCTGTTCAGCCCCCAAGATTCCATGGTTTCACTTTATTGTAGACATTTAATAGATCGATTTAAGTTTCCTCTCTTGCTGACCTCATTCAGCCATTGGTGAGTGGGAGAAAAAAGGTCGAAAGTATTAAGGCTATTCCTGAAGGGATGCCAAAAGGTGATGAGGGAAGAAAAACAGAGACATGCTAGATTGTGGCAAGAGGTGACCTCGTAGTGGATGCCTGATGCTTCTTGTCGAGCACATTTTTTTTCTGGCAGAGTATGGGCGCTTCCCCTTGCTTTCCATTCCTAATCTTTCCAGACACAGCTACAGATTCACAGCAAAGTGAGGGTCTTCTTATACAAAGCTATGTGAGGAAGCACTGGTATTGGTTATTGGCATTATGTAGAGAAATAGGGATGTTGTTCAAAGATGCCAAACATGGTGTGACCAATACTCCTGCTGTATAGCTATAGAACCAGATGAAAAGGCACTTGGGAAATGTTTAACAAAATAAATAAAACTGTAGAGAATAAATATGTTAATATGTGGTTTTCTAAGTCAACATGGTTCCTTAGATATGGTTTCTATTTGAGTTTCTAGTAGGTAATCCCCCACAAAATATCTCCAGATCATTTCTGCTTTGTTTGTAATGCCTTACCGGTCCTTCCAGAAGTCTTGTTCTCCAGACAGGCTCTGCTTAGAAAAGGGCACTTGTATTGCCTCCATCTGCCCACTGACCATGTCTCACTCCCTCTCCTTATTTAGCCAGCAACCAAGCTGTCTTGGGTTAAGGGCACCATCTAGTGGCTGATGACCCTGTTGAAGTCTCTTCATTACTACATTCTTTCATATTCATCAAGGAGATACTTTGTGTGCTAGATACTCCCTCTTTCTGTTTCTTCCTTCTCATGCCTGTTGGTTTTGTCTCAGTCTTTCTTCCACAACCATTTATCCCTTTGCTTTCATCCCTTTTTTGTGCAGTTTTAACAGAAAAATCTCAAGTGCTTCAAAGTATTCAAAAGTCTTCTTTAGGAACTCCAAAACAGTTTCCATTTATTTTACTCTCTTCCTTCATTTAATGCCTTTAGTATTCTGTGTTTGTATCTTGTTAGTATTCTGTGTTTGTATCTTGTTCACCTACCTACTATTTATTTATTTTTATTACACCTTTACCTTCCATCTTAGAATTAATACTAAGTATTGGTTCCAAGGCAGAAGAGTGGTAAGGGGCTGACTTATTCAGGGTCACACAGCTGGGAAGTGTCCAAGTCAGATTTGAATCTAGGACCTCCCATCTCCCATTGTCTTTCAGAACTCCTGTGAATTTGAGGACAAATTCCAACTAAACATCATGTATTTTTTTTAGTGGTAGTAGTAATTGTATATTTGTAGTAATTTTATAATTTCACATTATGAGCAATTAATCAACAACATATACTGTATTGGTCCAAATACAGGCTGACCTTGATTTCTTTATAAAAGGAGTATCTTTTTATCTCTCAATCCACTGAGCCACCCAACTGTTCCCCCTAGCTACTAGTGATAGAGCTTTGCAAAGCACTTTAATAAGTTACTTAACTGAGCCCTGACAACTACCTTAAAGTGGGTGCTCATATTTTCCCCATTTTATAGTTGGGGAAATTGAATCTTAGAGGTGAGATGACTTGGCCAAGGTCCTACAGGTAGTCTGGATCTTAGGCAGGATTTGCCCCCAGTTCCAGGATCAGCACCATTTTTACTGCTTTTGTCCATTTTGGCTCTAACCCTCAGGAGGGTAGAGTCTGTAGTATCCACGTTTGAGATATTCCCTGATTCCAGCAGGTACGTGCTTAATAAGTCAATATTTATCCTCTCAGTAAATGAAACCTGTTTCCCCTTAAGCCTCAGCATTGATTCTGCATCATTTTAAAACTTTGGTTACTTGCTTTTATTGGTTTCCGTCTTCCTGACTAGCTTGGCAGCACTGCTCTTTGCTTTGTCGTCTTTTAGCCTTGGAATTAGTTGAGTAGATCTTTTGGGACTCCCACCGACACCTCATCTCTGTATATAAAATTGGGAGCTATTGAGGAAATGGATTCGGTATTGCAAATGGCAGTGACCAGGGAAGTTTTAGCCTCTCCCTCCCCTCCAGAATCTTTTGAGCAGCCCTCACTTCCTTATTGTTCCCTTTCATTCCTGGAGCACACCCAAGGGCTGAGGGGGAGGCAGGGAGCCCAGAGGGAAGAGCTTCTTTGGGTGCTTTGTAATCAGGGAGCTTCTGGACTTTCTTGGGCTCCCAGATTGAGTGCTAGAAGTCTAGTCAGAGACGCTTAAGCCAGGAGTGGTAACTTGCCTGTTGCCTTCAAGTAAAGGGAAGAGAAATTAGACTTGTTCTGCTTGGGCCCAGAAGGGGCAGAATGAAGAGCAAAGGGGCCACGAGGGCCAGGATGGGAGATTCACCCAAAGATGCCGACGTAGCTATGATAAAGGGAATAGTTTTTATTAGGGAGCTAGGTGGCACAATGGAAAGAGTGTTGGGGCTTGCAGTTGGGAAATCCTGAGTTCAAATCCTATCTCTGGTATGTAGTGGCTGGCTATGTGCCCTTGGGCAAGTCACTTACCCTCACAGCCTCAGTTTCCTCATCTGTAGAATGGGAATAATAATCATGCCTAAATTAAAAGATTGTTCTGAGGACCAAATAAGACAACATATTTAAAGTATTTTGCCAACCTTAAAGTGCTATATACATACTCATTATTTAAAATAATAGTAAAATGCAAAATAAAATGTTATTTTTAAGCATTTTATTTATTTAGAATATTTTTCCATGCTTACATGATTCTTGCTCTTTCCCTCCCCCTTTCTTACCCCCTTCCAGAGCTGACAAGTAATTCCACTGGGTTATACATGTATCACTGTTCAAAACCTATTTCCATGTGATTCATATTTGCAAAAGAGCGATTAAAATGTAATTTTCAACCTTTACCTTCCACCTTAGAATCAATACTGTATAGTGGTTCCAAGGCAGAAGGACAGTCAGGGCTAGGCAATGACAGTCAAGTGACTTGCCCAGGGTCACCCAGCTAGGAAGTGTCTGAGGCCAGATTTGAACCCAGGACCTCCCATTTCTAGGCCTGGCTTTCAATCCACTGAGCCACCCAGTTGCCCCCCACAGTACTAATTCTAAGACAGAAGGTGTGGGTTTAAAAAAAAAAGAGGGAAGATCTGGGAAAGAGGATTGGTGGAGAGGAGTCTTGGGAAATGTACTGTCAGAGGCCTGAACTGGTGGGCTGATCTTGGCTTCTTCCTCTGTGGAAATCAAAAGCTTCTTTGCTGAAGAGAAGGGCCGACGCAATGGCTTCGAGAATTGTCTGAAGACAAGTCTGCAAAGCTGGAAGCTTGAGCACCTCCAGGCTTCATGAGCTCAGTCAGCTGCGCCAGGGGAATTGTTGACCTTGGATGGCGCTTGGAGCCTTTGCCCAAGTGTCTGTGGGAAGCACTCGGGTGAGTAGGTTTGCCTCTTTAAGCCCTCCTAAAGGAAGGCAGGAAGGAAATCTTCCATAATGACTGCGTGCAAATTCCACGTCCAGGATCAAATGACCTCCTTGTCACATTTCCCAAGGCCAGGACGGTTGTGTTGCTGAGGAGTATCGGCTTGGCGTCTTGTTCTTTGATCTCAGAAAATATAACTGGAGAGGGGTTGGGACCCAAACCTAGTGGGTGGGGGGAGGCATTGAGTGCTGGAAAGGGTCAGAAACTCACCGCTGGACCTAAGCCAGGGCAGAATCAGGTGTGTTTTCATTCCGCAGACAAGGGGGCAGGAAGGCTGTTGGGCCGTGCATGCTGGGGAAGGGATGCTCTTTTTCTTTTCTTCTTCCTTCTTAGAGAGAAAGTCTGGTGGAGAGCAGGCAGGGTAGGGTAATGGGCAGTCAGACGTTCTGAATGAAGGGCTTTCTTTCACCAGCATTGCCTTGTTTGAGCCTTCCAATGAGCCAAGGTCATTCGTATTGGCCCCTTCGTTTTGTAGACTAAGACAAGTCCAGCCCACAAGTGTTGATTCAGAACCTCTTATATGTCAAGAGAGAGCCAGGAGGGAAATGAAGGCCAGCTTCAGCTGGAGGGTCCAGGAGGAACTGACTGATCAGAAGAAGGCATCACAGAGATGGAAGAGGAGAAGGCTGCCAAGGTGGAGGCATCTTCTGGAGGTGAGAAGGCTGCTGGGGAATGGAGAAAGAAGAATTCAGGAACTGAGCCAGAGAAGAATGGAAGAAGGAAGGAAACCAACCTGAGAAGGCCAAAAGGAGCTACCGGACAGTTTTCCAGGGTCCTTTCCACTTCCTCTCATACTCTCTCCCTTCTCTCCCATCTCCCTCCTCCACCTTCTCCCACCGCTCACACTAGAAGGAGTAGTAACAGGCCTGAGGTTCAGATTGTGAAGGTGTGTTAGGGCAGAGGACCATGAGCTGGAAAGAACCTTAGTCATCATCTATGGTCATAGAGTCCTAGAGCTAAAGGTGGAAGGAACCATCGAGGTCATCAGAGTCCAGTCCCCTCATTTCACAGAGATGCCCAGGCAGATGGAGGTCCCCCATAGGATCATGGGACTTGAGGTCATCTAGTCCCACCCCATCTTCAACAGAGGAGGAAGCCAAGATCCAGAAAGGGAAAGTCACTTGGCCAATATCACCTAAGTCGGGGGTAGAGGAGAAAAGAGTGCTGAGCTCAAAAGGGAGAAGACCCAAGCCCAAATCCAGCCTTGGACCCTGGCTCCGTGAGAGCTCACGGCCGGGTCCTTTAACCCCTCTAAGCCTCAGGAGATAAAGCAGGTGAAAGTTAACATTCTCACAAGGTTTTTAAAACAATTTTTAAAATTTCCCGTTGACATGAGAATCTGTGCTGGGCAGTTAATGGCCATTCGCATTTTGGTCCGAATTCCAATCATCCTATATTTTCAAGGGAATCAGAGTTAAAAATAATGATTATAAAGCACGTCTGTTTTTCCTTCCTCCCCTCTTTTTTTAAAGAAGACATGATAATAAATGGCCCAGACTGCTTTGAACTAGAAGCTAAATACCTACAGTTTCTTTCCCTTGTCTTAATTAAACCTGAAGCAAATGGCATTCTGGAACCGTAGCACTTAATGAGGTGGCTGTGATTTTGATGAAGATCCTGGAGAGAGTCAGGCTTCGGGACTGCCAGAGGTAGAAAGATGAACTCTGAAGAACGAGCTATTTGCAGCTTCTTCAGCCTCTTCATTCTCGATCGCTGCTTAAGAGAGGCTGCCACCATCGACTCCTTGATTTGGAAATGAGCAAGGAGGATGCCTTCTTCCTCAACCTTCCCTGTTGGGGGATGACTGTCACCAGGGATTGGTGGAGCTGGAAAACACCTGCGAGGTCATTTGGCCCCACCTCCTTACTTTACCGAGGGGGAAACTGAGATCCAGGCAGGCAAAGTCATTTGGCTCATGCTGCATAATGAGTTACTGGCAAAGCTGAGACTCAAGAGAATTCCATGGCACCAGAAGAGGTCCATCTGACTCAAAAAGTGGAGGACATGGAGTCAGGAAGACAAGTCTAAAAGATGATTTTGAGGAGTAAAGATTAGAGCTTCCAAGGGCCTCAGAGGTGATCTTCCATTGTTATAGATGAGGAAACTGAGGCTCAGAAGAGATAAATTTGAACCCAGGTCCTCTGACTCCAGAGGCTCTTTCTCCATATACCAGCTATCATGATGCTTTGTGGTATTTAATCCCTGGAATTGTAAGACCTTAGGCAAGTCCTTTACCCACACTTTCCTCATCAGTAAAATGAGAAACACAATAGCACCTACCCAACGTAACCCCAGGGTGGTTGTGAGGCTCAAATGAGATCCTGTATGTAAGGCACTAAATAGATGAGGATTGTTATTATAGATAATTATCACTTTCATCTTGTTCTGAACTTGGATGGCAAGATTCTGGCTTTGGGAGGTATCTCAAGGGAGGCTACTTCATGGAGGGCAGATTCATTTGTTCTCTACCTTGAATCCAACATGAGATTCATAGGAGCTATAAGGATAATTTAGGGTTGTGACCTAATCTAAATTTGATTTTTGGTTGCCAGGGGATATCCCAAATAAAATACCCAAGTCAGTTTGGAAATATATGGTGGTTTAATCAATATAGAGGGAAGAATTCAAGGAGAAGAGAGAGAGGGAAAAGTATAGGATTTCTTGGGAAGAAATCAAGAAGAGAGAGGGAAAGGTACAGGATTTCTCTACCATGAGGTCCTTGTAGATTAGAGGTTTTCTCTAAGAGGATAGTGTTTGGAAGGTAAAGGAGAGAAAAATCAGCCTAAACTCTGAGAGATCTCAGAGAAGAGCCTCACCTGAACTAGGTTACTAGGCTTCCTCTAGTATGATATCAAGGAAAACTCACCACTAAACCTGGACAATAGCAGCTGCCACGCCAAGATGCCAACATGCTCAGCCAGCTGTTGCCAGCCACCTCTCCGCCATCAAAGAGGCCAGAGAGAGGAAGTGACATGAAATATATAGATGGTTTTATATCATTTTCCTGCATCTCACATGTACCAATGATATCTTAGGCTTGACTTAGGACAGCCCAGGGGTCTGTCAGTTGTTTCTGATTTGTCATTTGCTAGCACATGTCTGTCATAGGCCATCCTCCTAAATATTTAATCCTTAAGTATGGGTGTAGACATTCCTGATTTTGTTAGACTAAGTAGGGTGGAGTAATCTAAAGTCACAATTTCCTGATTTTTGTTAGACTAAGTAGGGTGGAGTAATCTAAAGTTCACAGAGCATAGCGTTAGAGCTCAAAGGGACCCCTCTCCTGTTTCCAGAGGAGGAAACAGAGGCCCCCAGAGGGGACATAGACTCCACCAAGGTCACAAGCAGGAAGGGTCCTTGTCAATGAAATGGGTGGGTTCAGATGGGTTCCCTTATTCTGGACATGAAAGCAATTATAGTATAGTGAAATGTGATCATCGAGACATTAAAAAATGAGGCCTGGACCCAGGTATGGAATTTGGCTGTAAAGAGCTAATTTTGTATGAGCTGTTATGGAGGGGAGAGAGAGGAGAACCCCGGAGAGGCACCCAGGAGGAAACAGTGCTTGTGCAAAGTTCCCAAGAGAGCAAGAGGCCAAGGTGATGAAGGCCTCGAGATTCTGGCTCTGGCCACAAGTCATTTGAATGCATCTTTGGGCTGTTTCTTGTGAGCCTGCACAGCAGCAGGGCTTTCATAGTGCTTTCTCCTTCCTCTCATTTGTCTCCTCAGAAAGCCTGGCTTCAATTGAACTGACCAGAATACTGTAAATGCAGAATGTATGACTGCAAAGAGAATCAGGACGGGCCCATTTCCTGAGCTCCCAGACCCGGGGGTGGGGGGGTGGGGAGAGAGACCAGTGCAGGGAGGTGGCCCAGGAGTCGTCTGCTCAGGGGATGGTCCTGTTAGCACACGAGGAGCCTCAGAGGTCGGTGCCTCTCTCTACCTGCCCACATCTTGGAGGGGCATTCCATGAAGTAGATCTTTAGCTGACCATGTTCTTACGCCACTGCTGCCTTCAGGAGGGGGCAAATCAAATGCTAGGTGGGAGCTGGAATGGGAATACCAAATTTTGGTTTTGCCTCTTATTCACTGTGTGACCTTAGGCTAGTCATGTGCCTTCATTGCATCTCATTTTCCCCATCTGTAAAATGAAGGCATTGGACTAGATGACCTTTAAGGTCTCCACCTTCTCAAAATCCAGGATCTATTCTGAGGCCAAAGGGAAGGATGACAAGGGTGTCCAGCCATGTGATCCTGGCTCAGGAAAGAAATAGAAGATTGTCTTTGCAACAACTGATTCATGGGCTCTGGGTTCAACCTGTAATTCCAGTTCTAGGCTTTGATTCTGGGAGCCTAAAGTCTCTGAGAGGCTGTCATGCTTGGTGCTAATTTGTACAACTAACATGCTTTGGGATTAGGACAGTGACCCCACCAAGTCAGCCTTCCATTGGTAATTAAGTCTGGATTTGATCTCTGGAATCCAAAGGATTTTATTAATAATGGACTATGTGCCCATTTCCCTGACTTTGAGAAAGAGAGTCAGCAACTAAGTGGGTAAAGCCCCTAGTGCTGGGCAGTTGGACACCTGTGTTCTAGCTCTTACTCTCACAGACTCCCTGGCTAATCATTCAACTGTAATCTTCCTTCCTTCCTTCCTTCCTTCCTTCCTTCCTTCCTTCCTTCCTTCCTTCCTTCCTTCCTTCCCCCCCTCTCTCTCCCTCCTCCCTTCCTTTCTTCTTCCTCCCTCCCTCCCTCTTTCTCATTTTATTCATTAGTCATGTCCAACTGTTTGTGGGGTTTTCTTGGCAAAGATACTGGAGGGGTTGGCCATTTCCTTTTCTGACTTATTTTACAAATGAGAAACCTGAGGCAAACAGTTAAGTGACTTGCGTAGAGTCACTCAGCTAGTAAATGGTGGAGCCTGGATTCAAACACAGGTCCTTCGACTCCAGGCCTAGCACTCTCCTAGTTGCTCACTTTGCACATAGTAAGAATTTAAGTCCTCCCTCCCTCCCTCCTCCTTTCCTTCCCTCCTTCCCCCTCCATGGATAAAAGTCCCTTTTGCCACCCAAGGGTGATGGGAAAGTACCATGCAGTGTGGACCCCTGGACAAAATGGAGTCAAGCTATAAGTCTAATCCTGAACTTGAAGCCTGGAAGCCCAGCTGTGGGATCCTTCCGGGCCTGTCCCCCCACCCCATGGGCCTGATACCTTGGCTGCCTCCTCCCATGGCTATTGAGGCTCAGGCGATAAGGTCTCACAGCCTTGGTGGTCCATACTGTGCAGCATGGCCTTCAGTAGATGAGCATCCTCTTCCCCATGTGAGGTACCTCAAGGGAGCAGCTGAGGAGGATGAAGCTCCTGGAGGTGTGAGAAAGGTGGGGAGCCTCCCCCTCCCCACTCCCACTTTGTTTTCAGTCTTGATGGGCAGAACAAGCCAACAGGATGATATGGAAACCTAAAAAGCTACTGAATTTGTGGCCAAACCAGGGTTTGGGCGGCCATTGTCCTTTTCTGTCCATCCTTCCCCTGAATCCCCACTAGGACTTCAGGATTGTGTCCTGTTTGGGGAACCATAGAAAGAAAGGACTTAGATCAGGCAGTACAGATAAGGGAGGTGAGTTAGACAGAGCATTGAGCATGGAGTCAGGAAGACCCAAGTTTGAATCCTGCCTCAGACACTTCATTCAATCAGCTAAGTCATCTAACATTTATGAAGCACCTACTAAGTTTTGAATCCTGTGCTCAGTGTTATACATATAAAGAAAAGCCAATAAAAAGTTACCATCTGTGTGACCCTGGACAAGTCACTTGCTCTTTCTCAGCCTCAATTTTCTCATCTATAAAATGGGGATAATAGCAGCACCAAGATGATGGCTTGCTCAGAATAACACGGCTACTAAGAATCTAAGGTGGGGGTCAACTAGGTGGCACAGTGGATAGAGCACCAAGCCCAGAGTCAAGAGGACCTGGTTCAAATCTGTCCTCAGACCCTTCCTAGTTGTGTGACTCTAGGCAAGTCACTTAAGCCCAATTGCCTAGTCCTTAACTGCTCTTCTCTCTTAGAACTGATACTATAAGACAGAAGGTAAAAGTTTACAAAAAAGAGCCTAAGGTAGAATTTGAACTCAAATCTCTTTCCCTTCAAGTCCAAGGTGCCATGCCATTCTGTCTTTCATCATTATTAGCGCCTTTAATAGATTCTTGATATCCTCCTCGCACTCTGGGTCAGCCTTCTCTGGACATTCTCCAGTGAGGAGATAACTTGGACATTGGAACCACATATAGAAAGGAGGGCTGCGGTTACAGGTCATTCTGGCTCTAAGCCTGTGAGTTGGCCTCTCAATAGAGCATGGACTTTGGAGTCGGGAAGACCTGGGTTAGAAACCTTCCTCAGACACTTAGAAACAGAGTGACCCTGGACAAAGGTCACCTCACTGCCCCATGCCTCAGTTTCCCTGTTTGTAAAATAAGGATGGCCTTTGGGGACCCTTCCTTGCAATCCTATGATCCCTCTGCATTCAAAGGATAAGTCGAGATGAATCAAGAAGTCCCTTTACCCCAGCTTGGATGCTTGATATTCGCTTGGTGGTGTTCCCTGTTGGTACTTAGAAGCCACTGGAATATTTCCGCGAGTCGATTTATTTATCAGCCACCGCCTTTTTTTTTTGTCTCAGAGAATTTACACATTTACACAAGCTGTGGCTCTGTATTGTATGTGTGTGTATGTGGAGAACGCTAATGAGCCGGAAACCGGAGCTTGCCTCTTCCTTGGTTTCCCCTCTAGCCGGCACCTGCATTTCTCATTAATTACCACTCACGACAGATTTCATTTCTTCCTCATTCAGCCTTTTAGAATCCTCTTGGCTGGAATGGGCTCTTGAGCATCTGTGTGTGTTGTGGCGGGCCAGGGCTTTCTTTGTTGTGGGCTTGGCAGAGGCTCGTTCAAGACAGCACACATCAGGGGTGGGGACCAACTGAAAGGAGGGCTTGTCCTTTTCCCTCTCTAATCTCTGCCCCTGACATCTGTTCTCTCTCCATAGCCTTATGAGTGTTTGAAGCCTCACTGTTTGACTTTCTGACTGACTCAGGAATGGAATCTTCAGGCCTTGTAGCCTCCTCTGTCCTTCCAAGCAGACCCTCTGCCCTGCCCAAGCCTCTATTAAATTCTGCCTGCTAGCCTTGGAAGGTGCTCAATGGTTTCTTTGGGATTTTTGAGAATTTTTGTAACAAGGTTTCCAAAAGGAAGCTCTTCCCTGGTGGTGGGAGGCCCTTTTGCTCTTGAGAAGGATAAGCTGTGAAATGGGATGGAGAGTGGGGAGACGAATCTCGATATTGAGTATGAGCTCTGAAAACAGTAGCATAGCAAAGGCAAAGAGAGACTAGACCAGTGATGGTGAACCTATGGCATGTGTGCCAGAGATGGCATGCAGAGTGTTCTCTGTGGGTATGCGTGCCACCCTTCTCCTTAACCCCCCTGTTCATTACTAGAAAGGCAGAGGGACTAAGGTGGGGCTATTCCCTTTCCCCTTTCCACCTTCCTGATGACATTTTTTCACATCCCCGATCCCTCTGCCCAGCAGCCCAAAGGGAGTACACAGTGAGTAAGGTGGGCAGCTCACAGGCAGCAGAGCTGGAGGGGAGAGGTGTACTTGGGCCACTCCCCTCCCCCTCTCTACACTCACTGAAGACATTCCTCACTTCACTCACCCTTCCACCCAGCAGCCCAAGGGGAGTGCTTTCTCCCACCCCTATTTTGTGTGTGTGTGTGTGTGTGTGGTGACTGGGGCATAACATGTGTGGTCTCTAAAAGGTTTGCCATCAGTGGACTAGAGCCTTGCTGGTCAGATCATTGAGTGCCTCTCTGGGCCCCCTGTTTCAGCCTATTCCAGTCATGCTTGCCTTTACTCCCTGGAAGTTTCCTGGCCAGTCATCTTGGACCAGAAATCTGTGTCCCAAGGACTTAACCCTTTCATCTCTTGAAGTCCCACCCTGAGTTGCCTCCCTCTTCCCATTGCTGAGTCTCTCCATTTAAGATTAGCCACAGTCTCCCCTGCCTCATCCCTTTCCATTTCTGGAACCACGATCAAAGCAAGACTTCCATTCCTTCTAAAAAGGAAATAATTAGTCTCTTTCCACATGGCTCTACTCATCCTCCGGGTACCTTTGTGAACTAAAATGCCATCCCCTGGTCAGTGCTTCCTTATGTCAGATGTGATCATGAATCCGTATAAAGCACTTGGCAACTTTTAAAAGACTTTATACATTTTAGCTGCTATTATCATCACTAATAATAATGACAGTAACATTTCTAGAGCACTTACTATAGGTCCAGGCTCTGTGCTAAGGGCTTTACAGTTATGATCTCATTTAATCCTCATGACAACTGTGCCCAGTAGGTGCCATTATCATCCCCATTTTATATGAGGAAGTAGAGGCAGAGGTTAAGTGACTTACTCAGGATAACAGAACTAGTAAGTACCTGAGGCAGGATTTGAACTCAAATCTTCCTGATTCTAGACTTCGCTCTATCCAACTCCACCGCCTTGCTCTCCTATTACTAATAAGAGAGTTGCCAATTAAAAATTTTACTAGCTGACACAGAGTGAATAAAGCGGGGCTACTAAAACATCAGATACACCAGCTACAAGAGCCCAAAGGAAGGTCCTACCAAAAGAAAAGAGAACTTCGATCCAAGCTGGCTCCAGATTTCTGATGCTGGTCAGAGAGGTGGTGGACTCTGGGTGTGGGATGCTCAACTGCAGGAACAAAACTGCACTTGAATACAGTACAGGCCACCATCACACCCAGTCTAGAGCCCTTCGTCTTAATGGAAATGAATTAGCCAGAGGGTTTTCTTCAAAGCTTTTAAAAGCTTCATTAGATTCCCCAGACCTAAGCTCAGATCTGAGGATGAAGGAACGAAGCATTTATCGTGGACCTACTATGTGAGGACTTTCCAGATATTATCTCATTTAAAATACTTGTATGATGGCCACTGTGGAGTTTATTAGCACAGATACAGGAAGGATCTGGGGTTGTATCTGGGCCCTGTGAGGAGCTCTGGGCGTGAGACTCTCAGATCATGGTGGGAGTGGGTGGGGGGTCATACTTACAGGGAGAGTCTGGCTGGCCCAGAATCACATACATAGTGAGTGTCAGAGGGAGAGCCTGAACTGAAGGCGTTCTGCAAGCAGTCTTAGCCCGCTCATTGATCTCTTGAAAAATCCCAGGAATTTCTTTAAGGAAAAAAAAAAGGTGTCATCCAAGATTCCTGGAATTCTGGAAGGGGCATTCGAGGTCATTCTTCTCCAGTCCATTCTCCACAGAGCAACTGCCAAAGCAATGTTCCTAAAATCCAGATCTGACACCAGGTCCGGCACACTGACCAATGTACCACCTCATTGTCCATATGTATCAGAGGAGGGACTTGAACCCAAGACTAGCTTTCTATTTACTTTGTCAACATGCTTCTCACCTGGCACATAGTAGGTATTCGATCTTTGATGAATCAATCACACTGTTATGAGCTGCTCCCTTTAACTTTAAGAAAGACTTCTGTGTTTATCATAATTAGCCAGCATTAGTGACGTCCCTACTATGTGCTAGGAACTGTGCTAAAACCCAGGGATACAAAGAAACCAGGAAATAAAAGAGTGGGGGTTTGACCCATCTGGCTGAACCTTCTCTTCAATTTTCAGGAGTCTCTAAGGGAGAAGCTGCCTTCTCCTGGCCCATCAACTGCTGGGGACCTTCTGGGCTGTGATTCCAAGCCGGGATGGCTGCAAAGGTTCATGATAAGGTAGGACTTTGGTTTGGAGTTGGCGCTGGTGAGGGCACTGTTATCAGTCATTTACGACTGTTACCTCAACGTCTAAAGCAAAGGTGTGGTGATGCAAACAGCCTTGACTGGGCCACATGGGACACGAGAGCAAACCGTCCCTGGGCCATCGGGCAGCTTAAATGGCCCGATAGATAGAGCATAAGCTGTCTGAAGGCAGGGACTCGCCTTTGTCTTGGTATTCCCTCTGCCTTGCCTGGGAGAACAACAGAGATTTGTGAAACTCCTCATCTGTGCCTGGCACCAGGCTGTGGCCTTGAGATAGAGACAAAAATAAAACAAACTCTGCCCATTCTGTTGGGGGGAAACAATAGGAAAATAGGAAAAGGGAGTAGTAGCTCTGCTGCAAAATAGATACAAAGAAAATGCAGAGTGATTTGGGAGGACTGCTAGCCACTGGGCCATCGGCAAGTCTTGTCTATAACCTGCCGTCGTTACTGTTGCCCAAAAATGATCGCCACAGTTGAGGTTTATAAAACTTTAAGGTCTACAAAGCAGCGTCTGCATGTTATCTTGTTTGACCCTCACAACAGCCTTGTGAGGGAAGTACCACAGGTAGTGGCTCCATCCCATAGATGGGGAAATGGAGGCCGAGAATTGACAAGGTATTTAATAAGTAAGTGATTGTTGAAATGAAGTGGAGTGGGAATGCACTGGGGATGCCTGCTCCATCCCTTTCCCTGGCCTGAGCCCTGTGTGAAATGAGAGGATCAGAAGATACTTTACTACCTTGGGAGAGCTCAGGAAGCATCTATGGGGTACCACAAGTAGACTAGAAGCTCCACACGGGCAAGGATTGTTTTGGTTTTGACTCTGTGTGTTGGATTAAATTGGACTGTAAAGGGCACTGGGCTTGGTTCCAGAATGAATGAATGAAGCATTTCTAAGTGCTTATAGGCCCTGGGAATATAAATAATAAAGTAAGACCCCAGCCCCTGCTCTTTGGGGACTCATGTAACAATGGGGGAGATGATACATCAGCAAGGTTTCAGTTGAATGTCACATTTGGATCCTGGCTCTGCTACTGACTAGTTGTGTGACCTCAGGCCTCAGTTTCCTTACCTGTAAAAATGGGAACACTAGCTCTGCTAAGAAGCCAATGATACAAACCCCATGCATGATAGTAGAGATGCTTTACAAATGCTTGCTTGATTAAACTGGTTTGGGAGTGCTTAGACGGACCCTGTGTGAATCATTATTACTATTAATTTCTCCCTGTGGGAGGGAGAAAAGGTAACATAAAATAGTTGGAAGCATTTCAGAGAAAACACGACTGAGTACTGCAGTGTACAGGAGGAACACTTATCTTGGTCTTCCAAGGTGAACGGTCCAGTCGGCTTAACCTGGTACAAGAGAAACCACCCTAAATAAAGAATGATAGAAGGTCTTGGCTCTTTAACCTAAGGTGATGCCCACTAGGTGGTGGGGTCTTTGACTTGGAGCCAGTGGTGCCTAGGTCCTTTGCCCTAATGGTGGTGGTGAGGAGGGAGTGGGGGCATTTTTTAAACCCTAACCTTCTCTCTTGGAATCAATCTGGGTATTGGTTCTAAGGCAGAAAAGAGGTAAAGGCTAGGCAATGGAGGCTAAGTAATTTGCCTAGGGTGACACAGCTAGGAAGTGACCAGTGCCAGATCTGAATCCAGGGCCTCCTGTCTCCAAGCCTGGCTATCCACTAAGGCTCCTCGCTGCCCCCAGGGTGGTCTCTTAGTTGATGAAAGCACTCAGGTTGAACCCCTTAGTGGCCAGGGCAGGACCATGTCACTGGGGCTATTTGTTCCATTTGTAGTTTGGTTCTCCTCCTATGAATGGCCCTGGAGAGGAAAAGGTATCTTAGGAGGCTTATATCCAGCTCACAGCAATGATGATGACCCTGAGACAGGTTCCCCCTTGCCTTCTGGAAGAGAAAGTGGAGACACTTGGGAGTTCATGGACTCTTTTCAATTTGTTGGCTCCCAAGGTGTGAGGGGTTGGCAAAGTTGGTTCATTGTAGGCAGTAGCTGATGGGAAGCTTTCAGACTTCTTGTGAGATGTCTCTTGGTGTGGGGATCATAAAACAGAAACTGGGTCAGACCTTGGAGGACCTCATTTTACAGATGAAGAAACTAAGACCCAAGAAAGATGGAAATATGCCCAAAGGCAAGCAGGTTTAGGAGGAGAGCTGAGAATCGAACCCAGGTCCTCTAACTCTTTCCATTGCTCTACATGACTTCGTTAATTTGGAAAAAGAAAAAGAAAACTCATAACAAATAAATCATAATCAAGCAACACATTGTCCAGGTCCAAACTGTCATCTCCTTCTCGAGTCCATCACTCTTAGGAGGTAAGTGATCATTGGCCTCCTGGAATTGTGCATGGTTATTGCACTGATCAAAGATTTTCAAGTTTTTAAAAGTTTCCATTTTTACAATGTTGTTACCTGACACATTTTCTCCTGGTATTGCTCACTTCACTCTGCATCCATTCATACAAATCTTCTCAGGCTTCTTTGAAACAATTTCTTCAAATCTGGCCTCAGACACTTCTAGCTGTGTGACCCTGAACAATTCACTTAACCCCCTTACATAACCCTTACCGCTCTTCTGCCTTGATTCTAAGATGGAAGGGAAGTGTTTAAAAACCAGTTTTTTCATCATTTCTTCCATCCCATGTACTAACATTCCCTTACTTTCATATGCCATCATTTGTTTAGTCATTGTCCAGATGCTTGGCATCACCCATGGCTATTATTTTTTCTCAGTTTCTTCATTGGGCCACTGTAGAGGATGTGCTTTAGATCACTGTTGTGGTAAATAATGGGGAAAGTCACTTCTTGGGTTTTACCCTGAGATCCCAGCTGTCCGCAGCCCAGCCCAATGATTTTTTTCCCTGAAACTTTTATTGTTGAGAACTTTTCAATAAAACTTCCCTCAGCATTGCTCTGGGAGTTCTATTATAAAAAGTAAATATTTTCCTCAATTTTTTCATTCTTTTGATTTTGTTTTATAGTGTCCTGCTGCCTTGCGAAGTCGCTTGATTCTAGACATTGTATTCTGGTTCTTAAAGACTGAATTTCATGCTTGGTTTTTTGGTCATCCTTCTCCTTCTGGTCTGATTTTCTTTGGAGGTCATCTTTCATCCTCTTTGCCTCATCTTTCATCTCCTTTGCCTCATTTTCAAGCTGGTTGATTTTGGCTTTCAAGACACTATTTTCTTGTTTTAGTTCAAGTTCCTCTGTTTCCAGATGACTTATCTTAGTTTTTAAGTTCTTTTCCTAGTTGTCTTCAGCCTCTCTTAATTGTGTTTTGAATTGTATTTTGAGTTCTTCCAGAGCCTGTATCCAATTCTCTGGGTTTTCTGTTTTTTTTTCTGTTTTTTTTTTTTGCTTGGTGTTCCCTCATCCTTCTCTGTTCCATTTGCACTTTGTTCATTGTCTGTATAGAAGCTGTCGATTGTAATTTCTTTTGTCTTTTTCTGTTGTTTGCTCATATTTACCCCTTTGTTATTCCCCACAGTTGCCTGAGCTCTTGCTCCTCTCATTTGTGTGTGTGTGTAGGGGGCGGGGTTTGAGCTTTTCTTTCCACCTTCACCCTTGGAGTTTTGTCAGTAAATCTCTCAGTGCAGTCTGTGTGTGTGTGTGTGTGTGGGGGGTGTTGGATCTTGAGCTTCCCTGCCCTCTGAAGGCTTTGATGGGATTAAGTCCGCTGGGTTTCTGAATATGCCCTGAGGCTCGGAAAGGGGGGGGGGCAATATGGAGTGTCTCCACTGCTGCAACTGCTGCCCACTCTGCTCTGCGTTTTTTCTCTATCTGCTTCCCCATTGCCTGTGTTGGATGCTCTGAGCCTGGCAAAGCTTTGCCCGCAAGGTACTCCCTCCAGGCCAGCGCCTTTGTCCGCCCAGAGGTTCCAGCTACCACTGGAGGCTTAGCACTCTAGGTGGGGGAGAGGTCCTGGGACCTTCCTTCTTCCTTCCCCTTAAACCAGAGTGTTCTCAAATTCTGGCTTTGGGGGGGTGTACCTTTTAAGTTGAGTCTAGCAGGATGGTTCCTTGTCTCTGTCTTATTGTTAGGTTTGATTTTCAGTCCCTTAGGAGCATTTAGTCTGTAATCGGTAAGGAAGGGTTTTCAGAGGTCTGAATGTTTACTGTCTCTACGCCGCCATCTTGACACCCATGAAAAGTAAATAAAAGCCTAAGAATTTTCCTTGGAGTTTGCTCATGAAAATAGCATGTGGTTCTGACTATTCTATTCCATTCAACATTGTTTTGGATGGAAAAGAAAAGGGGATTTCTCAATGCTTCCCAAATTACCAAATAAAACAGTCTTTATGTATATATTTTTAGGCAGCCAGGAGCCTCAGTGGATAGAGAGCCAGGCCTGGAAATGGGAGGTCCTGGGTTCAAATGTGGCCTCAGACACTTCCCAGCTGTGTGACCCTGGGCAAGTCACTTAACCTCAATTGCCTAACCCTTACCACTCTTCTGCCCTGGGACCAATATGTAGCACTGATTCTGACAGAAGGTAAAGGCTGTATATATGTCCTTACTTATTTCATTAAATATTTCCCAATTATATGTAACAATTTTAACATTCATTTCTTAAAATTTCCCAGCTGACCATTCTTCCAAGATGGCGCTAGCCGTAAAACACAGTCCTTATGAAGCAAACCAGCCTGTTCCTCCTCTGAGGCCAGGGACATTTCCAGCTGTGGCAGGGATATTTGGGAAAACCATCTTCTGCTGGCCAGCTGTGCCAGAATGTGATCCCTGTATCCTCTCGGGTTGGGATTCTCATTCCATCCATCCATATATGGACCAATTGGCTTCTTTTTATATGGACTCTTCTGGAGTGTATGTGAGGTGGCATGGAGGAGTGGTTAGTTAGGGATTCTGAGGGCTTGGGTTTGAATCCTATCAGTGATTTACTACCTGTGTGACCTTGGGCAAGTCATTTGACATCTGTGAAATTCAGTTTCAATTTATTTCAACGGAATTTTTTTTTTTTAAGTGCTTGCTGTGTGCTAGGCGCTATGCCTTCAGGTTGAAGATTCAAAAACAAAGCCAGAAATGAGCCCCATCCCCAGAAGGGTCATATTCAATCAGGGGAACACAGCGTGTAAAAACAAGCCAGTTCATTTGTCATTTATTCTGAAAGAACCAGTTTTAGGCTAATCCAACCAGCAGGCAAGTTCAGCACTGGGGGCACAAAGACCAATGAGCATGTGTTGCGCTCAGGAAGCTTCTACTCTATGCCATGGGTGCAGGAGGGATCAACACAGGGAGTCAGAGTGCTTCGGTGTCCGTCCAGCCACCTCTTTTGAACTGGCACCAAACCAGCTCTCCAGATGAGCCCAAACTCACAGAGGAGAGATGACCCGGCGCTCTTTTCCTTCTTACCATCGGCAACTAAATTGGCGTTAACAGCTTTGGTCAGATTCAGAACATCCCCTGCCCTTACCAGGTCAGCAGGCCGTGTGCTTGTTTTTAGGGAGCCAGAAGGAAAAGACACCACTTTCTGGTGCAGAGAGATCTGTGGCTGCAAAGCTCAGTCTTTGAACCCTGCAATGGATGGATCCTGGAGCTCTTTGTGTAACTTGAAAGTCCCTGTGGGATGGGGCAGCTGGGTGGTTCAATGGAGAGAGAGCCAGACCCAGAAATGAGAGGACCTGGGTTCAACTCTGGCCTCAGACCCTTCCCAGCTGTGTGACCCTGGGCAAGTCCTTTGACCCCCCATGGCCTAGCCCTTACCACTCTTCTGCCTTAGAACCAATACCCAGTATTGATTCCAAGATGGAAGGTAAGGGTTAAAAAAAAGAAAGTCCTGGTGGGTCAACATTTCAAATCTCTGATCCTTCCCTGATTTGGCCAGGCTTTCCCCCCACCCCATTTTGCTCCACTGATTTTATTTCTTACTTTGACTCCAGTTGGCTCTGTCGGGATGAGCCGTCACCTTGGCTGTATACAGCCAGGGATCTTGGGAGTGGGCGAGATTCTCACCAGTGATGTTCAGGCCATTTTTAGCTGATACGCTTTTTACTTGCCTCTCTCTTGGGTGAGGAGCTCTACTATCCTCTCTACTCCCCTAGAAGAAGTACATGACAATCCCTCCCAGCTCTCCATTTAGGGTCCTTGCATGGTTTTTTAACTTTGCCTTCAGAAGTCATGTGGGCTAGGTTTGGAGTCAGAGTCCTGAATTCAAATCCCAGCTTTCCTCAATTCATCCCGGGTGATTGTCCATTGAGCAGGTTGGCCTAGCTGGACTTTGAGGCTCCTTCAGGTGTTTGGTGCTGGTAGAGAGCCTCTGGGCTGACACACCTCTATCTAGTCAAACAATTGGTTTGGGAAGGAGGAAGCCCAAAGGGTAAAGAGCAGAGCCAAAATGATTGGGGCAGCTGGGAAGCACTGTGGGCAGAGCACAAGGCCTGGAGTTGGGAGGATCTGGGTTCAGATTTGGCCTCAGACAGTTCCTAACTAGGTGACCTTGGGCAAGTCCCTGAACCCCTTGTCCTTGCTGCTCTTCTGACTTAGAAAGGATGCTGGGACAGAAAGTGAGGGTTTGAGAGGAAAAAAGAAAAACAAAATGAGGTTTGTTCTGGGTGGCGCCATACAGATTCCATCCAGTTCAGCATGAGAGCTCATACCGCAGAGGAAGGAATTCATTAAAAGATCCCACATCAGAGACCTACTCACTCTCGGTCCTGGGATTATCATGAGCTTCTGCCTGCCTCAGTTTCCTCAACTATAAAATGGGAATCCTGTTAGCCCCTCCCTACCTTGCAGAGGGATGAGAATGAAAAAGTGCCATAATCTCACAAAGCACTTTGTTGCCAAGCAGATGACATCCAAGACCCTTTTTTCTCAAGAATTAAACTGCTTCTTCCGCCCCCAGGTTGTGTGAAGGCCCTCTCTGGGGAAGGTGGGGAGGGGAGGGGGCGACCCTCTCTGCTGGGTGTGCTGGCCAGCCGTGGGCCTGAGAGGCAAGGTGGGCTTCGTGCTCTTCTTCATTGGCAGGAGTCAGGAGGGAGCCTCCTGGGTGATGGTGGGAGGCACCTCAGGTCCTGTGCTCACTGGGCACCAGGAGGTTTCAGACAATAGGCTTGCCCTCCTGGCCATGCCAGGCACAGAGGCTGGCCTGCCCCTTCCGTGTACCCAGGCCTGTGGCTGTTAGCATTCAAGGGTGGAAGGAAAACTCTGGAGCCTCTCCTGAGACAGTCTTTGATTTGTTTCCAGGATGCGGGGCAGCGAGGCATGGTGGGATGGCAGCGGCTGCAGCTGTGTTTGCTGGGAATGTGGGAAGCCTGAGGCTCTTTTTGTGTTTGGCCGCCTCTGCCATCTCCTGGTCGGTCTGGTTTGGGCTTTCCATTGGGAGTTGTCACTGAAGGTTGAATAGTCGATCAGTTTTCTATTTCGCTGACCATATCCAGGAAGATCCCAGACAGTGCTGGGCCTCTAGTGGGGAGGGAGGCCACATAGACCTCCTCTAGAGGCCCGCCTCTGGGGCCCTGGACCAGGCTCTTCAGCACTCTCTCCCACCCCCACTCGCCACCCCTACCCCCAGGCCTCGCCAAGACAACTGGCCACAGAAGATAGACCTTCTCTGGGCTGGCCGGCTGTTGGTTGGCTTTGCTGGACTGAAGACTTTCTCAGGCCATGGGTGTGAGGGAGAGAGGGATGGATCTATGAGTCGGGAGAGCAAAGCAGAGCAATGATAAAACATCCATAGCTTAATGTGTGTAAAGGAAAACTACAGCTGGAAACATAAGTGATAGAACTGTGGGGCGTGGGCTTCCTCACTCTTTAAAAAGTCAGCTGGTGGGGAATGTCTGAACAAATTGTGGTATATGTTGGTGATGGAATACTATTGTGCTCAAAGGAATGATGAACTGGAGGGATTCCATGTGAACTGGAACAACCTCCAGGAACTGATGCAGAGTGAGAGGAGCAAAACCAGGAGAGCAATGTACACAGAGACTGATACATTGTAACACAATCGAATGTAATTAGTGGCAATGCAGTGATCCTGAACAACTTGGAGGGATCTATGAGAAAGAACACTATCCACATTCAGAGGAAGAACTGTGGGAGTAGAAACATAGAAGAAAAACAACTGCTTGATCACATGGGTCAATGGGGATATGATTAGGAATGTAGACTCATGCAATACCCAGTGGAATTGCATGTCAGCTACAGGAAGGATGGGTAGAGGAGAGGGAGGGAAAGAATATGATTCTTGTAACCAAGGAATAATGTTCTAAATTGACAAAATAAAATTAAAATAAAAAAAAAGTCAACTGTCACTCAGGAGCCTGTTTGCTGGCCCGGTCAATGAGGTAGCACAGTGGGTAGAGCACTAGGTCTTGTGTCAGAAGGACCTGAATTCCAGTGACTTACTGGCTCTACGACCCTGGACAAGTCACTTAACTTCTGTCTGCCTTAATACACTGGAGAAGAGCCTCATGGTCTCAGGATGACCAGTTTCCCTCCTTTCCTAGTCACATGGGCCATCCTCAGAAGATTCCATACAAAAGACAGATAAGAGGAACTGCCTGACTGCTCTGGACAGAGCTAGGCTGGCCCTTAAACAACTGCCGCATCTCCCTTCCCTAGCCCAGATCTTCAGTCTTGCCAGCTTGGCAGGACTGGGCAAAGCTGCTACCATTGGCTCGTCTTTCTAATCCCTTATTTATCCTTTCTCCCCTTCCTTCCCTCACTTCTGGCTGGAACTCTGGTGGGGATCTCTTTCTTTTGTTTCTCCTGTTCTTTCCGTCCCTGCATGAGTACCTGCTGTGTGCCAGGCCCCTGTCCTCCAGGAGCTCACATTCCAGAGAGATCTGCAGAGAAGGACACTGAAGGGAATTTTGGGCACAGAGGGGGTGGGTGGAGGGCCCTGCTGCAGAGGAGACTAGGAAGCCCCCAGCCTAGCAAGCAAGAAGCAGTACTAGTTGAACTCTGAAGGAAGCTTGGATTTCTGGGAGCCTGAGGTGAGGAGGATACATGGAAGGGCACCCCCATTGCAAAGGGCAGAAACTGGGCAGCAGGTGTCGGATCCAGTTTGGTTGATCCATGGAACGTGTGGAGGGAAGGGATGAATAATAAAGACTAGAAAAGGTGGATTCTAAATATTGGTACCAAGGCAGAAGAATGGGAAGGGCTAGGCAATGGGAATGAAGTGACTTGCCCAGGGTCACACAGCTAGGAAATATCTGAGGCTAGATTTGAACCCAAGTCCTCCTGACTCCGGGCCTGGCTCTATCCCACGAGTCACCTACCTGACCCCCTAGGGCAGTGCTGGTGAAGGTTCTCAAGTTCTCGTGCCCAGAGTGCAATTTCAAACTGCCTGTGATTCCCTTCCCCACTTTCATCACTTCATTACCCCAAAGAGCAGAGAAGTGCTCCCTTTGGGCAGCTGGACAGAGGGGGCAGGGCATGCAAAAAATGTCCTTAAGTGCTGGAAAGAGGGGGAATGGCAGCTCCTCCTCTTTGTCTCAAGTCTGCTCTGCAGGCTTGCCAATACTTTTGCCAACACCGACCTAGGAGAACTCTTGACAGGGGACATGGCCTGGCCACTGTAAGCCCATGAATCTCCACCAATTCTAACTGCTTGCCTGGCTCTGCAGGGCGGGGATGCTCTTTTCTCTGTGGCACTTGGGACGTGGGCATTTCTAGGACGAAGGACCTCTGGCTCCTTCCCTCATCACCTCAGCAGAGATCTTGCTGACTGGCAGAAACGTGACTCCATAGTTTCATCTGCCCTGTCCCTCTGGGGGGAGGGAGAGAGTGCAGGGATGGGGGAGCTTCCCTGTCCCTTCTTGGGCATGGTCTGTCTTTTACCTCAGTTTGAGCACAGAATCCTTCAGTCTAAGCGGGATCGAATCCCTCTCCCCCACCCCACCCCCTTAACTTGGCATCAATGAATACCTTCTTTTAGAGCCTCCAGGGTCTATTCTGGAAAATGAAGGAACTAACACCACCCACTCAAATTACTCCTCCGAGAGGATGCTGGGGGAGAAGCAGTCTGAACACCAAGTCTCCAAAACGGCATGCCAAGAGATGGTTGTGTTGGGCTCCGGCCCCCTCTCAGCATCTGCACATGGAGACACTAGGAAAATGTTTGCAGGTGGGGGAGCTTGGAAGCAAGTCCCTGCTTGGACTGAGGGGCCCAGGACCTGGTTTCCAGTCCCACCTATCTGGATGATCCCCTCGAGGACTGAATCTATCTGGCCATAGTTTCCTTATCTGTATAGTGAAGGTTTGATGGCATCTAGAGCTTAAAGCTGGGAGGGACCTCAGGCTATCTGAGCCTATTTTCCAGATGAAGAAACTGAGACCAAAAAAGCTGAAGTGATTTGCTCAGGTCGTTGGTATCAGATGAGCTGCCAACCCCACTCCTCTCTCTGCAGTCAGTTCTCTTCCCAGTTTGCCACGTTGATCTGAATGGCTTCTCTGGTCCCTTCTGGCCCTAAAAGCTATGATCCTATGAATCTGGCCTAGCTGGGTGACTTTGATCAAGTTAGTACTATTCTTCAGGTCTCAGTTTCTTTATCTGTAAAATGGGAGGGGTTGGAGATGGATTGGATTAGTTGGCCTCCAAGAGCTCATCCAGCTCAAAATTCCTGTTCTTGGGAGCCTAAATGAATGAGGCAGAATTCTCTCTGATGGATTAAGCAGGTGAATTGCTTTCCATTTTCTCAAGACAGGTAAGAGACCTTGGAAATAGACTGCTGGTCTCCTCCTGAGGGATGCTTTTTTCCCAGGCAGCTCTGCTCTCTCCATTCATATTTAAATAGGCCTCCCACTGAAAGTGCTGTCTCTTTGGATGGCAGACATAAAAAGATTTGCTCTGTCTGTTGGCATATTTTGAGATCTCAGGCAGATTTATGGGAAAACCTTTGTTAAGGGTAATCTGTAGCTTCTGAAACCCTTCCTAATTTGTTTGTTTAGACAGCTAGGGAGGAGTGAATGTGATTTCCCTCTCTCCTCTCCCTTCCCCCACCCATTAGGCAGACGACTGCTTTTAGGGGTTTCTTTAGTGCATTCTCTTAGCACGATTCAATTAAATCAATATTTTAAATAGTAATCAGATTTCGATAGCTTCACCACTTTGTGAGGTGGAAAGTGTAAGAGTGTCTCACCATTTGGGAGGAGGAATGGCAAACCATTCAGTGTCTTTGCCATGAGTGCACCAAGGTGATCCAAAGGGAGGCACCGCACAGTGGCCCATAAAAAACAGGAAGGAGGAGATGACAGGATGCGTGTCTAAAACAGTGGTCTAGTCCACTGTGGATAGGATGTAAAGGAATACTAGGCAGATGAGGGGCTGGATGGAGAGTTCTGTTGGGATTATCAGGCTGGAGATGTATGAGGTCCAGAAATGATATAAACAAGACAGAACAGCAAGGGAAGAGGCTTTTAAAAATCTAGTAATGCAATTACTGTACTCACAGGAGCGAAATACTTATTGGATTTCTGTGATTTCATGGATGTGAGTACTCCCTCCACCAAAGCAGATCGCAGCCTTTCTAGCCTTTCCAATTCTGTGCAGCTGTTGTTTATATTTTTCCAGAAGGTTTCCATAGGAAAGACAGCCATCCCTCTGAGTATCTCGGAGAGTAGGAGAATCACTTGGTTTGTCTGTCCATGGTTTGTCTTTCTTGTTATATGTCTGGCCCAGGCTTGCATGTTTTCTAAAATATACTCCCAGAAGTCACTGCCAGTAGTGCTGCCACCTGCTTTTGCTCACTCCTGTGTCTTCCATTGCCTTTGAGGGTAGAAGAGCCATGACTGATGGCTCATTTTGATGGACTTTTGTTCCTCTGGTTTGGGAGATGGGTGACTACATGTGCAGAATGTTGCATGTGTTGTCCAAAGTGACTGGTCGCTGTGTTGTTCATTTCGGTTTGTTTTGTTTTTACATATAGCATATGTATACATATCATATTTTACATATGTACTGTTTCATATCACATTTATATACACATATATCATCATATACATCATGCCATCATAATCAACTTATTTCCCCATCCTCTTTCTAAGTATATTCCTTCTATCTTCTCTACTACTAAGAGTAATTTTTGAGAATTACAGATACTCTTTTTCCATGTAGAAATATAAGCATTTTGACCTTAATGAGCTTAATTGAATTATGATGTCCAAGATTTTTTCTTGATCGTGGCTGTCAGGTAGTCCAATAATTCTCAAATTGTCTTTCCTCATTCTATTTTCCCAATCAGTTGTTTTTTCAATAAGATATGTCCTGTTTTCCTCTGTTTTTTTTTTAATTCCTTTGATTCTCCTTTATTGTTTCTTGATTTCTCATGAAATTATTAGTTTCTAGAGAGTCAATTCTGATTTTTAAGGCCTGATTTTCCTCTGTCAGTTTTTGGTTCTCCTTTTTCAATTGGTTTATTTTTTTTTTTCTTGCATTGCTTTAATTTCTCTCCCCCACTTTTTCTTTGCCTCTCTTAATTGATTCTTGAAGTCTTTTTTTAAGGTCTTCCAGAATCTGTGTCCAATCTATATTTTTCTTTTGGACTTTGCTTTGCTTTCATTATCCCCTTCTGTGTCTGTACCTTGCTCTTTGTCTCCATAAAAATTCTTTAGTTAGGTGCTTTTTTGTTGTTGTTGTTTGCTCATTTTCCCTACCTATTTGAATGGTAAGTTCTGTTTTCTGGGAGATTAGGGTACCCTCTTAAACTTCAGACCTTCCTTGATGCTATTCTTAGCTTATTTTCTGGATTTCTTTCAGTTTCGGTTCTTTGAAGATAATGTGATCTATGTTGTTCACTTTGGTTTAGCTGTTTGTCTTTATCACAAAGGAGGGTTCTATAAGGGTGGAGAACATCAGGGAATGACTGATTTATTCTATATTTTCTAGGGTGATTTTAAATGGAATTTTTCTTTCTAACTCTTTCTGCCAGGATGTGTTGGAAATATATAGAAATGCTGATGATTTACGTGAGTTTATTTTGCATCTTACTTTGCTAAAGGTGTTGATTATTTCCACTAGTTTTTTAGTTGATTCTATAGGATTCTTTAAGTAGTTCATGTGAAAGGAAATTCTTAGTTCTCTTTGTCTATTCTTAGTTTGCACTTGTGAAAAGGGAATCTTTTGTTCTTTTTGTCTAGTTGGAGTTAACACTTTGGAATAACAATAACTTAAGTACTCTTATTTAGTACCTCACTAGACTGAAGACTGGATTAACTCTCTTTTGTCTTCTTTTTAATTAATTAACAAAATCAAATATACCCATACTTAACCCTAAAGTAAGGGAAGTCCACAAACTCTTACTCCTAGGAGGAGAGTTAACACCTTTAGAGCTGAGAAGCCAGCAAGATATTTGGAAGAGCTCCACCCTTTTTTCTAACTCAAACAGCCAGAAACTTTTGAATTCTTTTAAGAGTTCACATACTCAAAAATGTGTGAATCCAAAGATATGAATCCTAAGAGGAGAGTTGCTACCTTCAGAAGATGAGTGGTATGACAATTTTGGAAACTGTGATTGGCCCCTGTGAAGAGGGGCAGGAATAGGAAACCTCCATAAAAGCCACAATATCCTTCAACTGGCAGTCTGGAGAAGTTTTGTCTTGTGGAGAGCGTTTCCTGGAGATAGTCTTCAAGGGAACCTCATTGGAGACTGCAGTGTGGATCCTGACTTCAACTTAGACTCTGACTTCTGTACTATTTGGTTGGTTGAGTGAAAAGGCTGACTCCCTTCCTAGTTTTCTAAGAGACTAGGTTCCATCCTGGAGAAGGTCCCTCAATTTTGATAAATAAATTGTGTCCAACCATTAAATTTAACCTTTACAACCATCATATCATCTGCCAAGAATGATAGCTTGGTCTCCTCATTGCCTATTTTAATACGTTCAATTTCTTTTTCTTCTATAATTGCTACTGCCAGTGTTTCTAGTACAATGTTAAATAATAGAGGTGATAATGGGCATCCTTGTTTCACTCCTGATATTATTGGGAAGGCTTCTAATTTATCCCCATTACAGATGATGCTTGCTGATGGTTTTAGATATATACTGTTTATTATTTTTAGAAAAGGTCCTTCTATTCCTATACTCTCTAGTGTTTTCAATAGGAATGAGTATTGTATTTTGTCAAAGGCTTTTTCTGCATCTATTAAGATAAATGTGATTTTTGTTGGTTTGCTTGTTAATATGGTCAATTATGTTTGGTTTTATGATGGTTTTCCTAATATTGAACCTTCCTTGCATTCCTGGTATAAATCCCACCTGATCATAGTGAATAACCCTTGTGATCACTTGCTAGAGTCTTTTTTCTAGTATTCTATTTAAGATTTTTGCATCTATGTTCATTAAGGAGATTGGTCTGTAGTTTTCTTTCTGTTTTTGACCTGCCTGGCTTTGGAATCAGTACCATATTTGGGTCATAAAAGGAATTTGGTAGAACTCCTTCTTTGCTTTTGTCAAATAGTTTGTGTAGTTTTGGGATTAGTTGTTCTTTGAATGTTTGATAGAAGTCCCTTGTGAAACAATCAGGCCCTGGGGGATTTTTTCTTAGGGAGTTCTTTGATGGCTTGTTCAATTTATTTTTTTCTGGGAATGACTGATATGAGAAAAGGAAAGGAGGAAAACTTTGCAAAATGGACAATTTTGATCTGTTCAAGAGCTTGACAGTTTGTAACACTCCTTCCATACAGCCTTCTTTCCTTAAAAAAAATTATAAACCTTTACCTTCTGTCTTAGGAAGACAGAAGAATGGTAAGGGCTAGGCAATGGGGGTCAAGTGACTTGCCCAGGGTCACACAGCTAGGAAGTGTCTGAAGCTATATTTGAACCTAGGACCTCCGGTCTCTAGGCTAGGCTCTCCATCCACTGAGTCACCCAGCTGCCCTCCAGCCTTCCTTCCTAATGGAATCAAGCTCCTGTCTCCCCTTGATCAATTCTAGAGTCAACTCATTAGCATCTGAAACATTTGTTCAACCCAAGATATTGATGGATATGATGTAATTCATCATAGTGTTTCCATAGAGAGAACACTGGATTATTTGGATTCAAATCTTGTGCCAACACCTAATAGCCAGGAAAGTCACTTCCCCTTTCTTAGCCTCAGTTTTCCTATCTATAAAGTGAAGATGTTGGACTTGATGACTTCTACGATCTCTTCCTGCTCTAAAGCTGTGAGCCTATGATCTATGGGCTCTATGCCAAAATGTGAAACACCTGCATTAACAAATTATTAAAGCTTAATGTTGAACATCATCACTGTTTAAGGAACTGGCGCAGATATTTCTCATCCACTTTGTTCTTTCAGTGTGAATGGCTAGGTTATTTGGGATTTCTGTGGATTTCTCTGAAGAGTTTTGGTGTGATGTTCAAGGGCCCGGGGTGACTCGTTCTCAGCCCTCTCATTAAATAAGCATGAAGTGAAGGAGCATGCAAAGCTGGAGATTCTGGCTTCCTGAAGGAGAGGCTGTGGCAAAAGGTATAATTTGGGGATTAAGCTCAGGTGACCAAGAGAGTAAATGGGTGAGGAATACTCCCATGACTATACCAAGTGGATTAAATTTCCATGACTTCATGAAGCTGCCCGACCAGCTTGGAAGAAACAAAGAAGCCAGCCTGAGATTGGGTGGAATCCCCACTGTGTGATGGACAGGAGGGAGTCAGTCATGTGGCCTCTTGTTAATATGTATGTGGAAGAGGAAGGTGATAGAAAACAGCAGTGGAGCCCTCAGAGCTGTAAAACACCACAGAAATGGAAGGAGATTCACACGCTCTCTCATTTCAGTCTCACAACACCAGCCCCCACCCCATTTTACAGATGAGGAAACTGAGGGTAAAAGGTTAAGTCACTTGCCCAGGGTTAGTTCATATCTGAAGCAAAATTTGAACTGGGGTCCTCCTGAGTCCAAGTCTGTTACTCCGGCCACTACATGACCTAACTGTCACTCTATAGTTAGTGACACTGCAAGGACAGTTAGTTAAAATTGGAAGCTTGCAGATGCTCTGCTGAGGTGATCTTCTCCTTGCTGGCCTCCTCCCATACCCATAATCTCCAGAGAGGGGGTGTGAGCTTCTTGCCATCTTGCCCCAGGTGTAAAAATTCCTAGTTCTGACTGTGTGCAGATAACAATGATAACAATAATCACAAGATTTACAATTTACTTTACAAGTATTTTCTGAATTTTTGGATAGCTTCCAAGTCACACCCAGTGCGGCTCTATCAAATTGCTGACAATTCAGTGAAAGAACCCCAGAAAATGGATAATGTTTTCTGTTCTTATTAGTACAGATTTCAATAGGTAAACTGAGGCAGATTTTCAAATCCTTTTCTCCTATGCCTTAAAAAAAAAAAAGTCCACTCTGGAAAGCTGAACAGCCCTGTGATCAGAGGACATGCTGTCCCTTTGCTCCCTGGTTGGTCACGGCTTCTCTTGGCATCGCTCTCCAGCAGGGACGTGGCAGGGAGCCAGCTCTCCTTGAATAGTTGATGAGCCCCAGATTTAGGAATAAAGCGCCCTCCCTTTGCCTCAGTCAAAGATCTTAAGAAGATGCCCTTTTCCTATCTGATCAGGGGCTACAAGAAAGTCCTGGGAACCCAAGAGCTGCTGGAGCCTCTTGTTAAAGAAGGACTGACTAAGCTTCCGTACTCAGATTCCCCTGGGTAGAAGGTTTGACCGTCTAGAAATGGTCCCATGCAAGGTTAAGTGACTTGCCTAAAGTCACACAGGAAGTAAGCAATAGACTTGGGGTTTGGATGCTAGTTCTCTGACAGAGTCAGAAAAAGGAGGTTTTCCTACCTGTCGGCTTATCTTGGTCAAATTGCTTGGCCTCCTTGGTCCTCGGTTTACTCAGATGTAAAATGAGAGGCTGGGACTGATTTCTGAGGCCCCTTTTAGCTCTAAGTCTGTAATCCTTGGATTTCTGAGCTAATACTCTTTCCACTGTCCCAAGGTCACACCAACAGCAGCTCTTTGGCATCTGGTGCCATTCATTTAGCTAAATGTTTTGATCTTGAAGGAAGGGTCAGAGGTGTGGGAAAGCAGATGCCTTTCTCCCCCCCCCCCCCCCCCCTTGGAGGAGGTTTCTGACTAGTAAAAATGTGGCTGTGGATTCATTTCCTTAAATTCCCCAAGGATTTCTCAAGGGCTTCCTGGGTGCTAGGGGCTAGGGACCCAGAGACAAAAAGGAGACCCCCCTGCCTTACATTCTCTCCGAGGAAAACTCCGCAGCCGCAGAAATGCACGTCCAGTCATTTCTGAGTGGGGGAATGGACTAGAATGAGCTAATTACCTCGTAGACACGGACCCTTCAAGGTCCCTGGGCTTGAGTGGTTGGGAGGATGCCAGAGGGTGGTCTAAAGACAGGACCTGGTTTCA
This sequence comes from Monodelphis domestica, assembly GCF_027887165.1. Lineage (NCBI taxonomy): Eukaryota > Metazoa > Chordata > Mammalia > Didelphimorphia > Didelphidae > Monodelphis > Monodelphis domestica. The sequence continues at coordinate 312,030,448 of NC_077231.1, forward strand.
AATCCCTCCTCAGACACTTCCTTGTTGTATCATTCTGGACTCATCACTTAGCCTACATGTCAGTTTTCTGGCATGTAGAGTGATGGGGTGGGGCTCAGTGACCTCTAAGGGCCCTTCCTGCTCTGGTCTACACAGCCTGAGTTTGAGTCTGGGCTCTGACACTTAATAATCAAATGAAATAACACAGACTTCTTGGCAACCTTGTTGTTCAGTTGTGTCCCACTCTTCATGGCCCCATGGACCAGAGCTATCCATGGGGTTTTCTTGACAAAGATACCGGAATGGTTTGCCATTTCCTTCTCTGGTGGATCCTTTGGTCAGCAATCAGGGCTAAGTGACTTGCCCAGGGTCACATGGCTAGGATGTGTCTGGGTCACATGGCTAGGATGTAGTCAGATTTGAACTTATGTCTTCTCGTCTCCAGGTCTGATGGTCTATCCACCTGCCTTGGCAGATGTTAATGTGTCTATTAGTGTCAGCTGTGACAAGTCATCTAGCTTCAGCTTCCTCATCCATAAAATGGGCGTAATACTACTTGTACTGCCTGCCTCTTTGGGTTGCTGGGAGGAAAGGGTTTTTTTCATTTTAAAATCTATAAATGGGAGTTGTTACTGGTATTCTTTCAGGCCAATTGGCAGAGGCCCCTTCCCTCATGTATTTGTTAGCCCTCTTCTCTCCTGGGTGTTCTCGCATCCTATCTTCGGAGCCTTGAGGAACTGAGTCATTTGGCACGTTGCTGCCTTGATAGAATGTCGCTCCTGGAGAGCAGGATAATTTTCTTATTGCCCGTATTTCTAGGACCCAGCAAGCACTTAAATGCTTTTGGCCACTCAAGGGTAAAGGCTGCCCTTCTCTGGCTCGAATCCACCTCTCCAGGCTCACTGTAAATGGGCCTCCTCCCTCCCTCCCTCCCTCTTGCCCAGTCTCTTCCCTGCTCTCACCTTGTCTGGGCTGTGCCTCTTTTCTCACCTCCACCCAAGACCCAGGCTGCTCCCATGTCCTAGGAGAAGCCTTTCCCGATGCCCCTCTTTGCTCATGGAGTGCTGCTCCTCCATTGGCTTGCTACTTTTGCTGTGCTCAGGCAGTCCACAACGTACTCTGCAGTGTTCCCATTGGGTAGTAAATAGGAGAGGACAAAGATGAGTGGCTGGCCTGTTCATGAGAAAAGGAGGAAAAATGGGGGCGAGAAATGGACCACCAGGTGAGTCACATGCTCAGTGTTTTTGTGGGGGACCTGAGTCCCCGCCCTCTTTTTCTTGAGCTCCAAACTTAGTTTCTAAGGAAAATCAGGACCCAGGGAAACCTAGATTTTGAGTGGAAGCCATTGTGTGACTGTGTGTTAAGGGCCTTGGGGAAAGATGATTAGAGAATATTCACCTTGGAGGGGGGCTCTCTCTTTTTACAAATGGACAAACTGAGGCCATGAGGGGGAAAATGCCTTGCCTGGTCTAATAGCATTGCATCTGGCATCACTTTAGTATTAAGTAAAGATGAGTGACGTTTAGAAGAGCTTGAGTTGTTAGAGCTGTCCAAAAGTGTCCTTGAAGAGTAATGAGTTTCCCGCCACTAGAAGGAGCACATTAAAGATCAGAGAACCATAGGTTGGATCAAATGATCCCTAAGATCCACTGATTCTAGGTGAGAAGACAAGCATAGTGCCCTGGCAGTAGTTGTAAAAACTTTGATGTGTAAAAAAATGAAAAGCAATGAGTGTAGAACCAACCCATTGAGTTTGGTCCTGCTCCACTGACTACCTCAAAAATATGGTTACAGACAGATAACCCAGTGGCAGAAGATTCCCATATCCTATGATCCTGGAGGTCATCTGGACCAATCCCCCCATTTTTATAGGTGAGAAAGCTGAGCCCTAGAAAAGAGAAGTGACTTCTCGGAGGTCATATGACAAAGAAGTGGAATTTGCACCTATGTCCTCTGATAATAGCTCTAGCTGGCATCGTACATTGCGTAAAAGAATTGAAGCCTTTTTTTAACCCTCACCTCCCATCTTAGAGTCAATAATATGTATTGGTTCCAAAGCAGAAGAGTGGAAAGGTTGAGGCAATGGGGGTTAAGTGACTTGCCCAGATTTACATAGTCCGAAAGTATACAAGGCTAGATTTGAGCCCAGGACCTCCCTGCCTCTAAGCCTGGCTCTCAGGCCAATGCACCACTTAGTTGTCCCCTTGAAGCCATTTTTAGATGATTGGATTATAGAATTGGAAGTCATCCAGGCCCCACCTCCTCACTTTATAGATGAAGAAACTCAGGCTCTCGCCAGGTTTAGTTCCCTGTGTCAGGTCACGTGGGGAATAAACAATGGAGAATGGAATTAAATGGAGACCTTCGGACTCCAGACCCAATAGCCTTCCCACTGGGCCATATGTGTCCAATACCTTCACTTTGTATCTGAAGAACCTGAGACCCCCAAAGGGGGTGGTGTGCTCAAGGTCACCTTCATAAGGAGCCAAGCTGGGATTCAAAGCCAGATCTGCTCACTGCCACTCAAGGGCTCCTCCCCACAGCTTCTCTCCATAACAGACTTAGTCATCTCAAAGAAAAGGCTTCCAGGAATGCCATGGGGAAGCAGACTATGCATAATCATGGCTTACTTGGAGCTGAGATATCTGTTCTCCTGGGTGAGCTGAGTTGGCATTTCTCTGATGCTGCTGCTAAGAGCCTTGAGCTGTTCTCAGGGATATTCCTCTTTTCATCCAGTCCCTACTGAAGTCCTTCCCTCTCCCATGCTCCCCACACATTATTGGGAGTGATAGACCTGACTCAGAGGTCATTTAGTTTTAACTTCCTCATTGATAAATGAGGCTGAGAAAATGACTTGTTCAATATGCCACAAATACAGACCCAAGATTTGAATTCAGGTCCTCTGACTCCAAATCCAAAGTTGTTGTTGTTTTTTTTTAATTGCTACATTGGTTTGATTTGTTAAATGTAATAGTAGAATATAAGCCCTCTGAGGGGCTTCACTGTCATGTGTTTCTATTTCTATCAAGGTTATCTTCCTAAAACTTGACTTCAGATCAATTGTGTAACTACCTTGTTCTTTATGTCACAGGCTTGCCCTGTTTCCTCCTGCAATATGTATGCTCCGATGATCAGTGATTTCATCATTGTGGGTAATCCACCCACTGGCAGAAAATACACCCCCCCCCTCCATACCTTAGGAAGTTGATGTTGAACATTTTAGAGGGGTGGATGATGAGTGAGAAGTGTCCTCAGGCATGTGTGGAGAGGGGAAGGGGAACCACTTGGCCCCAAGGCCCTCTGGCTTTCTAGTAACAAACTGTGACAAGGTACCTACAGAGAGGGGAGAGGGCTCCAAGTGCCCTTGTGCCATAGGTTCCCACCACAACCTTAGGAGGATCATCAACAGGATGAAAGGGGACTTGGAGAGCAACAAGACTAGCCCTCTCATTTTAGAGATGGAGAGTCTAAAGCCCCAAGTTAAGTAACTTGCCCAAGGTCACATGGGTAGGAAGAGGCAGAACCAGAATTCCCTTTGCCTACAAATCCCATGTCCCTTATGTAGCACCGTGATGCCTCTTCCAAGAAACAAAAATACTTCCCCATCTGGTGGCCATCTTTTTAAGAGAAAAGTCTTTGGAACTTGCCCAGTCTAAGATTACAAGTGACCATTTTGTCACCAATGGTACTTGAAGGCTAATCCTTTTTTCCTTGGGATCACACCTGAGTTTCATTCATACAGGGAACTCCCACTGAGGCCACTCCTTTCACCAGAGCACACCAGAACTTGCTCAGCAGCTAAGTGTTGTAGAGTTCCTGGGGCACTAAAAGGTTAAGCAGCCTGCCCCAGAGTCACCTAGTGAGCAAGAATCAGAAACTGGACTTGAACCTCTGTTTTCCCAGGTCCTTGTCTCCTTCACTTTGCTGCTTCTCCCTCATTCTTTTTTCAAATGAGAGTCCTTTCTATGTCATGATAGTTGTCATGGCCATCCTGCCTTATGCCTTTTCTTTTCTAGCCTAAATATCCTCAGGTTCTCCCAGGGATGCTTGTGTACCCTGGTATCTGATCATCTCTTTTTAATAGTCACCCTCCTCTGGACTCACTCCTGTCTCATTCCCTGCCAGCCTTATTTCCCCAAAGATGAATGTTTTGGTAGCCTAGTGAGCTTCCCTACCTACATAGTTGGCTTTCAGAGGCTGACTCATTCTTAACTGTGCACCACTAGAGAGAGTGGGAGCCATAAAGATTGGCAGCCCCGTTTCAAGGCTTGCAGGTTATTTTAAGATCCCACCCCAGCTTTGGCCTTTAGCACCCTTAGTCATTCTGAAATGATCTTAATTAGGCACCTCCTGGCAATTGATAAACTCCCAACTCCTGAAGCTGGTGCAGCCCACCCAGTTCCCAGAGCAGCGAGCTACAGGAGGTCTCAGGGCACTACTTGCCCACGTGATTCAGTTTGGGGGCTGAATTCTCAACAGTCCCTCATGAATGAGGAAGATTTCCCCCAGCAGCTATTTGTAACCATGGATGACTAATGATGGTCCTCCAGACACTCCAGACAGCTTTGCCACAATCTGGAGCTTTGATTCCTTTGTTCTTCTTCCTTTTCTTAGTTTTGCATTTGGAGGATGTAAGCTTCCTGAGGGTTTTTTGTGTTTTTTTGTTTCCATCTCCGCATTGCTGAACACAATAAAGGCTTGTTGCATTGAATCAAACTCCATTTTCCTAGTGTACCCTTGAGCTCTCTCGCTTCCCTCTGGAGTGTTCTGTTGCCTCTAGACTCCTGAAGGGCCAGAGTCTAGTTCTGATATTTTCAGATTGATCTTGTGACTGTTTTAAAACATATGTTCCTTCCTCTGCCCATTTCAGCCTTTGTTGGGAGATCCTAAAATTGTCTTCTGTCCCACCATGCAAAGCTTCACAGTGAGCTCCTTTGTTGTAGTTTGTTCATCGTCCTGATTCGCATCATCATCGGAGATGATGTTAATTCTTGCTCTCATTCTGCCCTTTTACTCCATCGTCTCCCCACCTCGAAAACCCCCACCTGCCACCACAGTATGTGTCATCCATGTACCAAGATGGAAATTGAGTTTATGGTAAACCATGACCTGAATTTGAGGTCTGGTATCTCATTTCTAAAATATCCTTTTCTTCCAAAATATTTGTTGGTTCCCTGTTATCGCCTCCAAGAGAATGACCTGAGATTTAAAGCCTAATTTTAAATATGATTGCATGTTAGGCACTCTCTATGCCCATCAAACTTGCCTCTTTTTCACGGAATGAACTGTTCCTTGGAAATGACGTTTCATTTCCTTTCTCTGTCTCTGCACACACGGATTGGCCCCCATGGCCAGAATGAACCTCTTGGGCCAAGACCTTCCTGAGCTTTGTTTTCCTCTTCTGTAGAAGACGGGTGTTGGTCATGATGACTTCTGAGCTTCCTTCAAGCTGTGATGATCCCTGCTTATGTCCCCCTCCTAGGATTCCTACCAAGCTTCCCACAAAGCCCTTCTCGGTCACCACGTCCTACATGTGGCTCACTAGGGCTATCCATGCTGGAAAGGCTTTGCGTGTGGGTTCACCAGGGGTTGTGTGCCTCTAGTCTGAGGACCAGGCTAACTGCCTGAGAGGCTGACTCAGTGATGACCAGCTCAGTCATAAAGCCATCAATAGTTCAGCCTTAGCAGCACTTTTTAGTCTTTTCAACCGTTTTGTTATTCCCTCTAGTTTTTTATCAAGTCGCCCCCTCCTAATTCTGTCCAACAGAATCCTTCCTGGAAGCCAGAAAAGCATTTACTCAGAGCCACCCACCATCCAACAGCATTGTTGTTCACCCTTTGTGTCTTGGAGAGGACCAGTGACATCATACAGTGATGTCTTGACTTACACATGACTTGGATTTAAGTGAGGCAACCTGTACATGTTGTCTTCCAGAGTCATTGAAGTTCACTGGTAAGACAAGAGTTGGGATGACCAGTGATGGCTCCAGATGCGTTGGATGACCTGGATGTGCTTCTTTAGCTGCCTTCCTGGCCACTGTTCCAACAGCATATGACACCGTCCTCAGGTGTCCCTTCACCTGCCTGAGGCTTTCCATTCCACTTCATCATTTGGATGGCTCTTCTTTATTGGTGTGTGTGTGTGTGTGTGTGTGTGTGTGTGTGTGTGTGTGTGTGTGTGTGTTTTCTCCTGGTTCTGCTTTTTTCAGCCTTCTCTCTTCAGTTTATTCAGGTCCTTCTGTGTCCCTGAATTCACTTGTGTTTATTATTCGTTCATTATTTAAGATGCTCATCTGTGTGAATTTAGCATAAATTGTGCCCCATCGTTCTGTTGGAAAAGCCATTTTTGATCGATGTAACAGCCCTCCCCCCTTGACTAGGACCTGCCTGGCTCCCTGAGGGTTTAGGAAGAGGGCTGGCTGAAGTCCCCTCATAACAGCGTGGTGGGGCAGAAAGTCTGGACTCAGAGCCAGACTGAGGTTAAGCCTGTCCAATCAGAGTCCTTGGAGGAGTAGTGAAAACTGGCCTCATAAAAGAGGCGATGCAGGAAGAGCTCGTTCTTCTCCTGGACACTCGTCATGCTCGCTCCCTTCTTGTGGACCAGCCACTTGGGGTGGACAAGCCAATGCAGCAGGTGTCAAGTGTAGTAATTAGGGCAGCCAGGTGACCATGAGATCTCTCTCTCTCTCTCTCTCTCTCTCTCTCTCTCTCTCTCTCTCTCTCTCTCTCTCTCTCTCTCTCTCTCTCCCCTTTACTAATAAATAATTTTAACTTAACATACAACCTCCTCAGAATTTGAATCATAGTACAACCCATAGTATGTTCTGCCATCTCCATTTTGAAGGGGCCCCTTTAGACCAAATGAGAGAACCTATGCAAAGTCCTCTTTGCAAACCCTACTGTGCGCTGTCCAGGTCCTAGCTCTTACTGTTGTCTCTCCACACAAAGTGGGCCTAGAAATTCTAAGACCACGTGCAGAATCCCAATAGAGGCGAATCTGCCTCAGTGGATGTATACACACACCAGCCACTCTCACCTCTCTAGGGAGAGCTCCGAGGAGAGCTCAGTGTCCTCCGGAACGAGCCGGCCATCCATAATTTTCTATCCTGCCTCTTATCCAACATCACAATCTAGTTTATCTCCCGACTCTTTTTTTGTTCAGAAGCTTTAGTCCTCCTGGGATTCCATTTCCCTGGGGGGGTAGATGGGAACTTGGAGCATTAGCTCCAGGTCTGCTTCTGGGAGCACTCTGGGCTTGGGGGGGGTGGGGAGGATCTAGGGTCCGGCCCGTCTTTCCCCGTGGCATCTTGCCTGCTGTGCTGATGACGTCTAGGACCTGGAGCAGGGATTTGAGGGCACCAACTGGCACTCACTTGCTTTCTCCCAGAGCTTCTGAACTTCCCTCCAGATGTTTCCTCTTTAGACGACTGCTGAACCAAAATAGAAAGAAGCTGGAATTTTATGATGCAGCCGAGATCTACCAGTATTTAGAGGACAGAGAAATCTGGAAGGGACTTTTTCAGTAAGTCAGAACTAAGAGGAATGGTGAGCATGCTCCCTGCAGTCAGGAGGAACAGGGACTGGGGGGCTTGGTGGGAGCTTAGAGAAAGAAGGGACTGGAACACTACATCCAAATGAATTAATTTCTGTGTAAATGTTTATTTATCAACTTCCATTGTTTGTTCTGCTGTTCAGTATTGGGTTTCTTTTTCTTTTCTTAAAAAAAAAACTGTTAACCCTCACCTTCTGTCTTAGAATCAATACTGTTTTGGTTCCAAGGCAAAAGAGTGGTAAAGGCTAGCTAGGCAATGGGGTTAAGTGACTTGCACTGGGTCACAGAGCTAGGAAGTGTCTGAGGCCAGATTGGAACTCAGGATCTCCTATCTTCAGGCCTGGCTCTCCATCCCTTGAGCTACCTAGCTGCCCCCATGTTAGGTTCCTAATAACACATTTAATTACATAGAAAGCTCACCTTTGGGCAGAGCATCTTTTCTTGTTTTAATGTTGAGTATATTTTAATTGATGTCTTTTGTTTTCCCAACCCCATTATTTCCAGCTGTGTTCTCCCCCACCCCAACCAGCACTTATAAAAACGTTTTAAGAAAGGGAAGAAAATTTTGGAAACTAAGAAATGCTTTACAAAAGACTCTAAGGTTATTCACAGGATCCCCCTGCCTCGGTCTCCCACTTTGGATTATATTTTATGTTTTCAATGAACAAGCATTTGTTTTCTCTCTCACTCACCTCCCCTCACACTTAAAAAGACCCCAGACTCTTGTTGCAAACATGGGATCCCCCACTATGCAAAGGAGCAGCAGGGGGAAATGGCTTCTCGTATTTCCCTGACAAGGTCAAGCCTGGTCATTTGAATTCTGCAGCATTCACTTGGCGGGGAAACTTTGTTTGAAAAGCCAGAGAAAGAAAATGTGATCGTGAAGTCCAATAGGCTACCCTGCATTGATTCCCATAGGAAGAGTGAACTTCAAATGCAGTACGAGTTAAATCAAGGTGTGAGTCCAGAGTTCATCGGAGTCTCTCATTCTCTAGAGAGTGGGATCGCCAGAGCCCCAAGGGACCTTCAGGACCATCTCATTTTTCAGATGGGGAAATAGGCTTAGCAAAGTCAAGTGACTTTGCCCAAGATCACCCAAGAAGGAAGGGATGGAGCTGGGACTTGACCCCAAGTCTGATGCCCGATGCCTCCAGACCCAGCGCTAGACTATAAGGTGGGTCTGCTCAGAAATTCTTTAAAGACATGTGACATAAAGGCCATTGAATTTCCATTTGCCAAGTGCTTGTACTTTCTTGGGGGAGTGAAGAATTGGTCCAGTTGTCCAATTTCAACTATGTAGGGAAGCCCCCAATATGGACATTTTCTCTGTTGTTACAGCCTTATTTAGAAGAGTAGTTTTCCAGTTGGAAGATATCTTAGGGCACCTAGTTCAGATCTCATCACTGACAAATGAGGAAACTGAGGCCCAGAGAGGTTGTGGCTACCTGAATTCACACAGGTATTAAGTGGCCAAGCTGGGATTTGACTTCAGATTCCACAACTCCCAATCCAGGTCTGCTTTATAATCTTTGTTCTCTGTGGACACCAAAAGGATAAATGATGCTCTCTAGGGTCCTACATCCAGGAAGTGTCGGAGACAGGACTTCCCATCTCCGTGACTCCGAGGCCAACTCTTCCTCCTCTGGCCAGTGTTCCTTCTTTGCTGGTTGACTGCTTTTATGGAATAGGAATGGTGCTTGAGGACAGTAAAATGATTGAATGAACATGGTATGTTTGGCTCGAGGGTCCAGCTCCTCAGAGGAGAAAAATGTTATCGATCGATTTAATGGTGTGCTGATCTATTTGTGAACTGTTCCTTCATGGCAGGTCGCTGGGATTGAGCGGGGGGGGGGGGGGGGGGTGCCCTGGTCCTGCCTAAGCATGGTCACAAAAAACAACAACCCGAGGGCTGATGAGTTAGCGACAATCTGGCTAACAAAGCCCAAATATGCCAACCTTTCAGAGGGCTTAGAAGGACTCATCTTCCAGATTTTAAATATTTGGCTTTGCAAAGCCAAAGGACGGACCCTTTGTTCCTCTGACAATAGCAAAGCAGGTTCCCCTGGTATTCGTAGAAACTCATTAAATTTGGTTTCCCAGCAGAAAATGGGAAGGTTATGGGCAGTGTGAGGAGAAGCCAATAAAGTCAGCTGCCTAATGCTGGCTTTTAAAAAAAAGCCTTATTGTTGGTTTTCCTGGGAAATGGTACTTCTTCAAAACAGCCCATCCCCCAGAGCCACCCATGTCATTAAAAACAGGTAGGCAAAGCTTGCAGATTGAGCCATCATCTCTTAGGATGTATGCAATGATCCACACCCATGGTCTACCACCTCTCCACAAAGAAGAGGCAATGGGTGCCTCATTATCCTTTCAGGAGAGCCAACATGAGTTGCAGCATGTAATCTGAATTCTGACATCTTCCAGAGTTATTCACACCCATTACTATTGTTTAGCTGTTTTCAGTTGTGTCCTACTCTTTGGGGGAGTTTTACTGGCAAAGAAACTGGGGCAGACAGAGTTAAGTGACTTGCCCAGGACCACATGGCTGGTAACTTTCTGAGGTCTGATGTGCACTCGTGTCTTCCCAACTACGGCATCCCTTAGCGGCCCCTACACATTACTGTAGTCACTTGCTGCCCTCCTGGCACTGTCACTTGGCATCTGTTCATAGGGTTCTTCTTCTGTATCTCTGAATTCCTCATATTGGTCCTTTGTTATGGGATGGCAACATTCCATTGCATTCATGTAATGCACTTGGCTTAGCTCTTCCTGCATCCACAGGCACTCTGACTTCTACATGGCTGCCTTGCCCCAGTTTACCAGGGTTGTTTCGCCAAACCCTGAAGACTGCATTCTTGGGTGACTCTGTTGGAGCCAAGTGGAACTATCTCCAGAGTTAAGTGGAGCCACCACTAGTGCTGGCCTCAGAGATGGGACTTTCTTACTAGCTTTTCTTTTCTTTCTTTAAATTTAATTAGTAAATTTAGAATATTTTTCCTTGGTTACAAGAATCATGTTCTTTCCCTCCCCTCCCCCATAGCCGACGTGAAATTCTACTGGGTTTTACATGTGTCATTGATCAAGAGCCATTTCTATATTATTGATATTTGCACTAGCGTGATCATCCCCAATCATATCCCCATCGACCCATGTGAACAGGCAGTTGTTTTTCTTCTGTGTTTCTGCTCCCACAGTTCTTTCTCTGAATAGCATCTTTCTCATAAGTCTCTCAGAATTGTCCTGGATCATTGCATTGCTACTTGTAGAGAAGTCCATTACATTCGATTGTGCCACAGTGTATCAGTCTCTGTGTATACGGTTCTCCTGGTTCTGCTCCTTTCATTCCGCATCAATTCCTGGAGGTTGTTACAGTTCACATGGAATCCCTCCACTTTATTATTCCTTTTAGCACAATAGTATTTCATCACCAACATATACCACAATTTGTTCAGCCATTCCCCAATTGAAGGGCATCCCCTCATTTTCCAATTTTTGCCACCACAAAGAGCGCAGCTATGAATATTCTTGTACAGGTCTTTTTCCTTATTATCTCTTTGGGGTATAAACCTGGCAGTGCTGTCTTAGTCAGGCTTTCTGATGATTCTTAAATTTCTCTTCTTTCTTCTTTGTCATCTTCATCTTCATCATCTTTGTCCTTTTCTTCCTTCTTCCTTCTTTTTGAAAGACAGCAAATACACTTTCCTCCCTCTATGAAGAGGTGGGGGACTACGGCTATGGAGCAGGGTGGATTATGATCAGGTGTGTGCACATTGGATGTATTGTTGACTGCCTTCCCTTGGCTGCTTTTCCTCTTCCTATTAAAATCTTTTACAAAAGAGAATGATAATTACAAAAGAGTCTTTTTGGAAATGAAATCTTTGCTTTGGGGTGTTTTAACTCCATCAGAACAAGATTTTCAAAAAGAGGAAGTGATAGAAATGGGTTAGTCATAGCCTGCTTGGAGAGAGTTAATGGCCTTGGCTTTAGTTTCAGGAGTGATGGATCCACCTTCAAATCCTGGCTCTGGTTTGACCTATCTCTAGGGCTGTTTTAATCTCATTTAAATTAACTTCAATTTCTTCGGGTTCAATATAAGAATCTGGTTTGATGCAATAGGCTTTTATTAAGTTCCTACTATGTGCCAAACACTTCATTAAGTACCTCCTCTGTGTCAGTCACTAAGAATTTTTTTGAGCATCCTCATTGCTCAGGGGGCTTGTGTTTTCTGGGAAGGGAGAGAGATTATTCATCTTATATTCTACGGACATAATAATGCACGTTAGTGCTTTTACCCTACAGGATTGTTGTATTAGAGGCAACCGTTGGGTACAGCAGATATGTTGGACTTTGGGGGGAAGGGGGAGGCTTTCTTGATGTCCTCAGGGTTCACATAGTGCCTGATGTATAGCAGATGCTTCACCAATTCTAGTTGACTGACTGACTGAGTGTGAGACCCAGGATAAGCCCCTTAACCTCTCTGGGGTCTCAGTAGCTTGTTATAAGTTACAGAGAAGAGGTGCCATCTACATTGGTAATGGAGGTGTTCCCACCAGGAGTTTTCTGTACGGATGGAATCACAGGTAGAGCCCTTCTCCCTTTCTTTGTTATTCAGTTGTTTCAGTCATGTCTGACTCTTCATGACCCCATTTGGGGTTTTCTTGGCAAAGAGCCTGTTGAGTAGTTTGACATTTCCTTCTGCAGTTCATTTTACAGATGAGGAGACAGAGGCAAACAAGGTAAAGTGACTTACCCAGGGTCACACAGCTAGTAAGATTCTGAGGGCAGATTTGAACTCATGAAGAGGGATCTTCCTGACTCTAGGCCCAGGACTCTACCCGCTGCATCACCCAGGGGCCCCTTATTCCTATCTGTCCCCTGTTGTTGTGGAGCTCAAATGAGGTAAGGTCTGTGAGATGCTTTGTAAACCTTTACAGCTGGGTAAATGTCAGCAACGTGATCCTTTCCATCCATCCGTAGGCATCACTACCAATAACCAGGGCCCTAATGATTGGGCAGCCCTGCTGGCCGGGTTCCCAGGTCAATGATTTCCATTTTAGCCTCTCGTTCTGGCAGGGATGGAGAAATGTCTCGAGGGGCTGCTTTCCTGCCCACTTCCTCAGAGAGTGAGTTTACTGCAAAGCGGCTATGACGGCAGCCCGGGAGAGGCTCAGGAAGCATTTCAGCCACAGCATGAGATCCAGCAGGGAAAGGAGGGTAAGAGTGGGCAGGAGATCAGTGGTCCTTGTGTGCGCAGGGGCTCAGAGCCAGCAGCAGCAATAACGAGCCAAGAGGAAACACGCAAGAGCCCTCCTCAGCAGGCCTAGCTTGGTAGAGGTGCTGGGTGTGGGCTTGGGGTTTCCCTCCCCTCATTCAGTTCCTCTTCTTCCCCCTTGTGTGTCAGATTGCAAACAGAAATTAGTGGAGAAGGAAGCAGGCTTTCTGAGGACCTCAGCTACCACGTGGTTTGGCCGTTGGGCTCCCGATGGGGCTTGTGGGAGCTTGGGGCTGGTTGTCACATTGCAGTGAGACTGGAGATCCCCAAACAACCATGTAGGACCATGCTTCTCTGGGAAAGGCCTCCTGGAGGAAGGTTGTGCTGGCCAATGAAAGGTGGGCCGAATGCTGTACGAGATGAGGAGAGGTAGCCCCAGGGAAGGGGATGTTTCCTGCCCTTTTCTTTGTATAGCATGATGCCCAACACACAGTAGGTGCTTAATTGATATTTACTGCTTTGAATTGAATTTCTTTGTATCCTAAGGACTTAGCACTTGATTGGGCAGGAACTTGGTGGGATGGCCTGGATTCTGGTAGGATAAGGATCAAAGCTGGCTATTGGAGCCCAGGATCCCTGTGTGCCTGTGAGAGGAGGAGGAGGAATAAGAGGAAGAGGAAGAGGAGGAGGAGGAGGAAGAAGAAGAGTATAGACCAAGGAGACCTCAGTGAAAGTCCTGCCTTTGTCACTGACTAGCTGTGTGACCCTGGGCAGGTAACAACTGCTCTGAGCCTTTACAGACTCCGTCAAGTGGGGATTCTACCAGCAGTAGGATCAGCTTCTCTGGGTTCTGGTGAAGCATCAGTCAGATGGCATTTTGTAGACAGGAAAGCCTTATGTGGATGGCACTTATTATTATTGCTGTTGTTGTTGTTATCATCTCTTTGGCAAATTTTCTACATATTGTTCTGAGTGAGAAAACTGTGAAGGATGGAAAGAATGGTGGAAGGAAGCAATGGAACACAACAGGATCTGCAGAGAATATGACATTTATTGGCTAACCTAATCCGACCTCTTCTTTGCCCCCAGCCATTTTCTGGGGTAAAAATCAAAGCCTAATCTTCCAGAGATCATAGAACCCCAGATGAAGAGCTGAAGCAACCCTGTAGGTCATTGAGTTCATCCTCTTCATTTGATAAATAGGGAAACTGAGGCTCAAAGACATTTAAGTGACTTATTAAAGCTATTCAGAGTGAGAGGGAGATCTGAATTCAGGTCCTCTGAGGCTAGAGCTGGTATTCATTCTCCTGTTACCAGGGCCTCCTAATAGAGCCACCCCTCCTCCTAGACTGACAAAGTAACCCAGAACCACCAATAAGCTAAAAATCTCCCCTGTGGCTGAGGTAGGGGTCCCTGGTGTTCTCTGAAATTAGATTAGAGCCACTCAAAGTATTGTGCCTACATGGACCCTGAAACATGGTTGGTGGTGCTGGTCAAGAATTGTTTCTTCTTTGCCTCTGAGAATCCTTAGGGTTCCTTCAAGGCTCCTCTCAGGGGCCACCTCCTCTAGGAAGCCTTCCCTGATGCTCTTTGGACTTTTTTTGAGCATTCTTGATATCTTTTATCTGTAGCTCACAATCAGTTCTAGATACAGTCCTCTCCTTATCCCACCCCAGCCAGCCTTCCCTGGTAATAAAAAGAAAAAGCGATAACCAGCTGACACCAACCAATCCCTCACCCGTCCAACTCTTCTCAGGGTCTGACTCAGTCATTCTAATTCTGCAGTTTTCCATGTCATGTGATCCTTCTTTATTTACGTCATCACTGTCATTGTGTGCATTGTTCTCTGGTTCCTGCTTCCTTTCCTGTTCTTCATCATTTCATCTGAGTCTTTGCCTTTCTCGGATGTTCACTAGCACATCCCTTCAAACCCCAGTTCTTGTGGCCATTTCCCCACTTACCCAGGAGTCCTGTTGTTTCCACTTCCCGGCAACACCGAAAAAGTGCATAGACATATATTGGTGCAGGAGGTCCCTTCCTTTGTCAGAGATGGTTTTCCCGTTTGTCCTTGCATCCCCAGCTTGAGCACAGTCACCAGGTCCCAAGGGGGTGTGTAATAAGCGTTTGCTCTCTGCATTGGACAGAACCTTCTCTCGCCAGGGAGAAGTGGGCAGATAGCAGATCTCTCTGAAGTCCTTTATCTCACAACTGAGCTGACAAAACTCTTCACCTGAAAGGTCCACCTCATTGTGGAAGGGGGAGACCTTTGCTGTGTCACTGACCCCAGGAAGTCCTCTTAGTGACAAAACCTCGTTCTCACGTCCGTCCCTCCTCTCTTGTGACTCACTGGGCTCCTTTCCAGGTAAAGATGAGTGGGTTGGACGGTATGTGGTTCTTTGGGGGCAAAGCAAACAGCGCATTTAAGGCTTCCTCTGAAGTTTCAGTTTGGGCTTTCCAGCCTGAGCAGCCGGCATCCCCAGAGCTGTGGCCTCTGGTGGGCTTCCTGGCTCCCTGCCATTCCCAGAACTGAGCTGTGGCATGATCCAGAAAGTCTGGAATCTTGCACTCAACAGACAACTCCAGAGGTGGGCAGGAATTCTGCCTGCTGGGCCTCTTCCGAATCGGTGGGCTTGAGGGGATGAGTCCTGGCCTTAGACGTCAGAGGGCTGGCTTTGAGGTCCACTTGGGCAGCTCTCTGTGACCTGGGGTAAGTCACTCAACCCTCCGTGCCTCAGTGTCTTCTGCTGAATTTGTGCTTTCACCGGGGGGGGGGGGGGGGAAGGAGAGGAGTGGACTGCCAGCACCCCACCTCACCCACGCCTCTCCTGAAGCCTCTGTCCCCTACTGTTAGTGCCTTCTCTTTCTGAAATTACTTTGTGTTGACTTTGAGCACATTTTCTGTTGAATTATCTTATTACATGCTTTGCCCTGTGTTTCCCTGCAAGGAGCAGGAATTTTTTGTTTCTGTTTTTGTATCTCCAGTGCCTAACACACAGTAGGCATTTTATAAATGTCTGATGTATGAATGAATGTTGAGGAACTAGGGAAAGATTTGGCTACATTTAGTCAGAGAACCTGAGTTCAAATCCTACCACTGCTTTCTACTACCTGTGTGACCAAGGATAAGTCCCTCATGAGATCTTAGATGTCAGCCTGAGCAGGACCTAATCTAGCCATAGATATAGAACCTTAAAGCTAGAAGGAACCTCAGAGGCCATGGTTAGCCCTGGAGGCCAATATCATCATTTCATAGATGAGGAAACTGAGGCCAAGGGACATTGAATGACTGGCTGAGTGAGTGAGGGGCAGGATTTGAAATGAGGTCTTCTTCACTCTGAGCCCATCTCTCTCTCCACTCCAACAGCATGTTCTATGGTTTTAGAGCTGAAAGGGAACTTGGAGGCCAATGAGTCTGACCTCCTCATTTTACAAAGGAGGAAACAGCCTCAAAGAGATTCAGAAGGTGACTGTTAGGAAGTGAGAGGGGGTTAGATTTGAACTCAGGACCTTGGACTCCAGAGCCAGTTTGTACCTAAGATCACAAAACTAGTCAATTCCTTTGGATCCCCCAATTTGTTCTGTAAAATGAGTTGGTCACACTAAATAAATGTCTCACCCACTGGATGTGTGACGAGCACCCTGAGCTTCTCAGGCAGACCGGTCACATTGGACGTCTGATTTCATGGTGCATGAGTGTGGTTAGTATTCTTACACACGCACACCAAGGGAGCAGGGTCAAGACTGAGGATGAGTTGATTGCTTACTGGGTCAGGGAGGGAATTTAGAACTCAAAATTTTATAAAGATGAATGTGGCAACAACTGGGTGGCTCAGTGGATGGAGAGCCAGGACTAGAGACAGGAAGTCCTGGTTTCATATCTGACTTCAGACACTTCCTAGCTGTGTGACCCTGGGTAAGTCACTTCACTCCCATTGCCTAGCCCTTACCACTCTTCTGCCTTGGAACCAGTACACAATATTGACTCTAAGATGGCAGGTAACGGTTTAAAAGGAGAGAAGGGAGGGAGCAGGTATGTGGGAGAGAAAACTTTTGTGGAGTAGTGTCAAACCAAGATGCTGCTCCTCGCTCTCTGTGACCTTAGATGAGTCATTTCCTCTTCCTGGGCTTCAATTTCTTTTCCTATAAAAATTCAGAGTTCGGGCTGGGTGATAGCTAAGGTCTCTGCCAGTTCTAAAGCTGCGATTCAAAGAATGCCTTTGAGTTGGAGCTGAATTCTGTAAAGTGGATGTGTTGACTAGGGGTTGGGGGCACCTCCCAGGGAGGAAACTAGCAGTGCAGGGCGGTAAATTGGCAAATTGCAGTGGTAGGGTTTCTGGGGTCACCTTGAGGCCTGCCCAGGGTCCCACAGCCTTGAGGTCCAGCTTCCAGATTCTCATGGCAGCCTTCCATCTCCTGGGGCGCGCTAGCTTGCATCTGAGGGAATTCAAAGTGGCAGCAACAGATGCTGTGGATGCCCCTCGCTTCTCCATCGCGGTGACGGATGGATGGATGGATGCTCCTTCCCTGCCTCCTTGCTGCTGAAGACGTCCCTGGAACAAAGGAAACCCATTTAGCAAAAACAAGAGCTAGAGGGAAGGGGTCTGACAAACCACGAACCACTGGCCTCATCTGTCAGCCACGACGAGAGGAAGGATTGGTTTCAGGGACCATTTCTTTTTTTTAGATCCATAGAGACAGGGATGGGGGGCCTTCTGGAGGGGAAATTCCCTCCATCAGTGCAGTAGAGCCTCTCTCCTCTGTAGCCTTTGAGACCTCCCTAGAGCCCTAGGAGAGGCTCTGACTTGACCAGAGTTCCCCTGTTAGAAGCAAGATTTGAATGCGGGTCTTACTGGCTTTGCAGCTGGTTCTCTAGCGCCTCTCTCCCTTTTCAGGTACATTTCTGAGAACATTCAGTCCCATTGAATCAATAAGCAGCGCCTCATGTCACAGGGGAATGGTGCTGTGTTCACATTCTTTTAAACCTGGTTGGTTTTGAGTGGTCTAACCTAGAACAGGTGACAATCCCACGGGGCGTTCAGCAGCAGGGCAAGACCTGGCTCTCACCGTGCATCTTCCTAAAGTCCTGACTGTGTACAAGGTTCAGGGGCAGAAGAGTGTGAGCTGGGCAGCTCCAGCCCCAGAGCAGGAATTTTAAGTTCTCAGCTAGGCGAATTCTCCCACATGCAGCAAGCTGCTCAGGAACTTCCTGTTCTGCCCAAAGGCTGGGTGTCAATCAGCTCCGCTGGCCACAAAGCCTGTGTATGGCCCTAAAGCAAGATGCTGCTTTGGATGTGGACTATGTGTGATCTTCTGTCCAATCCGCTTATGTCCAACCCTCCCCAAACCATCAAGGAGAGGGTAAGAGCACCCAGCGATCTGTTGGGGGGCTCCCATGACCCCCCCAGAGCCTGGAGAGGAATTCTAACACAAGGTATTGAGTATACTTGTAGATGGGGTGGCGACACTCTCTCCAGAGGTGGGGGCAGAAAGACCTCGGTTCTGATCCCACATTGGGCGACATCTGTGACCATGAGGCTGTGTTCAAGTCTCTTGCCCTGTTTTCTCACCTGTAAAGCAGGAGAAAGAATGTGATGGTTCTTACTTCCCTCCCCAAATGAGAAAATGTAGGTAAAGCTGTTGCAAAAGAGATGCCATTTATATTTACCTTTGGAGAATCATGATAAATAGGAGAAATTGTTCTGAAGTGGAGATAAACATATGTTTCAGTTCCCAAACATGATCCTGTTTCAGTGATGGAATGGGCTGTCATGGTGGAGAACCTTTAAGCTACCTGCCTGGGTCCCAAATGCTAAAAGTGTTATAGAGGGAATATTTGGAAAATGATGAGATGGACCAGATGGCCTCTTGGGTTCCTTCTAACTTGCAGTTGCTCTGAATAACCCCAAAGATAGTAATGGTTACTTGACAAGCTAGTCACAGAGTAAATCATGTTCTAGAAGTGTCTTGATAAGGAGCCAATTCCAGAAAATTTCAGACCAGAGCCAAATCTTTTGAGACTCTCAAGGAGAAAAACAGAAACCCTTCATTTAGAGCCTCTGAGTATATAGTGGTTAAGTTACTAGCCTAGGACAGATACATTGTTCCTCAAGAGGGAGATGATCTAGGACCTAGAGAAACTTTTCTGTTAAAAAAAAAAAAGTCCTACAAACCCCAAAATGAAAATTCCTTAAAATAAAAATTGTTCCTTCATGATAAAAAATAGTGATCAAGCTCCTTAGGAAATTGCAGATTAGCCAGAAAATAAAGAGACCATCTGGTCTGCATGTGAGATCTAGCCTAAGTTTAGAAGCAAGAATGCTTTACTAGCAAAAACCGAGCAAAGAAGCTAGTGATTGCAGACCTCTGGGTCTAATGAGCTAATAAGTGTCACCACAGCTTGATATTGTAGCAAACCTGCTAATTAATATTTAGCTGCTTCTTTGAAGAGACAATAATGAGAAATCACATTTAAAGAAAAAGCCAAAAAAGCAGTGGGGTCTCGTGGATTCTGATCAACAGAGCACTGGACTTGAAGATGGAGAGACCTGAGTTCCAGTTCTGCCTATGACATGACTAAAATCTGTGGCCATGGGTAACTTACTTCCCCATTATCACCCTCAATTTCCTCATCTTCAAAATGGGGTCAAGCAACGCCCCAAGTATCTTTCCTGTTCTCCATTCTACCAAACTCCTAGTCATATTGTTGTCAGTGGCTATGAGATTTAAATGAGAAATTATAGGAAAAGTGCTTTGCAATCCTTACAATACTATGGAAATGTCTCTCATCATGCCTTTATGGTCCCAGATTATTATTATAGGATCACAGAATTACAACTTGGAGAGGCCTCAGAAGTCCATTCCCCTTGTACAAATGAGGAAACCAAAGTGAAGTAACTTGCTAATCTTCCCTTGGTGGCAGACCCAGGATTTGAACTCAGGTCCTCTGACTCCAGAAACAGGCTGTATCCAGTGTTCCATACAGGTTCTCAGAATCCTAGATCTTAGACTTAAATCTTTTTAATTTTTTTAAACCCTTACCTTCCTTCTTAGAATCAATACTGTAAACTGGTTTTAAGGCAGAAGAGTGGTAAGGACTAGGCAATGGGGGTCAAGTGACTTGCCCAGGGTCACCCAGCTAGGAAGTGTCTTAGACTTAAATCTTGAAGTGAACTTGGAGAGCATTTGCTCCAAGCCCCTCATTTACAAAGGGGGAAACCAAGACTTGGAAGGGGAAGTGAATGGCCCTACAGTCCAGATAGCAGTCATCAATCATTCAAGTTCTATTAAACACCTACTATGTGACAAGTGAATCCAGGGTCTCTGTCACCAGCTCCGGGCTCTTGCCACCACCCTTCCAAAGGACTAGACCCATTTGTGACCAAGGGAGTGAGCTGCCATCCAAAGGTCGGAATCTTCTGGCCATGGTTGCACTTGGGAAGCTTGTAGAGTACTAAAGGGCAGCAATGAAAGCAGCTACTGGAGGTCTATTTGTCAGGGATGGGAGGATGAAAAAAGGGGAAGATTCTGCCTGCAGGCAGCCCCTGGTGACTTTTGTTCCCTCCCAAGGCTTCCCTTGCTCTGCATTTTCAGCTGATTTCACCTCAAAGATTTTGGGGAGGAGGAGGGAGATGGGGTGGCCTGACCCCCTACATGCAACTTGAGCCACACTTTAGAGCTCATCCTCTTGTATCAGGGCCATCGCTGAACCACAGGCTTGTTCTTTCCTTTTCGCCACAGGAAGTCTTCAAAAATAATGTATTCTTTGTTCAGTTTCTTTGTGGCCAAAGTTTCAGGCCCCTCCTAGTCGCTCTTTCTTGCTCATACCAGCTGCCTTTGCCAGGAGGCTGAGCTGCCTTCTTGGTGACAACCTTCTGGGCATATTTGGACGGCTCTAAATCTGTGCTTCTCTGGTCCTGTAATGGGTTGGGGGAAGGCAGTTCAGCAAAATTCATCAACACATTTGAGAATGGGTGCAAGTGTTACACGCCTGTAGTTTGCCCTCCAGCCCACCTCACCAAAAAGCTAGGCTGGGACTGTGTGACCCTGGGCAAGTCACTTGACCCTCATTGCCTAGCCCTTACCACTCTTCTGCCTTGGAGCCAATACACATGAGAACTCCAGGCATATTTTTGCTTTCACCTGGAAGGGCTCACAATATACCTGGTGTCGGCTGCCACAGGGTTATGTCGAAAGTCCGAGCTTATTTGAGCAAATTTTGAGCCAAGACACAGACAATATAACATTTAAAAATAGCAAATTAATCAAATATGTAGATGATCTACTCTTGGCTTCAACAGATGCAAAAACATGTCAAGAAGATAGCAAACACCTTCTTTTGGAATTGCACAAAAGAGGACATAAAATCTCTAAGGATAAAGTTCAATGGTGTCTTCAAAAAGTAGAATATTTGGGATTCAAATAGATGGAAGGTAAGGGTTTAAAAATAAAAAAAAAAAGCTAGGCTGGGAGCCTCCCTTTCTCATCTCTTCCCCAGACCAAACTTGGTCATTATAATCAGAAAACACTGGTTTCTGGGTGTTTTTCTTCTCACTTACATTGTTGTAGTCCTTGTGTACATTGCTTTCTTGGCTCCACTTCCTTTCCTCTGCATCTGTTCACAGACGTCCTCCCATGTTTTGGGTTTTTTTTAATTGTTTCTTATAACATGGTGGCATTCCATGACATTGATCCATGATTCTCTAGTCCCTGGGCATTGACTTTGCTACTCCAAAAAGTGCTTTATAAAGATTTGGGTCTATCGGAGACTTCCTTTTCGTCCTTCCTCTTCTTGGAATAAATGCCTAGTAGCAGGTTCTCTGAGTCTACAGAGAAGGATATTTTAGTCCCTTTTGAAACACAATTCCAAATTGTTTGCTGCAAGTTTTACTGTCCTTAGTCTGCAGGGTTTCAGAGAGGTAAAGTGAGTCACACACTAGGGCAAGTCAAAGAGGCAAAATTTGAACTCAGATCTTCTTGGATCCAAATCGTGTACTTTTTTGACAGTCTCATTCTTCTGCTGAATGTTTAGAAGGTGCCCAAAAGCCTCTCAGCTCATTGCCCCAGTCCTCTTCCTCTTGTCTTCCTTCCCCTTTTTTAAAATCACTCCTCATCTCTCACTGACCCTTTACTTTCATCAGTCAGAGCCTGGTACCCTAAGTGAAACCTGGAGACTGGAGGCCTTCATGGAAGAGCTGAGTTTGGTTACCATGGTAGCACCTGCCCACATTCCTATTTCATCATCTGGGCTTCTTGTCAGTTTTACCGTCTCGTTTCCTCCAACAGCAGCAGGCAGCCCTGTTATTAAACAAGCCATTTTTATATCTCTCTCTACAGCCCCTCCCTCATGGAGTCATTTCAACTTTTTTAAATGGATTTTTTAAGCTGATGTCTTTTCTTTTTATATCACCTAGATTTTCCCCCACGTCCTTCCCCCTCCCTCTAAGAGAGCCATTCTTTAAAACCAAGAGTTTTTTAAAGGTAAAGAGAAAAAAATCAGCAAAGCCAATCAACATATCCTTCCAACTTCCAATATGATCTGGAGCGATCTACCCCCACAGACCCCTACCTCTGAGAAAGAATGGGGGCAGGGCTGCTACGGGTGGGTGTCTTCTTATGTCTGTCTATGGGGCCAGCTCTTAGCTATTTTTAACTTGATCGCAACCAGTCTGCATTTCCCTTTCCCCCACGCCTATTTCATGTGAATGGATGATCGATATTTAGGGGTGTGTGTGTGTGTGTGTGTGTGTGTGTGTGTGTGTGTGTGTATTTGGCAGGAGAACACTAAATTGGGAATCTATTTCTGCAGCCCTGCAGGTGTGTTCATTTTAATTATTGAGATTTTTCAGTTTCACCGCATCCTCTGGGTACTATTTATAGTTTTAATCTTGTTTTAAGAACTCTGAATTGACAAGAGATGTGGAAGGACTGAGAATATTTACTCATACATAGACTGGCAGCTTGAGATGGCATTTAGCTCAGCAGCTTGGTAGCATTCTGCCTCTTCAAAAGAGGTAATTGAGCCCCAGCCACCTGATGGTTTCTAATTTGTACAATCCTTCTCCAATTACCATCTTTGAGTGCTTTATCAGAGCGATTCATTCATCTGTGAATCTCATTATGGATCATAGGATTGGCTCCCACTTACAGAATACTCAGCTTCCTTCAAAGCACAATGTACGGGGGCCACCTTCGATGGTAGGACTTGCTGGATTCCCTCCTTCCCTCCACTTCCTTTCTTCATGCTCATTCTCTTTTGAAATGACTTTGTCAGTACATTATATTTACTTCTCTGTAGTGTCCTTCTAGTAGAATGGAAGCTTCTGGAGGCCTGGAATGATTCCACTTTTGCCTTTCTGTTCCCAAGACCTAGAATAATGGCTGGCACATAGAAGATGCTTTATAGATAGGTTTGCTGAAATGAATTGAAGCTAAAATAGATCTTGGAGATTATCGAGCATTTTATCATTCAGTGAAGGCTTTGCTTGAAGGCTTGCAGTGATGGAGGATCCACTCTCTTTCCAGGCAGCCCATGCCACTGTTGGGTAGTTTTGTTACTGTGCTTGTCCCCCCTGTCCCATAGCATGACTAAATCTGCACATTTGTGACTTCAGGCTACACGCTTTACGGTTGAATGCCTTCCTGATCATTAGGGGTAGTTCTTCCTTTGCAGAGGGGGCCAATGAATGACATCATGAGTGGTCTTGACTTGCATATGAGTTGAATTTAAGTGAGGCAGAGTTGGCCAAAGTCATTTGCTTTCCTGTGTCAGCTCTGAGGCCAAGCTGATTAAATCAGAAACAACATTTGGTAACACTTCTCCAGCAACTCCAAAGACTGAAGAATGTTCCCTTCCTCCTGCTCAAGTCTTCTCTTTTCTAGATTAGGTGTTTTGAATTATTTTTTTTATTCCTTATATGCTATGAAGGAGAAAGAATACTTGAATAATGATATTCTTTTTTTTTTTTAAACCCTTAACTTGCTTTAGAATCAATATGAGTTTTTAGTTCTAAGACTGAAGAGGGATAGGGATAGGCAGTGGAGGTTAAGTGACTTCCCCAGGGTCACACAGCCAGGAAGTATCTTGGGCTAGATTTGAACCCAGGATTTCCTGTCTCTAGGCTGGCTCTCTAGTTGCCCCAAATGGTGATATTCTGACATAATTTTGGCTATTTGTGTCATTTTCTACCTGTGGGACCATGGAAAAGTTATTTCACCTCTTGGCCTGTCTCCTCCAGACAAGGAGAGATTATATTCTATGATCTCTAAGGTCTTCCTTCTCCTGTTCTAAAGCTATGATCCTGTGAACCTGTGGTCCTCCTGGCTACCCTCGTCCGCATACCCTCCAGTTTATCCTAAATGCCTTCCCTAAAATGTGGCTCTTAGAAGTAAGGATGATCTACCAGGCATGGTATGTATGACCAGAACAGCAGACAGTGGCACTAGTGTCTACTTCATTAGGTCTAGTCACGGTGTCTGGCTTTCTCTTAATACAATCAAAGATTGTGTTAGCCTTTTTGACCACCGTCCCACTCTTGACTCAAATGGAGCTCGTAGTCTGACAAACCCCAGATGTCTTTCAGACGGATCACTGCTTGGCTGCATCTTCTCCATCCTTTACTTGTGAAGTTGATTATTTGAACTCGTGTGAAACTTTTTATTTTATTATTAAATATGTCTGTCTTATGAGATTCAGCCCAGGATTCTGGCCTGCCAAGATATTTTAAAATTCTGGCTCTTTCATGCAATGTGCTAAACCAATTTTGTGTCAACTGCAGATTTGATAAATATGTGTTATTTATGCCTTTTAGGCATTGATAAAAATGTTAGGTAACTTAAGGCCAAGGCAGATCCTTGAGACACTGCACTGGAGACCTTCCAAGTTGATACTGAACCATTAATGACTACTCTGGGCAATCTGGATGTTTAATTTCTTCCAAAGCCACCCAAGTCTATTATCATCTTGCCTCCCATCTCTTGATCTTGTTCACAAGAATATCATGAAAGATGTCAACAGATGCTTTGCTAAAACTAAGTAAATTATACCTGAAGCATTCCAATATCATAATAATCCTGTAAACATATTAACCTGGCATCATCATCATCGTCATCATCACTAGCACTTATTTGGCACTTACTATGTGCAAAGTGCTTTACAAACATTTCATTTGATCCTATCGTTGTTGAAGACATACGGACTTTTGGTCACCTCCGCTCTCTTTCCTAGATTTTCAGTCACTATTCTCTCTTTAATAATTTAATTTAATTTAATTTAATTTTAAATTTATTTTATTTGGCATTTTACATTTTTTATTTAATTTTTTATTTATTCTAGCCTAGAGACAGGAAATCCTGGGTTCAAATCTAGCCCAAGATACTTCCTGGCTGTGTGACCCTGGGGAAGTCACTTAACCTCCACTGCCTATCCCTATATCTCTTCAGTCTTAGAACTAAAAACTCATATTGATTCTAAAGCAAGTTAAGGGTTTTTTAAAAAAAAATTTATTTGGCATTTATTTGGCAATTTAAAATTGCCAAAGGGGCCAGTTCTCAGAAAGTGAGGGTTTAAGCTTCCCAAAGGTTTTTCTGGTTATGGCATCCCTGCTGTGCTGTCCCCAGAACTTTTGTTCTCTAGCCTCTAGGGTGCCCTGATGCCACTTGGATGGGACAGTGACCCTGGGATGGGGCACCTTCCACATGTTACTGCTGCATTGTCTCTTCCTCCTTTTGTCTAGCTATGCCCTGTTAGTGTTTGCCAGACTTTTAGCAGGCATCCCCACCCCAGCCACCCCCATGATGCACCAGTTCTATTAGTGACCAGTGAAGAGAAAGCTCAATTATGATCAAGTAGGATTTGATACTCAGTGAACATATTAAGCACCTACTGTATGCCAACTCTATGCTAACTGCTGGGTTTGATATTTTAAAATAAACTTTTACTAAAGAACCAAGATCAGAAGGCAAATGTCCAAAAGCAGGATCTTCATGGAGTAGGAGGTTTCTGATCCAAACTTAGTCACCCCCAAGTGCTTTGGCTGGCACAGCACAGGCTTGGATTCCTTTCTTTCACCTTAGCTGATCTTTCTTTGTCATTGATCATTAGACTAGGAATGCCTTGAGAACAGGGATGCATTAGCTTTTTCTTTTTATCTCCAGTGCTCAGCACATAGTAGGGGCTTTGGGGATGCTGGCATGTGACCTTGGACAAGTCACCTAACCTCTACCTGCCTCAGTTTCTTCAACTATAAAATGGGGATAATAGCAGCATCTACTTCCTAAAGTGAGATACTATATGTAAAGTGCTTAGAACAATATCTGGCACATAAATCCTGTTAATAACTTCCTCCCTTCATCCCTTTCTCCCTCCTTCTAGTCTGCCTCTAGGATAAAATATAAACTCCTTTCTTTAGCATTCGGAATCTAGCTTACCTTTCCAGGTACTGCCTGCCTCTCCCCTTCATGCCAAACTGACAATTGGTTGTTCTTTCCTAGACTCTGAGTTCTAACTCTATTAGCTATCCCTGTGCCTAATGGCTTTCCTTTCTCCCCTGTCTCTTTGCAGCATTGGCTCCCTTCCTGTCATGGCTGAGCTCACGTGCCACCTCTTCTGGGAAGCCTTTTGTGATCTTCATAGTAATTCAGGCTCTTTCCTTCCTTTTCACATGACCATCTACATCTTTAGGTGTATGCAGGGTTCCCTCACTTCTTTGCCTAGAATGTAATTTTTTTGCTTTGTTTTTATATACTGGTGTCTTGCTCATAGTAGGTGCATTATAAATGCTTTTTGGATTAGGATCATAGGCTGGAACCTCCTTGAGGACAGGGACTTATTTCTTGTTCTATTTTGCCTTGCACATAGTAGGTGCATTATAAATGATTATTGGATTAGAAGGTGTATAAGTGGCAGCATGAAGCTGGGAAAAGACTGTTGGGCTCAGAGTCAGGAAAACTAATGTTTAAATCCTACCTCTGACACCAGGTATGTGACCTGGACAAATCACATAACCTCCTTTTGTCCCAAGCAACTCCCTCCAATTTCTCTTAAGTCATAACTGATTATGAATACAGAGTTTCCATACTGGGAGGTCCTCAAGCTGACAAAATCTCCAAGCCTTCTGGACTTGCATATTCGTGTATGTGGATGTTAGATGTGATTCATAATATCCAAATTCTGCGAGCCAGGCTTAGAGACGGGAGGTCCTAGGTTCAAATCTGGCCTCAGACACTTCCCAGCTGTGTGACCCTGGGCAAGTCACTTGACCCCCATTGCCTAGCCCTCACCACTCTTCTGCCTTGGAGCCAGTACACAGTATTGACTCCAAGATGGAAGGTGAGGGTTTTAAAAAAATAATAATATCCAAATTCATGTGAAAAGAGTGCAGAATTTACAGGAGATCTTTGGTCATCACATATTTTCTCCATCAATGAATATAAATCGTGTGACCACCATCATGCAACTTTGTACCTTTAATAGAGGTACTCAAACACTTTGGGACACGTTTCCCCCATTATCGTTGGCCAATTCCTAGACTGGTCTGCAACATTTGTGATGGGCGCCATCTTTATCATGAGTGCTCTTGCTTGACATTGATCTCCTTTCCTCATCCTCATCTTGTCCTAAATCTCAGTGTTAGTTTATTGACCTTCCCAGTAAGCTCCTCACCACTCTCCTGACCCAAGCTTGGTTAATGGGCAGAGATGGCTCCTTTCTCATCCCTCGAGGATCAGTCAGGGCTATCTCCCTGTTCATTCCCCCAGCCATTCAAGTGGTCCACTCTCCCCTAAGCTCGTTGGCCCTCGTCACTCAGGGGTTCCCAAGGGCTGGCTCCTACATCGCTCAATGACTCTAGGACGTCATGTGATACATAACATCCACTCAAATCTTCCTTTGATGGCTCATTGTGACACAGAGATGCCCAGGTCTCCCTAATGGGTGGGATATGAGCTTTAGCAAAGTTCCCAGGTCAGGCCTGGTGATGGGCCATTGTGGTCCAGGGACCAGCTTAGCCTCATCTGGAGAAGTTGATGACTAAATTGGTCCTCTTCTCCCTCCCCCCATCACCTTATATATATATATATATATATATATTCCTGTTATCTCTTGCATCAGAGCATGAGCCTCTTGAGGGCAAGGTTGCTATAGATACTGAATACATTCTTCTTGAATTCCATTGAAGCAGCGATGGGAAAGCATCGCTACCGTTTTTGTCTATCCTAGTCTGGGTACTTAATCGGTAGTTACCCATTCGATGGTGTTGGGTCCCAGGAAGTCCCAAAGGCTTTTACCAAGTCCCCCCACTTCTGCTCCCTAGGATCCCCGGCTCCTGTTGGGGCTCAGACCCAGCACCCCTGTGGCACGAAGCCTCTCTAGACGGGGGGCCCCGTGTCAGGCACTCTCCCTCCTTCCCCGGTTACTCTATTGATTTAGATTTTGTTTTTGTATTTCCTCGTCTGGGCCGCTCTCTCTCCCCTGTCCAAGGGCCCGCCATCTCCTTGAAGGCAGGGACGGTTCTGGCTTTCTCTTCATGCGCTCAGCGCCCACCGCAGCTCCAGGCATGTCACACCTGACTGAGGACTTTCCGTTGAATTTAGTTGTACCAAGCCCGGATAGATCCTGGCTGGGCGGGATGGCCGGCTCGTGAGCCCCCTCGGAGCCCCCTGGCTCGGAGACCTCTAGCTGATCTCGCGCCTGGCGCCTAGTAGGTCCCAGGAATGCTCACTGACCTCATAGCGGACAAGCCCCGCGTGTGATGGGGAGTGAGTCTGAGTCTGATCCATACGGCTTTTCCTTTTATTGCAGGAGGTTTCTCTCGGACCCGGACCATGCCACTAAAATGCACTGGCTGAGAAGGGACCTCCCTGCCCGTGTGCTGGTTTTGCATCCCTAGACTGCAGCGTGGGCCTCCACTGTCAGGACCAGCATTGCCTGGAGATCCAGTGGCCAGGCCGGCCGCCTCATCATGAGTGACGAGAAAGGCCTGGGGCTGTCCCAGAAGTTGGTTTCTCCTTCTAGGAGCACCAGCAGCTGCTCCTCCAAGCAGGGGAGCCGACAGGTAAAGGTGAACCGAGTACCTCAAAGGGAAGCTCCCCCGGCCCTCCTGCCACTCCCCCGGCCACCACTTTCTCCCTCGTGGCCTCAGTTTCTTCCTCTGTAAAAATGAAGGGGCCTGGGCGCTCCCCACGTCTGGCCTCCGTCTGCACCATCCCAAGCTGCCTCCAGCGGCGGAGAGCCCAGGCAGACACCGGACGGACACCGGAGCTCCCTGCCTGGCCTCCCTCTGCAAAGGGCCATTTTCAGGCTGGGCCGGAGGGAACATTGTCTTCCCTCGGCCCCAGCTGATGAGAGGAGCTGCTTGTGGCCTCCTCTGCTCGGAGGGAGGCTTTCGGGTCCCCTCCCGGCCTCAGCTCTCGATCCCTTCCATGTGGGCAGAACCACGGCGCTCCCGACGCAGGGACGCTCTGTGTTCATGGGGAACAGACCCAGGGCTGCTCCGTCCTCGCTCGTTTATTTGGAGGCATGACCTGGGTTCGAATTCTGCCCCACAACTTCTTAGCGGGTGACCCAGCAAGGCGCGTCGCCCCTCCGATGTCTCCGTCCATAAATGGGGATGCTTGCAAGGCAATCACGAGCCTCGACGGACCTTGTGTGTGTGAAGCCCGTAGCAAGCCTTCCGGTGCTGTGGAGGTCCGGCTCTTCCGGCTATTCCTCTGTGAGCCCGACCCAGGCAGTGAGAACGAGCCCCTTCGCCGTCCCCTTCCCGGAGAGGAGGAGGGAAACGCGTTGTCCGCCGCTCCCCAGTTTTAGCCCAAGTACCTGCTTCTGGGGCAGAATCCACCAGAACCGGGCCCGCGGGGGGGCATCAGAGATGTGCGGCGGCTCTCGGGCACTGCGCAGCTCTCGGGCACTGCGCGGCTCTCGGGCACTGCGCGGCTCTCGGGCACTGCGGGGCTCTCAGACACTGCGGGGCTCTCGGGTACTGCGGGGCTCTCGGGTACTGCGGGGCTCTCGGGTACTGCGGGGCTCTCGGGTACTGCGGGGCTCTCGGGCACTGCGCGGCTCTCGGGCACTGCGGGGCTCTCGGGTACTGCGGGGCTCTCGGGCACTGCGCGGCTCTCGGGCACTGCGCGGCTCTCGGGCACTGCGGGGCTCTCAGACACTGCGGGGCTCTCGGGTACTGCGGGGCTCTCGGGTACTGCGGGGCTCTCGGGTACTGCGGGGCTCTCGGGTACTGCGGGGCTCTCGGGCACTGCGGGGCTCTCGGGTACTGCGGGGCTCTCGGGTACTGCGGGGCTCTCGGGTACTGCGGGGCTCTCGGGCACTGCGGGGCTCTCGGGCACTGCGGGGCTCTCGGGTACTGCGCGGCTCTCAGACACTGCGGGGCTCTCGGGTACTGCGGGGCTCTCGGGTACTGCGGGGCTCTCGGGCACTGCGGGGCTCTCGGGCACTGCGGGGCTCTCGGGTACTGCGGGGCTCTCGGGTACTGCGGGGCTCTCGGGTACTGCGGGGCTCTCGGGTACTGCGGGGCTCTCGGGCACTGCGCGGCTCTCGGGCACTGCGCGGCTCTCGGGCACTGCGGGGCTCTCAGACACTGCGGGGCTCTCGGGTACTGCGGGGCTCTCGGGTACTGCGGGGCTCTCGGGTACTGCGGGGCTCTCGGGTACTGCGGGGCTCTCGGGCACTGCGGGGCTCTCGGGCACTGCGGGGCTCTCGGGTACTGCGCGGCTCTCAGACACTGCGGGGCTCTCGGGTACTGCGGGGCTCTCGGGTACTGCGGGGCTCTCGGGCACTGCGGGGCTCTCGGGCACTGCGGGGCTCTCGGGTACTGCGGGGCTCTCGGGTACTGCGGGGCTCTCGGGTACTGCGGGGCTCTCGGGTACTGCGGGGCTCTCGGGTACTGCGGGGCTCTCGGGTACTGCGGGGCTCTCGGGCACTGCGGGGCTCTCGGGCACTGCGGGGCTCTCGGGTACTGCGCGGCTCTCAGACACTGCGGGGCTCTCGGGTACTGCGGGGCTCTCGGGTACTGCGGGGCTCTCGGGTACTGCGGGGCTCTCGGGCACTGCGCGGCTCTCGGGCACTGCGGGGCTCTCGGGCACTGCGGGGCTCTCGGGTACTGCGCGGCTCTCAGGCACTGCGGGGCTCTCAGACACTGCGCGGCTCTCAGACACTGCGCGGCTCTCAGGCACTGCGCGGCTCTCAGACACTGCGGGGCTCTCGGGCACTGCGGGGCTCTCGGGTACTGCGCGGCTCTCGGGCACTGCGCGGCTCTCGGGCACTGCGCGGCTCTCGGGCACTGCGGGGCTCTCGGGCACTGCGGGGCTCTCGGGCACTGCGGGGCTCTCGGGTACTGCGGGGCTCTCGGGCACTGCGGGGCTCTCGGGCACTGCGGGGCTCTCAGACACTGCGGGGCTCTCGGGTACTGCGGGGCTCTCGGGCACTGCGGGGCTCTCAGACACTGCGGGGCTCTCGGGTACTGCGGGGCTCTCAGACACTGCGGGGCTCTCGGGTACTGCGCGGCTCTCAGGCACTGCGGGGCTCTCAGACACTGCGGGGCTCTCGGGCACTGTGGGGCTCTCGGGCACTGCGGGGCTCTCGGGCACTGCGGGGCTCTCGGGCACTGCGGGGCTCTCGGACACTGCGGGGCTCTCGGGCACTGCGGGGCTCTCGGGCACTGCGGGGCTCTCGGGCACTGCGGGGCTCTCGGGCACTGCGGGGCTCTCGGGTACTGCGCGGCTCTCGGGTACTGCGCGGCTCTCGGGTACTGCGTAGCCAAGCCCCCGCTGGAAGCTTCCTACTGCCAGATTGCGAGGGAAATCCTGTAGTTAATGACTGTCTTGAAATTGACTGACCTCCATGACTAAATCCCTCCTGTCAGGCCTTGTTGTGCTCTCAGACAGACCGTGGCTTCTCGAGGCTACGACAAAGCGCCGAGCATCAGTTCTGCCGACTCTTACAGGGGGCGAGGCTTTGGGATGGTCCACAGTCCAGCCCATGATGGGGTGTGGTGTGGTGTGGCATGGCGTGGAGTGGTGTGGCGTGGCATCCTCTGCCAGAGTGGAAGGTTCTCGCTTATTTATTGTCTTTGTAGCCTCACCTCCTGGTATTCTGTAGAGGCTTAGTAAATGTTTGTTATTGTTTGATTTCTCTTGAGAACCCACAAATAAAGAGACAGAGACAGAGAGAGAGGGGGGAGAGAGAGAGACAGACAGACAGACAGAGACAGAGAGGAGAGAGAGAGAGAAGAGAAGAAGGGGGTGGAAAGAGAGACAGACAGACATAGACAGACAGAGAGACAGAGAGACAGAGGTGGGGAGGGAGGGAGACAGACAGAGACAGAGAGGAGAGAGAGAGAGAAGAGAAGAGGGGGGTGGAAAGAGAGACAGACATAGACAGAAAGAGACAGAGAACAGAGAGAGAAGTAGGGAGGGAGGGAGAGAGGGAGACAGAGAGATGGGGAGAGAGACAGACAGACAGAAAGAGGACAGAGAGAGAGAGACAGACAAAGACAGAGAGATGGGGAGACAGAGAGACAGACAGACAGAGACAGACAGACAGAGAGACAGAGAGATGGGGAGAGAGACAGACAGACAGACAGAGACAAAGAGGAGAGAGAGAGAGAAGAGGGGGGTGGAAAGAGAGACAGACAGACATAGACAGAAAGAGACAGAGACAGAGAGAGAAGTAGGGAGGGAGGGAGAGAGGGAGACAGAGAGATGGGGGAGGGAGACAGACAGACAGACAGAAAGAGGACAGAGAGAGAGAGACAGACAGACAGAGAGATGGGGAGAGAGAGAGACAGACAGACAGAGACAGACAGAGAGACAGAGAGATGGGGAGAGAGACAGACAGACAGACAGAGACAGAGAGGAGAGAGAGAGAGAAGAGAAGGGGGGGGGTGGAAAGAGAAACAGACAGACATAGACAGAAAGAGACAGACAGAGAGAAGTAGGGAGGGAGGGAGAGAGGGAGACAGAGAGATGTGGAGGGAGACAGACAGACAGACAGACAGAAAGAGGACAGAGAGATGGGGAGAGAGAGAGACAGACAGACAGACAGACAGACAGAGATGGGGGGGGGGAGAGAGAGGGAGAGACACTCCTGTGTCTGATCCTGCCAATCATGGAATAGGAAAAGCAGTCTCTGCCTTCTAGGAGTTTACATTCTAATGGGAGTTAGACAACATATAACAAGGATCTAGAGCCAAACTGGACAGAGTAGAAAAGTAACCTTTAGCAGTGACCATGGGGGCAGCTTGGTGGCTCAGGGACTGGAGAGCCAGGTCTAGAGAGGGGAGGTCTTGGGTTCAAATGTGGCCTCAGACACTTCTTAGCTGCATGACCCTGGGTAAGTCCCTGGGCAAGGCAATATACAGTATTGATTCTAAAGACAGAAGGTAAGGGTTTTAAAAAAAGAAATGTGTGCCTGGTGTGGGCACTTAGGTCAGTGTCCATTCTAGGAGAAACCCACCAGTTGGAGGAGGAGATGGCAGCTGCAGGACAGGAGCTATTTCCAGGCTTGAGAAAGCAGAAGGGGCTAATTTGGGGAAGTAATCTGGGGCATCTAGAGCTGAGCTGGCAGAGATTACCAGGAGTGGGGCTGGCACTGGCACTCGAACCCCTTGCCTCCAAACCTAGTGCCCTTGAATTGAATTGGAGCAGGGGGTCGGCCCCTTGAATAGGAAGGTTTCCTGCAGGCATCAATGTCCTGGGAAAAGCAGAAACACTGGCCAAACAGAAGATGGAATGTTTAGTCCGTAGCTTGAGCCCCCAGTGCCTAAGCTGAAGTGGGTAGGGAAGATGCTTCTAAAAAAATCAGTGAATGGTGAGTCACTCTGGGTTTGGCTTATCTTTTCTGGGCCTCTTGAGCCCTCCTTCCTGGAACTCTCCAAGAAACTCTAAAGGGGCTAAATAAGGATAGCCAACTCTAGAATGACCTTCTTGGAGGAGGGCCAAGGGCTCCAGATAGGAGATTAATACTCTCTCTTCCAAGAGAAGAACTTGGATTCACAAGTGAATGATGCCTGATCTGTAGGGCTGGGCTGGAGAGTAAGGCGATGGGAAAGAGAAAGCTGCCTGCCTGGCACTCTCTTTTCCATCTTGTTACTATTCTAAGTCAGAGGTAAAGGCCTGGCATTTTGAATGCTGCAGATAGTGAACTTACCCCTCATGAGGAATTGGAAAGGGATTGGCCATGCAGAGCAGCCTACAGGCAGTGTCCAAATAGCTCTACAGAGCATCCCTGGCGAGCATTGCGAGACAGGGAAAGGAGGGCACCCATCGTGCCTCTCCATGGAATTCCTTTTTCCAGGCCACTCTCCAGGCTGTTCACCAGTAACTGCAGCTGGCCGGGCTCCAGACCCAGAACCCTCCAGATGTGACCAATGAGCAGAGATTCAGTGAGAGAGAAACTGCCAGGGAATGACAAGTGAGCCCCAGCTGTGTGATCCAGGGGTTGATGTTTCCAGAGATTTGGGTCCTTCGAATGTCTATTTAGTTCCTTAACTTCAGGGCTAAGGGGGACAGGGAAGCAGATTTCAGCTCCAATATAAGGAAGAACGTCCTAAGAATGAGAGCTGTCTGAAAACACCGTGGGCCACTCAGGGAGCCCTCAGGAGGCACGCTAACGTTTGCTGAGTGATTTCTCGGCTATAGTCCTGTGAGGCAGGCAGTGGCAATGCTAGCAGCCTCACTAGAGATGAGGAAACTAAGTCTAAGATAGAAGGGCATGGCGGAGTAGGAGGGTGCAAGCCCAGGCTTCCCGTCTCTGAATCGAGCATCCTTTCCTGCTCACCCAGAGAGTTCTAATGGAAGCTCTTTGAGGGCAGAGCCTGCCTTTTCTTTTTCTTGGGACTCTCCCTACCTCCTGCTCCCACCACAACCACCACACAGCACCTGGCCTGTGGTAAGCTCTGGATGCTAGAAGAAGCCAACACCAATTGTCAAGAAATGGTTTTCCCTCTTTCTGGGCAAATGGCCTTGGGACATACAAAGATATGTAGCAGATGTTATCAGTTCTTTGACGTAGAAATTTCATCCCGTTTCCATTGCTATGACTTAGTCCTTTGAGGTAGCCTTAAACTCTGCGAAATGCTTGTTGATTGATTCGAGAGCCTTATCCCCAAAGGCTGTCACACAATCAGAGGATTCAAGCAGAGAGGATCCTGAGGAGGCAGAGGGTAGCCGACATTTCTATTTGAACTCATTTGATCCTCTCAACAAATCTATGAGGTAGAAACTATTCCCCCCACCCCCTCCCATTTTTCAGTTGAGACAGAAAGAGCTTAAGTGATTTGCTCAAGGTTATACAGTTAACAGATGTCTGAGACTGGATTTGAACTCAGATCCTCCTGACTCAAAGTCCCATGCTTTGTCTACTAGGCCACCTAGAAGTCACCTGTTTATGAGAGAGGAACTTCAGACCAGAAAAGTTAGGTGACTTACCTAAGGTCAAAGCTGAGGTTCAAATCCTGTGCTCTTTGCTAAGTAGCAAGCTGGTGTTGTTGAGTCATTTCAGTCATGTCCAACTCCTTGTGACCCCATTTGGAATTTTCTTGGCAGATATTGACTCATTTTACAGATGGGAAACTGAGGTAAACAGGGTGAAGCGACTTGCCCAAGATCACACAGCTAATAAGCATCTGATGCTAGATTTGAAGAAGATGAATCTTCCTGAATGAGTATTCCTGCCCTTGGGGCTGGCACTCTATCCACTGTGCCACCCAGCTGTCCTCCCAAATACCAGGCTACATCTTCAGCAAAAACTGGACAATGCTTTGTTGGGGAGAATGCTAAGTGGGGATGGAAGTGGGCTTAGACTCCCTTGAGAGGCCAGACTTCCGTGGATAAGGAGGGAGCAGTCCTGCACCCCTCTGCTCTTGTCCGCCTTCCTCTAGACCTCATGGTTTAAGAAGGACAAGAATGAGCTGGAGGAGAGCCTGGATGGGGAAGGGCTAGAAGGGTGGGCTGAAGGCACTGGACACGTTTAATTTGGAGAAGAGCAGACATTGCTGGCCTCAAGTATTTGAAGAAGTTCCATTCCTGTGGCTCTCAGTGGCAGAACCAGGAGCGGTGGAAGTCGCTGGCATAGTCTTGTTGTCAGGAAGAACTTCCTAACAGTGAGAGCCATCCTGAAGGGAAACAGGAGCCTGGGGAGAGATTGGACTCTCGCTCCCGAGACTAGAGCTTCAGATAAATAGTGGACCATTTGTCTAGGATGGTGTAGATGGGATTCTTTCTTTGTACGGCTTGGTCTCTGTGACTCTAGGGTCCTGCCAGCTCCAAGATTCTGCCACTTGGGAATGATTCCTGTATCTGATCAAGTTGTGGGATTAGAGACCCACTAAGTGCACTTTTAATTCTATGACTGATTTTTCAAGAGAAAGAAAAAGGAGGAAGGACAGAATGAAACAAGCATTTATTAAGTGCCTACTATTTGCTCATTGTGCTAAGTGCTTTCCAATGATTATCCCATTTGAGTTCATCAGGCTGTTATTCTCCCTTTTACAGATGAGGAAACTGAGGCAAACAGGAGTTATGTGCCTTGCCCTGGGTCACATGGCTAATAAGTGTCCAGGGCTGGTTTTGACTCAGGTCTTCCTGACTCCAAGCTCCATAGCCTACTTCTTTTGAGGTCAAAATGAGAAAGTTAGAAAATGGAGTTGTTGTGGCATGACTCATTCCTACGGGCTTTCTGTGAGGACCGTTTTGCTTTCTCGCTCTTCACCAACCATCTCTTTAATCATCTGGTCTAGAATGTTCCCAGGAATGGAAGTTAAGCTCCCTGGCCAGGATCCACACTTATTAGTCAAGTATGGCCATGGAAAGCCACAAGGCAAAATGTAATTAGGGCTAAAGGCTGAATTGGACCCAGTAGGCAGATTGATTCCTCTGTGGTCGTAGGGAATGGGGAATGGGCAGGATCGCCAGTGTGGCCACTTTGTCCCACAGACACTCACTGGGACCTTGATTACCAGCTAGGGTGTTTTGGATAGAGAGAGGAGGGGGCCCAGCTGCCCTTCGGCGGGGGGGGGCGGGGGGGGGGAGAGGCGCTGCCGTGGGTGATCCCAGGGTGTCAGAGTCTGAGGCTAGGAGCCCATGCTGGTGGTGAGCTCTGAGGAAGCCATCAAGACAATGCCCTTCTCATCCTTTCCACTATTTATTCTCTCTATTCACATGCACAAACCCTTGGCTTCAGCTGCACTGGTCCAGACACACATGATCTCACCTCCGAAGCTTTGCTGCCATCATTCCTGGGACCAGGAGTGCCTTCATTTTTTTTCCTGCTTGTTAAAATCACACCCATCCCTTGAACCTCAGCTCATCTCCCCCACCCACTCTCCTGAATTCCTGAGCTGTTAGATGTTTATGCCCCTTACAAGGCATGGAACCAAGAGCTGAAACAGCTTTCGAGGTCCTTTCCTCTAAGCCCTTCCTTTTACAAATGAGAAACTGAGTGGCTTGTCAAGTTCTCGTAGGCACCGAAGAGCAGAGCTGGGATGGCAGGAGAGCCCAGCCCCCCCGACTCAAACCCACCCGAGGAGTTTCTTCTAAATCATCTTGCCCCGTCGCACACGCCACCTTTGGTTGTAATTGATCTTTGGCTGAGAGTCAACATATAAAGAGAAAATAAAATGGGCTGTGGGAGAGGTTACCCAATCAGGCACGTGATGAAGTCATGCATGCCAGGGTGGGAAACGGTCTAAAGAGGTGTGAGTTTCTGGCACAACTAGTCAGTGGCTGACGCAGAGTTTGAGCTCACTGAGTCATCTTGCCTAAAGTTACACAGGAAAAAGCAAAACTAGAATCTGAACTTGGGCCATCTGTTATCCTCTTTCTAGTCCACCCCGGCTGACATCCAGGCCCCCATTTCTGTGTGTCTAAAATGTTAGGGGAAAAAGTGCTAGGAATAAAAAAATAAATACAAATAGGAAATAAAAGTAGAAAGAAAGGAAGTAAAAATAAAAATAAATAGGAAAAAATAAATATAAATAGGAAATACAAATAGAAAAAAATTAATCTTGGAGACTTTATATTAAATTTATAGGTATTTATTAGCAAAGAGAAAGAAAGAGAGAAATAAGATTTCCCACTTTTCTAACTTAAAGTAAGATCTGATCCCTGATTCCAGCCTGACTCGATCCCTACCACACTGCCACTTGCCAGAGATGACTATAGAGGTAAGAGCCTCTGGGATGGCTGGGAGAGGGCTTCTTCCACAGCCCAAAGGAATGGCTGAGAGAGACCCCTTTTCAAGCTCCCTCTAAGCCCTTCCCCCCTGGATCCTTCAAGATCTCTCAGTTGACCCAACATTCTACCTCAGCCCCCATATGGCCCATTTCCACAATCTCTGCTAGTCAAGACCCTCTCCTACCACTCTGGCAAACCCTAGATAGATTTTGTGGCTCCCATAGCCACCCACTGTGGTGAGTCTTCAGGGATTGGACTGGGCTGGAGGTCCCTCAGATAGTCAATTCACACACAGTCACCCCCTCTGATTCTTCAGGAGACCAGCATGCTAAATTTCCCCACTTTGGATTCTCCAGGAGATTAACAGGCTGGTTACCCCACAAATGGAGTCTATACAGTTAGGATTTTCTCACTGGGGTGCATATTGTACATTTCATGGAGGGAGTTACTACAATGTGGATAATTAAAAGATGGAGAAGGAGAGAAAAAAAATGTTTGAAAGGCACATTGACAAAGAGCCTTTGGGGGCTTTCTTCTTTTTGGCTAAGTGTTTACAATCAGGATAAGTGGAGGGCTCAACCCTGCCTCAGCTCAGTTCAGCGTGTCTGAATCTCAAAATGTACTGTTTGATCTCTGCAAGCGTCCTTACAGCATCTTCTCCAGAAGATCTGCTTTCCTGGTCCAGGGTACTGGCAGTTATTTTTTCTGAAAATGGCTTTAAAAAATCTACACAATCCCCACCCTCAGGAGGATATGCATCAACAATAGAATTGACACAGGATGTAGGGCTAAGCTATAAGGTCAGTTACTGATCTAAAAAAAAGGCCTTAAATGATACCTGAATCAATTTGCCCCCAAACAAGAGGAGAGAGAAAATTCAATGTAAAATCTATTAAAGTCAATGTGCATACATATCAGTATGAATGAAAATCATAACAAGTCCTTGATTCATATTCCAGGTCTCATCAAGGTAGCTTATATCCTACAAGCACGTAGGACAGGTGCAGCAGTATTGCAGTTACCCACCATCAGCCAGGACTATAGAAAGTTGCCATACTAAAAGAGAAAGAAGGGACTAAAGTCTGACAAAAAGGGAAACTGATCCCCTGACCTGATTTCTACGTCATTCATAGGGATAGCAAGCCAGAGTGAAAACCAAATAGAGATGCATTTCAGTCTCATATAAAGGAAGAAATCGGGACATCCAACCTCAGGACTCAGGATTAAGAAGGCCCATTTGGCTATCGTTGCCAACAACCTGTTCCCTGTAGCCATGAGAGGTCCCACAATGCACCATCAGGTGTCCCCGGGGTCTCTAGAGCAATTTGCTGAATGTCATTCCAAGTCCTCTGAAGCTCATGGAACAATCATGAGAGCACGCGCACCTTCATGCGGATGAGCATCCCAAGGGCTGGCTGGATTGGTAGAGCTAAGGAGTCCATCTGGTCCTGGAGGAAGGAGAATGCCTGGAAGTTCAGGAGATGGTGGGAGCCACATCTTGAGCCCATCTCTCGGCATCAGCAGAGATAGGATTCTGTCACCACCGTCCTGGCAGACCCTGTCCTGCCGATGAGGCGGCCACTGAATTAGGTCTTTGTGTCTTGGCTCTCGGAGGCCACCAAGTGTCCAGACTTGTCCTCTGGCCAAGAAAATGGTCGCCATTGGGGAAACATGGGGCAAAGCACAAGGGCCTCCTTGGGGAAGGGCAGAGTAAGCTGAGAAGTTACAGAGAGCTGCCCGTGAGGAGTCTGCCTTCGGTTGGGTTGAGGCACTAAAAGATGGGCATTTATGGTCCCCTCCTTTGGGTTCTCTAACTGTGCCTTCCAACAGAGCAGGGGCTCTTCGCCTGGCATCTGTGAACCTTCCAATGGCATCAATAACTCTCCAATACTATTGATTTCCTCCAGGATCCTGTGTAGGTTATTTTCCGCATTCAGGCAGGTAGTCAAGGACCATTGATGAAGCCCTGCTCTGGGCCAGGCACCGTGCACAGAAGGGAAAAGGCAGTTCCTGCCCTCGGGAGCTCGCCTCGCTGCCCTCAAGAAGCTGGGAAGGACGCGGTCAGTCCTCCGGCCCACGGGAAGCAATGAGGCTGCTGGCCTGGGCCCCGGCCCTACCTAGTGAGGCTCTGGAGGAGCTCTCCAATGGCCAGCCTCTGCCCTCTCCCTTGGGCGGGAAGAGCGGAGGGAGGCAGAGTTGGAGGCAGTTTGCAGGATGATCATTTGGGAGAAATCTTAGAATTTAGGTGAGGAAACTGGAGGGAAATTTAAAGCCCTTATTCTGGGAGGGCTTCAATTGGTTTGGCTGTGTGTGTCTGCCTGCCTGCCTGCCTGCCTGTCTGTCTGTCTGCCTGCCTGACTGTCTGTCTGTCTTCCTGTCTGTCTGTCTGCCTGCCTGTCTGTCTGTCTGTCTGTCTGTATGCACATGGGCAGGATGACCACAGGCTGAATGGGTTCTTTCCTCAAGGACTTTTGGGGATCCCCAGGAGGCCGACGTCTCTCCCTCTCTCTGGAGCTCAGCCCTTCTGCTGCTCCCGAATGCCTGGGATCATTGGGCTGAGTTTGTCCTGCCTGATGAAGTCTCTTTGGTCCTCCTCCATACACCTGCCTCAGGCGCCAGAGGACCAGAACTGGCAGGGAACCGGGACCCTGAGCCACAGAGGAAATCTCTCGGGAGGGAGCATCTCTAGTGAGCGCTGAAGAGCCCGCGTGTACGGGATGTAAAAGGGAAGGTGGATGGATGGCCCTCCGCCTCTCCACCAGAAGCCCTCCTGGGCCCAGATGCTCCCACACTGCAGTGCAGGGATAGGCAAGAACCCAGCTGACTGGGGCCCCCTCGGCTAAGGCTTCATCGCTTGGGTTCAGTCCACAATCATTGACAATATCAAGCCCTGGCAGGGCAGCCATTGGCTGAGGGGACAGAAAGCTGAGCCTGGAGATGGGAGGTCCTGAGTTCAAATCTACACTGAAGACATGTTCTACTTCCTAGCTGGGTGACCCTGGGCAAGTTGCTTAACCTCCGTTGCCTTGGAACCAATACTTACTGTTGATTCTAGGACAGAAGGGAAGGGTTCAAACCTGCCTCTGCCTCTGCCTCTGCCTCTGTCCTACTCAGAGACATCATGTGTGGCAGAGAAAGGAGAAGAGAAGGGAACAAGCATTGCCTGAATACCTACTGTGTGCTAGGTAGGCATTATCCTAAGTCCATGTAGGCACTAGCTGGCATATATACTTCCCAGACATTAGTGAGGCCACCCTGGCCTGGGGCCATGTACCTACTATAAGTAATAGAAGAACAAAGTGAGGGGGCAGCTTTCAAGAGCCAGGCCTCCAGATAGGAGGTCTTGAGTTCAAATCTGATCTCAGCCACTTCCCAGCTGTGTGACCCTGGGCAAGTCCCTTAACCCCCATTGCCTAGCCCTGACCACTCTTCTGCCTTGGAGTCAATACACAGTATTAATCCTAAGAGGGAAGGTGAGGGTTTAAAACCTTCCTTCCTTCCTTCCTTCCTTCCTTCCTTCCTTCCTTCCTTCCTTCCTTCCTTCCTTCCTTCCTTCCTTCCTTCCTTCCTTCCTTCCTTCCTTCCTTCCTTCCTTCCTTCCTTCCTTCCTTCCTTCCTTCCTTTTTTTCTTTTAAACAACTTTGGGGAAACAAGACTAGATAAGAGCTAGGATTTGGGTGTTGGTGGGAGGGCTGGAAAAGGACCAGGTGCCAAAAGCATTCCAAAAGATGAATCCCTAGATCTTGGCAATGGGAAAGGGTTTCATCCCTCTATAGAACACCCAAGATAAGAAAGGGGGAAATCCAAGATGATTTTAGGAGACTGTAGGAGGGAAGGTGGTGGATGCTCAGACCAGGGAATGAATTGTTTTCCTCTTCAGTCTCAAGGAAAGATTCTTTTTCTTTTCTTTTAAATTTTTTTCTCTTTATTACAAACTTAATCACCAATGAGAATGGCCATTTCACCAGACAAGAAGAGAGGATTTTGTATATTGTCCATTTCTATTCTCATCCAAGATATGTTCTTTATGCTTTAGGGGTAGATGAAATTCAATAGGACTACCATTTAGAGGTCCCCTCTCAAAAACTGGTTTCCTCTTCTGTAGTTGACATATTCTATATTCTTTTTATTATATAGCTACACACACATACCTACATATATGTATGTATATATATATATATATATATATATATATATATATATATCTCGCCTTCTCTTTTTCTTTTACATCTCTATCACAACCCACCAAATCTCCCTCCTACTCTGCAAATAGAAACTGCCTCTTTTAAAGAATAGACTGATCCACACACTGACTGTTAGTGCCGTGTATGAGTCCTTCGCCTTTCTTGCCAAGGGCTCCATGCCCAAACCGTCCACTTTGGGAATGGGAGGGAGCAAAGAAATCAAGTCGCTGGCTCTGAACCATTTTAATTACTGTAGAGGTCCTACAACGCCAGCTTACCTGTCCTCAGGCTTCCTCATTGATTGGGTGGTTGGAATCTTACCTACCTCCAGTGTTCCAGCAGAAATCGAGTTCCAGTCTGAAACTCTGGAGCCTTCTTGACTCAACATCCTTATTCTCTTCTTGCCCATAGACACAGCTCTTTCCTTCCTTCCTTCCTTCCTTCCTTCCTTCCTTCCTTCCTTCCTTCCTTCCTTCCTTCCTTCCTTCCTTCCTTCCTTCCTTCCTTCCTTCCTTCCTTCCTTCCTTCCTTCCTTCCTTCCTTCCTTCCTTCCTTCCTTCCTTCCTTCCTTCCTTCCTCCCTCCCTCCCTCCCTCCCTCCCTCCCTCCCTCCCTCCCTTCCTTCCTTCCTTCCTTCCTTCCTTCCTTCCTTCCTTCCTTCCTTCCTTCCTTCCTTCCTTCCTTCCTTCCTTCCTTCCTTCCTTTTTTTCTTTTAAACAACTTTGGGGAAAACATGTAGTGCCCAAGGTCTAATAATCCCAAGGCCCTTGAAATCTGGAAAGATTAATTGAGTAAGCAGATAGGAATTATGGTCTGCTATTAGCAATTCTGAGGCAGCAATATCTAGGTAGCACAGT
Organism: Monodelphis domestica; assembly: GCF_027887165.1. NCBI lineage: Eukaryota > Metazoa > Chordata > Mammalia > Didelphimorphia > Didelphidae > Monodelphis > Monodelphis domestica. The sequence continues at coordinate 312,073,410 of NC_077231.1, forward strand.
GGATAGACAACTGTGTCTGAAATCAAACTGAGTCCAAATCTGGCCTCAGATAATAGCTATATGACCTTGGGTAAGTTGTTGAAACCTATTAGCCTCAGTTTCCTCAAATGATTGAGAGAAGGGCCTGGAAAGTCACATCAGTATCTTTTCCAAGAACACCCTAATGAAGTCCCAGAGAACCAGACGTGGCTGAACAAGGACAGCAACATTAGCAGCTCGGAAGATGGTGCCTTCCCTTTGAGAGACGTCAATAAACCCTTAGTTTATTGGCTTAGTTGTCTGTTTTGCACACTCCATTTTTTTTTTGGTCAAAGTCTTTATCCTTGTGAATCTGACTTTCCAAGAATCTATCGGCCCAAGTATTGTTTTAGCCCTGCAGAAGGATTTTCTCAGAAATGACCATTGTCAATGGAACTCCTCTTGTGGTCTTTCACCATTGGGATTTCCATGGGGCCTCACTAGGACCTATCATAAAGGACCCATCACTTAGCTCATTGTCTGTCTGATGGATGATTCTACTTTCTCCCTGTTGTTGAGAGATTTGGAGAAGATCCCCCAAATCACAAATACCGATTTCCCTTATCTCTGGAATCTCTAAAATGTAGCCACTGAGACTAATGAAGGGCCTCTTTCTCCCTTTCTGAGGACATCTAAATAAACATGTCACATCGTGGGTAAGAGAGAAGAGGCCTTGTCTACAGATTTTCTATATGAACTTGGGCTGCCATCAGATATTTGAAGGATTGGCATGGATGAAGGATTAGACTAATTCTTTTTGGCCCCACAGGGCAAAACCAGGAGCAGTGTGGGGAGGAGCTGGAACGGAGTTCAAAAAAGGCATATTTAGGTTTGAGGTCAGGAAAAACTTCCTAAAGATGAGAGCTGTCCCAAGGTGGAGAGCTGGTAGGCACCTCCCTCATTCCTTGAGGTGGCTTAATGGATTGAGACCCATTTCTAGAGAGGAGAGGTTCTGAGTTCAAATTTGACCTATTGGCAAGTCACTTAAACCCCATTGCCTTGCTCTTACCATTTCTTCTGCCTTGGAACCAATACACAGCACTGATTCTGAGATGGAAGGGAAGGGTTTAAAAAAAGCAAAAGAAAAGATTGGACATCCACTTGTCAGGTTTTTGATGTGTTCTATTCCTTTTGTGTTGAGAGGATAGCTGATGAGGACCTGGCCAGCTCTGAAAGTCTGTGATTCTGGGAGAAAGCTATGCCTCATGGAGGCAGATGTTGGGTTGGTTCCCCTGGGGGCTAAGAAGGAGAAGACCCTCAGTTACAATGTCCTGGACATCCAGGATCAGCATGAGGACCCTGGAGAGCCCAGGAAGACAAACTGGACAAGCTCAAAGGGAACATGGCACTTGTGGAGCATGCTGCATTCAGCTGCTGGAAGGATTAATGTGGAATCCCAGCTCTATCACTGATGATCTGGAGGATCCTGGGAAAATCACTGTAGCTCTCTTGCTCCCTAATCTGAGAAAACAAAAGGGTTGAACTAGATGAAGTGGGACGTCCCTTCTAGCCTTAGATCATTGATGATCTTGTGACTTTTGTGCCTAACCACATCTCCTCATCACTCGTTCCCTCCCCCTTTCTCTTCTCTTTCCCTCTCTATCCTCTTCCCTCTTTCGCCCCTTCCATCTTCTCTATTTCTCTTCCCCCTCTTCCCCTCTCCTTTTCCCTCCTTCTCTCCTCCCCTTTTTCTCCCTCCACCTTTCCCTTTCCCTTCTCCCTCTCTCTCTGTCTTCCCTCTCTTCTCCCCCTTCTCCCTTTCCTTCTCTCCCTCTTTCCTTCCATTTTTCTCCTCCCCTTTCCCTTTTCCTCTCCTCTCTTTTCCTCCCCTCTCTCCTCCATCTTCCTCTCCCTCCCCCTTTCCCTCTCTTCTTCTCTCCCTACTCCTTCTCTATCTCTCCTTTACGTTCTCCTCTGATGCAAGAAAACCTGACCTTAGCTTAAATTCCTCTTGATGTCTGGCTGTTGGGACATGAGTTCTCTGAAGATGTGTCAGGGCACACAAAAAAATAGAATCTGTGAGACAGTCTAGTGGGGAAAAAAATGCAACAAACCTTGGCATCCTTTAGTCATCACTGTCTTGCTGCAAACAAGAGAGACCTGTCTCTGTTGAGTAAGGGTCAAAAATCTGCCTTTTGGGGGGCAGGAAACTCCCCTAGAATCTGATTGGAAGAGGATTACCTGGGGTTTGAGGAGGTCGGCCATCATGATATCCCTACAGATTTCTCAAGGAAATAGGACTATTTCTTTTAAAAGTGACCCTTGTATGTGGCTTCTCTCATCTGAACAGGATAGCTGGGAAGTGGTGGAAGGACTCCGAGGAGAGATGACTTGTACCCAGGAGCCTCAAATCCAGAAGGGCTTCCTGCTGAAGAAGAGGAAGTGGCCACTCAAGGGCTGGCACAAGGTAGGAATTCGAAGCTTGCCTTACCTGTCTTTGCAACTTCCTGCTTAGTCACTTTGAGTGAGGGTCTTGGGCCCTGCCAAGCTCCATTTGGGGAGAGGCTCCTTTAAAGCCTCTTCTGCAGTTAACTTTGCCTTGAGCCACTCAGCAATATGTGCTTTTCTTCCAACAGAGATTCTTCTTCTTGGAGAAAGGGATCTTGAAGTATGCCAAGAACCTGGCTGATGTAAGTCTCTAACCATTTGTCCACAACTGCCTCAGAGGGCCAACTTGTCTTCAGCAGGGTTGGAAAGCTTGTCCAGTTGGTAGATAACAGCCCCTGAAAAGTAGAGAGCTAGATGGGGTGGGGATTGGCCTTACTTTTTTGAGATGGGACCTAAAGGGACAACAATTGGGAACTCGGTCCTGTGGCCATGGTGTTCATTCAGTGTGATGTGATTCTGACCAGATAGAGAGAGAGAAGCTCCATGGATCCATTGATGTGGGGCTCTCTGTGATGTCCGTCAAGAAGTCTTCGAAATGCATAGACCTTGATACAGAGGAGCACATCTACCATCTGAAGGTAAGAACCCTTCCCCTAAGTGGTTCCATCATGGCGCCCACTGTGACCAATGCTTCCCTGCTTAGAATTGGCTTAGACTTGCTACCGGCATCCTGATGCTTACATGATGTGTGAGCTCAGCCTAATAACCATGGTACTAACTCCCAAGGTTGTAGTGAGGCCCAAAGGAGACAACAATGTAGACGAAGGACTTTGTAGCCTTCAATGTGCTCCGTAATTGCACGGCAATCGAGCTGGCCTTGACAATAGAAAGACCCAGGTTCAAATCCCACATTTGACCCAAATTGTCTATGTCACCCTGGTTAAGTCGCTTGATCTGACAAAGCTCCTAAGACCTGTTTCAGAGAAGATGATCATCAGAATTGGGGGGGACATGAGAAGTGCCAGTAAAATCATAGGAAAGAAGGAAGGAAGGAAACAAACACTTATTAAGCACTTAACACTGTACCAAGTAAGGGCTGTACAAATATCATCTCACTTGATCCTGACAGCAATCCTAGAGGTAGACGCTATCGTCATACCCAGGGAAACTGAGGCAGGCAGTGATTAGGTGCCTCGCCCAGGGCCACACAGCTAACAGGTGTCTGAGGCTGGATTTGAACTCACGTCTTTCTGACTCCAAACCTTGTATTCTGTCCACTGTACCACCCAGCTACCTAATTCTGAGTCAATTGTTATTTGTATGACCCGATCTTATATTATGTGCCATTGTTATGTAGTGCTACTAAATTGCATTGTACCACCTCACGCAAGGCAACAAAAGATTACCTAATGATACAGAGATAAATTCTATCAAATTTATTTGTGATTTTGCAGTCATTATTCTTAATAAAGGAAATAATGGAAAATAATGATGTCCATCTTAAGGACCTCAAAACACTTTCCAGTTGGTCTCTATTGTTGGGGCTCATTATTCTGCACATTTAAATCCACGTCAATAATGCCGCCAAGCTGGGGTCTCCTTCGTGTGGGTCTTCCTTTCAAGGAGGCAGATTGCAGACCCCTCCAATGGCATTAAAGAGAAGTCATAAATGCCAGCACGTGGCAGAATTTACACGACGCACCGAAGCTGTTCCTTTTAGAGGAGAATCGATATCCGTGAGCTCTGATATTAATAGGGGAGAAAGCGAGAGGCCCCAAAAGTTGCTGCCAAGAGGTTCTGTGGCCAAAATATTCATTACGTATGGTTGGATTGGAGGCCAATAGCGCAGGGCAGGAGAAGCCCCACGTACGCTGGCTGCTCTCCAAGAGTTACTGGCCTCCAGCCCTAACACTAACACAGAGAGCTCTGGGAGATTCCTCACGCTTGGGAAACTCCCCAGAATTCTTCCCTGCCTTCCCTGGAGCCAGGGAGCTCTGCTAATACCTTCAGTACCCTCCCCAGCTCTCAGGCAGGCCATGAAGCTGATTGGCCGGCCTGTCCACATTCCCCTTCTGTCAGGCCCCCTTTCTCCCACATCCAGGGAGATTCCCAGCACTGCTCTCGTCCCCCCCTTCGATCATACCTTGGATCGGGGCATAGACGTCCTGCTGCTCCCGGCTGTACGTGGTGACTCAAAGCGGGAGGCTGCCTGAGAGAGCCTGGGCTCAGCAGGAGAGACACAGAGGCTCAGGATGGGGGGGGGGGGGGGGTCCTCAAGCCTCCCAGCAAATGAGAAGCCGAAGCTGTTCTCACCGAAGCTGGGGACAGCAGAAGATGCTCCCAGGGTCCCGAGAGAAGCTCTGGCCACCGCCACCTCCAAGTGTCAATCCATCTTCAGCGTCTGGTTTTCTCATTTGTAAAGTGAAGCCTCTCCCTTCCCGTTCTCCCCCAGCGTGTCTCTAGCCACAGCCAAGGATTGTGTTGTTTTCTCACGCAGACTCTCGAATGCCAAGCCCGGAGCTGAGGCTGCAGGGCCAAAAAGAGATATCACTTAGTGGGTTAATTATTAGGGTTCAAGGCTGTTGGGGAGGTAGTGAGTTCCTAGGTGTGGGTGGTCATCCAAAAGAGTAGAACCCATTCCTGCTCAGGTCTGAGATGGAACCATCATGCTTCCTTTCCTCCTGAAACCTGACATCCTGGTGGTGAGTGAGTGTGAGTGTGTGTCTCTGTCTGTGTGTGTGTGTGTGAGAGAGAGAGAGAGAGTGAGTGAGAGAGAGAGACAGACAGACAGAGACAGAGAGAGACAGAGACAGAGAGACAGAGACAGAGAGACAGAGACAGAGACAGAGAGACAGAGATGGAGAGAGACAGAGAGAGACAGAGAGAGAGAGAGACAGACAGAGACAGAGATGGAGAGAGAGAGAGAGAGAGAGAGAGAGAGAGAGAGGGAGAGAGAGAGAGAGAGAGAGAGAGAGAGAGAGAGAGAGAGAGAGAGAGAGAGAGAGAGAAGGAGAGAGAGATAGAGACAGAGAGAGAGAGAGAGAGAGAGAGAGAGAGAGAGAGAGAGAGAGAGAGAGAGAGAGAGAGAGAGAGTGTGTGTGTGTGTTTTACTGGTCTGAGAAAGGGGGAGATGACTATTCAGTTTCTGCACACTGTGGCATTGAAATTTTTCCTAGATGAATTGTATATGAAAGAAACGAGTTCCCCTTGTTGTCCTGGAGTTCTGTACTCTGAAGGAGTCTAGGTAATTTCCTCATTGGCTCTCTCTCTCTCAACCCTTATCTTCTGTCTTTGTATCAATTCTAAGACAGAGGCAAGAGTCAAGCAATTGGAGTTAAGTGACTTGTCCAAGGTCACAGGAGTAAGACTTGTCTCAGGTCAAATTTGAACTCAGCTCCTCCCCACTCTTGGTTCTTTATCCCCTGGGCTCCCTAGCTGTCCCTCCTCATTTACTCTCATAGAAGCCTTGTTAGTACATTGCCTTTCTGCTGACCAGCTCTGGCAGGGGAAAGAATGTTCTGTAAAAAGTGAAATATTCTGGTTAATAGAGATTTAGCATATATCCCTCATGTATACGAGATTCATTTTCAAAGAAGAGGCACCATGATCTAGTAGATAGAGGGTTGGCCTTGGGGCCAGTAAAACCTGGGTTCCAGTCGTGCCTCTGACATATCTTGGCAATCAATGAACTTCTCTGTATGCTCTGAGGAAGAAAAGGTGTGAATCTTCCTTAGCAGAGAGGGAGCCTTTGGTGAAAGTCCAGGTTTTGTCCCTCCTCCTGGTCCACTTCCAAACTGGGCTGTCATTGGTCTGGACCTGTGACCCCATCCGTGTCAGGAGTTCTGTGCTGTGGGAATTCCCTTCAACCATGTTGGTCCCCAATTTGACTGTATCTTAGCATCATCCAAACTCTTTGAAGGCAGAAATTGGGATTGTCCATTTCACACTATCAGTTCTTGGTGATTAATTGAGAAGACAAGGGACTTGCCCAGAGTCCTACAGCCAGCGTGTGTCAGAAAGAGGAAATGAATCTGGATTTTCCAGACTGGCCTCCCTAGCCACTACACCATCTGGCCCCCATCACACGGGACCCGAAAACAATAATGAATCCAATTTCAGCTTTCTCTGATGAACATTCATTGTAGAGAGTTCATAGAAAATTCTGGATATTAGAGTTCTCAACAGCTATGCTACTCAATCAGTGAAGCATTTATCAAGTACCTCCCATGGGCCTGGCCAACCAGACCCAGCATTCTAGAGTTGTTCAGGACCTTCAGATCTTCTCTTCCCCTCAACCACACACCTTGGAAAATGACTGCTTGTGAGGGAGCAGCCCTTCAGGCAGAGCCCTGCCTCGAGCATTTTGTTAGGTGCTGAGCTTTCCACCCCATCCAATGGAACAGGAATGTCAACAAGTTGGGAGCAAAGTATGTTTTGAGGTGGCCACTTGCATTATGGAAAAGCCTTTTTTTTTTAATTTAAAATTTTAATTAATTAATTATTTTGGAATATTTTTCCATGGTTATGTGATTCATGTTCTTTCCCTCCCCTCCTCCTACCCCCCTCCCATAGCCAATGAGCAATTCTACTGAGTTTTACATGTGTCATTGATCCAGACCTATTTCCATATTATTGATATTTGCACTGGAGTGATCACTTAGAATCTACATCCCCAACCATATCCCCATTGAACCATGTGATCAAGTAGTTGTTTTTCTTCTGTGTTTTTACTCCCACAGTTTTTCCTCTGAATGTGCATAGTGTTCTTTCTCATAAGTCCCTCCAAATTGTTCTGGATCACTGCATTGCTACTACTAGAGAAGTCCATTACATTCAATTGTGCCATACTGTATCAGTCTCTGTGTACATTGTTCTCCTGGCTCTGCTCCTCTCACTCTGCATCACTTCCTGGAGGTTGTTCCAGTTTGCATGGAATCTCTCCAGTTCATTATTCCTTTGAGCACAATAGTTTTCCATCACCAACATATATCACAATTTGTTCAGCCATTCCCCAATTGAAGGGCATCCCCTCATTTTCCAATTTTTTGCCACCACAAAGAGCGCAGCTAAGAATATTCTTGTATAAGTTCTTTTTCCTTATTGTCTCTTTGGGGTACAAACCCAGCAGTGCCATGGCTGGATCAAAGGACAGACAGTCTTTTAGTGCCCTTTGGGCATAGTTCCAAATTGCCTTCTAGAATGGTTGGATCAGTTCACAACTCCACCAGCAGTGCATTAATGTTCGACTTTGCCACATCCCCTCCAGCATTCATTACTTCCCTTTGCTGTCATGTTAGCCAATCTTCTAGGTGTGAGGTGATACCTCAGAGTTGTTTTGATTTGTATTTCTCTAATCAGGAGGGATTTAGAACACTTTTTCATGTGCTTATTAATAATTTTGATTTCTTTATCTGAAAACTGCCTATTCATGTCCCTTGCCCATTTATCAATTGGGATAGAAAAGCCTTTCTAATGGTAGACTCCCCAGTACTAGCCTATCCAGACTGGAAACCCTTGGGTGCAGCCCCATCTGGGAAGGAAAACACCCTTTAAGCAACTGGCATGTGAAAGGTTTCCCTATTGTGTAATTAGGTGAGTTGCTGGATCTGATGCTAGGGGGAAGAGGAGGGCCATCTGAGGACCCTGAGAAAACATTAACTACTAACCTGCTTAATAGTCAGTGAAAATATTTGTTTGCTATTAACTTGAGTTTCTAGAAAAGTTGGAATTCTGAGCCACTGAAGTCTGGAGTGAGGAGGAGGAGGAATTCTGGTATTATTAACAATTATACTAACATGAGCTGGCATTTCCTGGCCTAGGTTCTGATTAGTGTGGATAATTAAGTCGTTATATTATTCGAGTTTGGACTGTTTATTTGGTGACCCTATTTCATACAATGATAACTTTGAATCAAAACTTACACAGCAGCCTTTGAAAGGATGGCTGGTTTCCACTGTTAGAACTCAGCTGGGTAGAACTTTGAAGGTTTCCAAAATGCTTTACATAAGCAATTTCATTTGCTTCTCCCAACAACCCTGAGAGATAGGTGCTATTATTATTCCCATTTTATAGATAAAGAAATTGAGGCTCTGATGGCTATGTGATTTGCCCAGAGTTATACAGCTAAAAGGCATTTTTGCCCATCATCTGGAAGTGTCAGGTGTTTACATACTAATTAAAGGTGTTTAATTTTTTTTAAACCCTCACCTTCTGTCTTAGAATCAATACTGGATATTGGTTCTAAGACAGAAGAGCAGTAAGGGCTAAGCAATGGGGGTTAAGTGACTTGCCCAGGGTCACACAGCTAGGAAATGTCCACCAAGCTGCTTCCAACTTTTAAAGCCTAGAGGAGCTCTGTCTGAAGTAGCCTTTCCCTTTCTTCCTCATATCCACCTTATAGAATTCCTTCCTTCCTACATAAGGTTTAGCTCAGAGTTTGCTTCCTTTGCAAACCCTCCCTCCCCCAAAAGCTATTTTATATATAATCTATCTATCCATCTATCTATCTATCTATCTATCTATCTATCTATCTATCTATCTATCTATCTATCTATTTATCTATCCATCTATCCATCCATCCATCCATCCATCCATCCATCCATCTATCTATCTCTACCTCCCTACCTCCCTATCTATCTATCCATCTATCTTTCTATCTATCTATCTATCTATCTATCTATCTATCTATCTATCCATCTATCCATCTATCTATCCATCCATCCATCTATCTCTACCTCCCTACCTCCCTATCTATCTATCCATCTTTCTATCTGTCTACCTATCTATATGCGTGTGTGTGTAGATATATATATAATACCATCTCAGTACACTGTAAGCTCCTTGAGATTGTTGAGTTTTTTTGGCTAGTGTATCTTTTGTTGTTGTTTATCTTGGAAGGACTCATTGTACCAATTGCATGTAATAACGCATTTCACATAAGTTTTCCGAAGTTATATGATCCAAATTGTCTCTCTCCCTCCCTCCCCTGGCCCTTCCCAGAGATATTAAACAGTTTAATCTGGGTTCTACATTAGTGTGTCTTTGTCTATTGTCTTTGTATCCATAGCACTTAACACAGTGCCTGACACATTCAAATAAAGCACAGGGCTCATTTTTCAGTTGTGTCCAACTCCTGGTGACCCCATTTGAAGTTTTCTTGGCAAAGATCCTGGAGTGGTTTGCCACTTTCCTTCTCCAGTTCATTTTACAGATGAGGAAACTGAGGCAAACAGGATTAAGTGACTTGCCCAGGGTTATATAGCTTGTAAGTGAATGAGGCTGAATTTGAACACAAGTCTTCCTGACTCTAGGCCCAGCTCTCTTATCTCTTATGCCACCAGTCACAAAGAGGGTGCTTACTGATTGCTTGTCTGACTGAACTGAATCATTGTAATATTGTTTTAATTTCTGTCATTTTGCCCAAGGAATGTATCATTGGACCCTCAAGACAAGTTAGCAAATTCATACCAAAACGCAAAAGTTTTGCTGAATTCTGAATCAGGAATGGTGAAATCCTGCTTACTTGTCCTACCTGGAGGAAGGGGTTTCTGACAAGCTGAAAATTCAACAGCATAGCCCAGCCCTGAGCCCCAGGGGCAGGTTTAGAACCCCCTGGTCCTTTCTGTCCTATTACATGACAGAATTATTCAGATCGAGAATGAATGGCACATCTGTCGAGCTGAAGTGAAGAGAAGACTGGCTTGTCTTAGAGAGTCCTAGAAACGTCTTGAACCACAGTTCAAAATCATTAGTAATAAGCCCATTTCTTGTTTATTGCCAGTGTTAGTGATTTGAAAATAGTGCAGTAGTTGGACTCACTTTAGAGTTGGCCAACAGTCTCCCGTGTGCCTCTAGGACTTCTCAGTTCCTTCACAGACAGCATTAACACCAGCGTGGTAGGTAGGTTTCTGATATTCCGAGGACCTCACTTCAACCAGCACTCCTCATCTGTCTATTTGGGCAGGAGGCTGTTGGGAGGTCTTTTGAGTATCCTATACGCAGCAGGGTCTTCTAGCAGAGACCAAAGGAGGAGCTGGGGTGGGCTGTGCCAGTCTACTTTTGATGGGGAAGGGCCATTTTCAGGGCTGTGCTTGGCCTATTCCATGATCTCAAGTCTCTCTCTTTTAGGTGAAGTCTGAGGAAGTCTTTGAAGAGTGGGTAGCCAAGCTCCGGCACCACCGAGTGTATCGTCAGAATGAGATCGCCATGTTCCCACGAGATGTTAACCATTTTTTCCCTGGGTCCACTGTAACAGACTCTGCGTCTGGAGTATTTGACTCTGTTTCAAGTAGGAAGGTAATACACAATGTGGATCTGGGCATTGCAGGGATGGAAGGAAAGACTCTTTGTCCACCCAACACCTAGATCTGCAAGGGCGAAGGGTTTGGGAAGAGGGAATGGCTAGTGATGAGTGTCCAAGACAAGGGAGGGAATTGTCCTCCCATAATCCATCCTGACCAGAGCACACCTGGAGTCTTTGGTCTCGAGGGTCACATTTTGGGAAGAGTATTGACCAGCTGCAAAGTGTCCAGAGGAAGGGAACCAGGAGAGCGAGGGACCTTGAGTTCTTGAAACACGAAGAGCAGTTGAAGAAACTGAGGGTGTTTAGCTTGGAGAAGAGTAGGCTCAGGGCTAGGGGAGTGGAGCAGGCAGGAGAACTCTGGTCAGGAACGTGAAGGGCAGCCACAAGGAAGAGGAATTCTAATTGTTCTGCTCGGGCCTAGAGAGTAGAGCTGAGGGAAATGAGGAAGGAACCTGAAGATAGGATGGTTGGGGCTACAGATGGTTTAGGGTTAGGATTATCCCAAGGCTGAATGGGTTAGTGAGCTTCCAGGCATTCAAAGTCTGCGAGCAGAGGCTAGATGACATTTTATTACGGAATTTGTTCAGAGGTTTCTTGTTCAGGTTGGATATGGGGCTTCTCTGGCCCCTTCCAAGACAGAGGTTTTGTGATAAACTAGAACCTGTCTCACATGCATGAATGCACGTGCAGATACAGCAAGATTTAGAAGGCAGACGTTCCACACAGATATGTGGGACTTGATTACAAAGCACTTAATGCTGTCTAATGTTTCCATGAGACAGGGAACACACATATTATTATTCCCATTTTACAGATGAGAAAAACTGAGGCTCAGAGAGCTTAAAAAAAAACTTGTTTAAATTGCTTAACTGGAAGAACTGGGACTCACACATAGGGTCTCTTGACTTAGTCCTTTGATCTTTTCATGACAGTCTTTCCTTGGTGCTATTTTTCCTCTAATGCTTAATTATTTAACTAGGGCAGCCAGATCATTTACTACAGGTAGGACGGTAAGAGTGAGTAGAATAGAATATTCTCTAACTCTCTCTCTCCCTCTCTCCTTTTATCTCCTTCCCTCTTTCTCTTCCTCTCTTTTTCTCCCTTCTCTCCCTTCTTTTCTCTCTCTGTATCTCTTATCTTTCTCCTTTTTCTGGCTCTCCCCCTCTTCTGCCTCTCCCCGCTCTCTATTTCTCCCTCTTCCATCCTTCTGCCCCTCCTTTCTCTCTTTTTTCACTCTCTCCTCCCTGTCTCTCTCACCTAACTTGACCTCAGTTTTCCGCTCTGACCATCAAGGACAAACTCACGTGGCCATGACTCTGCAAAAACACATTCCAAATGATCTTTCACTGTTGGCTGAGTCTGTGACATTGTTGTCATTTGGTAGGAGGAGAAGCCAGGGAATGTAGCTCAAGGTCAGATGATGGCTCCCTGGCCGTGATGGGGCAGACTCCCTGGGCCTCAGAGGGTCCCATAGGTCTCCGTGCCAGGCTCCATCCCGAGGCAGACCACCTTGGCGTCTTCTCAGCCAGACATCTCAGATGTGTTTTCATTTCTGATTGCCTTTGTTGTCTGTGGAACAGCGCAGCAGTATATCAAAGCAGAGTTCACTGCAGACGGGAAGCAGTCTGTCGTTCAGTTGTGGAGAAGCCCGAGTCCCCATATGGCCCCATTCTTCCGAAGACATGGAGAAATGCTCCAAAGGTAATGTCACCGGAGCTTGGATCATTCTTACCCTCAAAGGGATGCTTTTATTCTCCCTGTTACCTCCCTTCCCCTCTTCCGCTTCCTCTTGGTTCCTGATTGGAGACAAGGACATGGGATGGGACTTGAGGAGCATCTCATCTCATCCATGGCTTCCTCCAATGAGAAAACTGAGGTTTGGAGGGAAGTGACTGGCCCACGGTCACCTCATGAAATCAGAATAAGTACCGAGACAGCCCTTCAGGTTGTCTTTCAAATCTGCCACATTCTCTGATGTGCCTTGGCTCACCTAGGCCTCATACCGGGCCTAGAAAGAGGGTCTGACAGGCCTTACTCTGCAGATGAAGAAACCAAGGTTCATTGAAACAAAGTGACTCTCCAGTGGTCACACAGCTAGTAAACCTCTAAGGCAGAATTTGAACCTAGATTTCTCCTGAATCTAAGCCTTTACCACACTGTCATCTCTGTCACAGCCAAAGCAATTCATCTTTGGCAGTGAAGATTGTCATGGCATAAAGGACAGAGCCCTGGTTCTGCAGTCTGACGACTGGAGTTTGAATCTCACTTTAAAAAAAAAAAATCTTACCTTCAGTCTTAGAATCAATACTTCATATTGGTTCCAAGACAGAGAACAGTACAAACTAAGCAGCGGTGGGTAAGTGATTTATCCAGGGTTACACAGCCATGACATGAGACCAGATTTGAACCTTGTCTAGGCCTGGCTCTCAATCCACTGAGCCACCTAGCTGCCTCAATTAAATTCCACTTCTAATGAAGCCATTCCATCACTATGGGCCTCAGTTTCTTCCCTTATAAAATGAGGGAATTGGTCTAGATGGCTTCTGGCTTCTCATCTAGCTCCAGATCTTAAGCATGGGGTCTAAATCTCTTGTGGATTGTGTTTTGAGAAGAGACCAAAATTACTTTCTCCTCTGGGCCTCTGCCTCAGATTAGCCAAGCCAGCATTCTAACTCACGTCCTCTGGCTCTCAGTCCAATGCCCTTTGCCCTGCCTTGTTTTTCTCTCAGAAGTAAGGGGTTAGACTTGATGGCGTCTCCTGATTCTTAGCTAATGAGAGGTGTCAGGTCAAAGGTTGGCAGGTTGTCTTTGACCACGTGAGCTTTGTCCTCCCAGGCTGCCTCAACTTTGGCCTTGGAAAACTGCCTTTGCCACAAGGTCTTTTCCAGAGTCCAAAGTGAGACATCAAAGACACAAACTGCCAGCAATGAACTGATACCAGGGAAGGAAGACTTCACAGAAAATGCAAACATTGGAGTCAGCTGTGGGCTTAGGGAACCAGGCCAGGTATGACTTCAAAGCTGAATGTCTTGGGCAAACCTGTGGGGATCACTTTTGGGGGGGAAATCTGGACCCTCCATGAGGAGAAGCACAGTGTGCTATTTTAATGTCAGTCACAATCCAGGTTAGTGCCTTCTTTTTGACATTGCAGCCTAGCTAGGTACTGAAAGCAGGTGTTAGATTGAGACAGTCATTTCTGAGGAGTTGTAGCTGACCTGAAAATTGATATCTCAGCATGGGGATTGGAGGGGGGGGGATTGGATTTTATAGACCTCAGAGGAAGACATGAAATTAGAAATACCCAGGATAAGGAGCCCTCAGTACATCAACCCAATGAGATCACAGATCCCCAGAAGCATCACTGGATATAAAACTGATGTGGAAACGCCCTTGGATCCACCCAATCTGCTTGATGCCCTCCAGAAGTCTGCCACAAGCTCAGTTTGAACTAACTCTATTGGAACTGAGACATGCCCACTCCCTTTCTCAGGATATAATGCCTAAGCCTGTTTTCTTCAAATGTCAAATTGTCATTCATTTATAAACTGGAAATAAATAAAGGATATAGGGTCAAAGAACTGGAAAAGGATCTTGGAGGCCACTGAGTCCAATCCTCTCATTTTATCCATAAGGAAACCAAGGCTTAAAAAGGTTTAGTAGCTGACCCCCAAATCCCAAAGGGAATGAGGGAGAACAAAGGCTGTGGAGAATTGGAATTCAAGACCTCTGATTTCAGCACCAGAGCTCTCAAACTGGAACACACTTGTTTCATGGACCCAGTTAATTAAATGAATATTTATCAATCCCTTATAGACCACCAAGGGTCCTGCCTTCAAGGGGTTTAAAATCAGAGGTCTAGTGCTAGAATAGCAAACCAGCTTCAAGGGAAGGTGGGAAAGTCAGCACCAAATTATACCAAGGGCCTCAGTCCCATCGCTCACACACAGACACACACACACACAGCCTGTGTTAATGGAGAACTACACGTGTGGTAATTTTGTTGTGTTATTGTTTGCATTGTTCAGTTTATGATCATGAACTTAGAAATATGGTACAAAATTCCATGTCCTGTTTTAAGAAAAAGTTTTGTCTTTTTTTTTAAGCCTCACAATTATTTCCAATAGATAACCCTTTTTGGTAACAGGAAAAGGTGATGATGTAGGGTTAACCACAGAAACATCTGACAGTGTATACTATATTCTGCCCCCTTGTTCCCCACCTCTCTAGCCAGAGGAAAGACAGCTATTTCATTGTCTGCTTTCTGGGACTGAGATTGGTTGTTCCAGCTCATCAGGGTTCAGCTTCCATTTAGGGTTGTCTTTGGTGACCTGATTGGCACACTAAGATTCCATTCATATACTATAATTAGTGGACCAGGTTCACATCCTGGCTCTGCCTTTTACTGTCTATGTGGCCTTGGGCAAGTCACTTCCATTTCCCTAGGCATTGATTTCCACTTTTGTAGAACAAAGGGTTTAGACTAGTTGATGCCTATGATCCCTTCCCCCTGTAACCCTCCCTTCCTTTAATATTACTTCACTTTCTTGCTTTTTTCTCTTTTTCACTGCTCATATTCCTCCAGACCTGGCCCACTGTCATACCTACTTGATAGAAATGAGCCAGCTTCTCCAGAGCATGGAGGTTCTTCACAGGACTTACTCCGCGCCAGCGGTAAATGCTCTTCAGGTCAGTTCGGTCCTCCCAGGCTTGCCCTCCTTCAGCCTCCTCTGCCTTTCTTTCCCCCTTGTCTGGGACTAACAGATGTTTGTTGCTGCGGCCAAAGGGCTGGTGGGGATGGAGCTTGGTGCTGCCCTGTGGTCCGCCTGGGCTCGTCCTATGGAGCCTCACGCTCTCTCCTTTCTTTCCTCTTGTGATGAAGGGTGGCGCTTTTGAAAGTCCCAAAAAGGAAAAAAGACCCCACAGACGGTGGAGGGCAAGAGCTATTAGCAAAGAGGCCAAAGGAATGCTGCAGGTAACCCGAGCCCTTGGGACGCTCGTCCTTTTGCCCTTCCCATTCTGCTCTTTGCCAAAAAACAACTCCTAGATCACACGTGCAGAGAAATGGAATTAGGACCACCCCAGGCCCTTTAGGCAAGTGGGCAAACGAGGGGATCTCTGAGGACCTCCTCATTGACTCCCTCCCAAAAGGTCCTGGATACATGACGAAGGCTACAAGAGATTGAGAGACAAGAGAAGGCTCTTTCTTGGGGAGGGGCAAGGATGGGATCGTTGACATCACAAAATGGTGGTCGACTGGCAGTTCCAAAGCATCCCAAGGACTTTCCATTTTCTCCTTTTCTCTGACTCATCTCAGCCCTCCTTCCCTGCTTGGTTTGGCCTTTGGTGGTGATGGCGTCCATGCCCACTGGCCCAGATTCTGCTGAGTCCACAGCTCCGAATCTGAGGCCCAGAGCTGCTGAGCGGCCATGCCTTGTCCAACTTCTTGTGTCCCTTCTACTCACAAAGTGCCTGCCTCTCCCTCCCCAGTGGTTCCCTGTGTCATGCTTGCAGCGCCCCCTCCCCAGCCCTTCACAAGCTGCTGTGAGGGTTTCCAAAGCCACTTGGATAGCCAAGCTTTCCATATTTAGCAGGATTTTCATCAGACTGAAGAGACAAGCTTTGGGGGTTCCACGGTGAGGGCTGCTTGAATGGTGTATGGCTACCTTTAAAGCTGGGGATCACTGGTTCAGAGAATGACAGATTTAGAGCTCATAGTCCACCTTCCTCATTTTACTGAGTAGAGGATTGGGTTATAAGGAGGTTAGCTGGGATCAGCTGGTGACTCAGTGGATAGAGAGCCAGACTTGGTGATGGGAAGTCCTGGGTTCAGATCTGACCTCCGGCACTTCCTTGTGGGGAGCGAGGAGAGCTCACCATATTCTTCCCCTTAAGAAAGTCTCTCCTGTTGGTGTCACCCCAGGTCCCCAAGCCTTATTCTGGCCCAGTCAGGCTTCACGCGTCCAATCCGAATTTGTCAACGCTCGATTTTGGGGAGGACAAAAATTACTCCGATGGCTCCGAAACCTCCTCAGAATTTTCCAAAATGCAAGAAGACTTGTGTCACATTGCTCACAAAGGTATGTCTGCTGGATTTTTTTTCCGGATATTTTTGCTGGAATGTTGCTAAAAGCATTTCTCATGATGACATGTAAGGCTTGACTGCTGGTCGTCCTTCACTCTTACAAATTGGTGCTCTTTCTCCGGGGATCCTTGCTCATTGTCTTTTATTTGTTTAATTAAAGTCTCTAATATTCTCAGAGAGTTGTCTTGAGCATGAGAGATCAAGTGACTAGTCCTGGGTCACATAACCCATATGTCGGAGGTGGGACTTGAAACATGGGCTTCCTGATTGCTTGCTGTCTAGCCATGATGCCAGTTTCTTTCTTTTTCTTCTCCCCTCCACAAAAAACCAAAACAAAATTCTGCTTCCTCAATGGGAACATTAGCACCCCAAAGCAGAGTGGTTAAAACTTTCCCTATTCTCACATTAATTCATTGCTGGTGGAGTTGTGAACTGATCCAACCATTTTGGAGGGCAATTTGGAACTATGCCCAAAGGGCGACAAAAGAATATCTACCCTTTGACCCAGCCATAGCACTGCTGGGTCTGTACCCCAAAGAGATAATGGACACAAAGACTTGTACAAAAATATTCATAGCTGCGCTCTTTGTGGTGGCCCAAAACTGGAAAACGAGGGGATGCCCATCAATTGGGGAATGGCTGAACAAAGTGTGGTATATGTTGGTGATGGAATACTATTGTGCTAAAAGGAATAATAAAGTGGAGAAGTTCCATGGAGACTGGAACAACCTCCAGGAAGTGATGCAGAGCGAGAGGAGCAGAACCAGGAGAACATTGTACACAGAGACTAATACACTGTGGTATAATCGAACGTAATGGACTTCTCCATTAGTGGCGGTGTAATGTCCCTGAACAACTTTCAGGGATCCAGGAGAAAAAAAAACACCATTCATAAGCAAAGGATAAACTATGGGAGTGGAAACACCGAGAAAAAGCAACTGCCTGAATACAGAGGTTGAGGGGACATGACAGAGGATAGACTCTAAATGAACACTCTAATGCAAATACTATCAACAAAGCAATGGGTTCAAATCAAGAAAACATCTAATGCCCAGTGGACTTACGCGTCGGCTATGGGGGGTGGGGGGGAGGAAAAGAAAATGATCTATGTCTTTAACGAATAATGCTTGGAAATGATCAAATAAAATATATTTAAAAAAAAAAAAGAAAACTAAAAAAAAAAAAACTTTCCCTATTCTCAAGGTCAAGTCCAAGTCTGTGCTGCCATTTTTAACATGTACTCAGCAGCCCAGTGGATCTGTGACGTCTCATAGAGAGGCGCTCCTTCCAAAGTCCCATCTTGGGACCCATCCCTTCCTGCCCACCTCATGGCACACTTGTCCTCCATCTTCCATAGTTCCCCTAAAGGAGGCACTAACAGCCTGGGACCTTCCTTGATTTCTCTTTTCCTCTCAAGGATACCCAGACAACACCTGGGCTGCCCACTGATCATCCTTCAGCCCATCATTCTATTCCTGCTTGAATGTCCTACCAATTAGTATTTAAGTGCCTACTATGTGCCAGGCATTGCGCCTCTTACTGAAGACCCAGAGGTAAAAGACTTCCCTGCCCTCAAGGAATTTACAAACCAATGCAGGAGGCAAGAAGCAAACCAAGGTGTAGAAAGCAAGCTATAGTCATTCCTTAGATAAAGCCCTTAATTCCACTCTTTCCTAATTTCTCATTCATGATATCCGATAGCCTGCACATGCCCATTAACTCTTCTTTCTCACCCTCTGGGCAATATTAATTTATGTTGGATCCTAGATCTAGGCCTGGAAGGAATGTTGGAGGCCATTTTCCTCAACACAGGCATTTTGCAGATGAGAGAACTGACTTCCAGAGGAGAGAAATGATTGGTCCAAGGTCACACTGATCCTTAAGAAGTAGAGCCAAGATTTGAACTCAGCCCCTCTGACTCTAAACTCAGAACTCTTTTCTCTGTTGTAAGAGTTAATTTAGTCTCTTGTAATAAGAGTATTATATTTTATGAGGTTTATTAAGGATTATTAGAATTAAGGATGAAGAAAATACAAAATAGAAAAACCATGTGCCTAAGCTGATTAACCCATTCACAATCTACTCACTACATCTTGTCATCTCCGGGTAGAGGAAGAGAAAGCTCTTGGGAGGCAGAGAGCCCTTTAAATACTAAATTGTGATCTCACCCCAGGTAGAGACCCAGGTGAGATTATAGGGAATTCTGGGAAGTACGAAGGACTTCTGGGGATTGAAGTCTAGGGTTCAAATCTCCATTTTTACACTGTCTAAGGCTGCTTTTTAGAAGCCCACTGCTCCTTGATTTGTGACCATATGGAAATCCTGGAAGAACACCAACATTAAAAAAGATGAGTTTTGGTCTCAAGAATGAGTTAAAAGATATTGGCAATTTGTTGGGTCCTAAATCTCAACCTTTGAGATGAAATTGCATCAACATCCATTTTGTTTTGCAAAATGATTTATTTGTTATTTCATTTGTCCCTCACAAGGACCCCAAGAGGGGGAGCATTATTATAATTATCTCCATTTCGAGGATGAAGAAACTGAGGCAGCCAGAGGTTTAAGGATTTTCCCTAGTAAGGGTTTGAGGCAGCATTTGAACTCAGGTCTTCTTGACTCCAAGGTCAGCTCTCTCCATTATGCCATCTGGCTACCAAAGTAGTTGATTAATCAGTGCTAGTTAAATGAGTGAATTAATGAACAGATGAATGAATACACTTAAGCTCACTGCAGTGCTAGGAGCTTGAGGCTACTTGTCTTTTGAAGCCTTGACTATCCCAGCTGTGTCCCTGGGTTCCTTTCACCCTGGCATATTTATGATGCTGACATTCCCACATTAGTCTCCTACCTCCAGGTTTGTAACAGAGTCCGACAGTCCATCGGGTGCCCAAGGAGCAGCCACTGAATCCTACTGAAGCTGTCTTGTTGCATTTGTCATGAATTCCCAGTGAGGAAAACCCCATTGGTCACATGTGCCAAGGAGAGGGCCGACCATTAGTCTTCCCGCCCTTCCTGCTATGCCTCTTTGGAAAACAGCCTTCTGGAATCAATTCAGCACCTTCCAGAGCATAAGAAATGCTTTGCTTGCCTCATTTTCCCCTAGAGTTAAGACTGAGCTTTAATGCAACAACAACCTGCCCCGCTGCCACCCAGAAATTCTTCATCATTCCCAACCTTGGGATGATACTCTTGGCTTTAAAATGGGGCCGAAGGAAGCCAGGCAGCACCCAGTGGGGTCTGGATCAATGACAGCTTCGGCAGTGAGGAAGCCCTTGTATAGAGACTCCACTCTGAATAAAGGCTACTGGGCTGTGCTCAGAGCCTAGGACTTCCTGGTCTGAGGGTGGCAATAGGGACGTGGGGGTCCTGCTCTTACTCTGCCCTCCCCGTGTCTCCTCTCCACTCTTGCGGCCAGCTCTGAGTGCTTCGTTTTTGGCAGGACGTGGATAAGTTGGACGTATGGGAGGAAGGTGAACAGGGCAGTGAGGGTTCACCCGGTTCCTTTGAAGGAGTTGGGGATGCTCAGTGTGCAAAAGGCTCAGGGGAGACAGGAGAGCCCTTTGTGAAGAAAGTGCTCCCATTTTACAGAGGAGGAAAAGTGAGGCTCAGAGTTTGAGATTTTTGTAGAATCCCAGGACTAGGCAGGGTCTGGGGAAGGATTCAAACCCCAGTTCTTTTCTCTAAATGTTCTAGACAGTGTTCACGTTGGAATGTCCAAAAAATATTGTCATCTTTGTTCCAGAAAAGATAATGTACACAATTCCTTGATAGAATACGAGAATCCTAAATGTCATCCTTCAGTTATTTCAGTTGTGTCTGACTCTTCGTGACCCCATTTGGGGTTTTCTTGGTAGAGATCCTAGAGTGGTTTGCCATTTCCTTCTCCGGCTCCTTTTACAGATGAGGAAACTGAGGCAAGCAGGGTTAAGGTGACCTGCTCAGAATCACCCTATTAAGCTATTAAGTGTCTGGGGCTGGATTTGAACTCAGGAAGAAAATCTCAGCCCTCTATCCACTGTGCCACCTAGCTGCATGTCCTGAGGGTTACCTCATATTAAAAACATTTTTCCTTAGAAGGAGAGATTCTAAGACCCACTTCCTGCAGGAGTCTGAATTGTCCTCCTTCCGCCCTTCATTTTCAAGGCACTTGAACCCGTTATCTCACTTGAACCTCAGAGGAATCCTTTGAGGTGTCCCCATGTTGCAGATGAGAAAGTTAAGTGACCTGCCTTGGGTCATAGAACAAATGGTTGTAGAGACTAGATGGAATGGAGGCCTCCCCGGCTCCACGCTCGGCCCTCTGGCAGTCTGCCGCAGCCTGGCTAGGGCAGTCTTGTTATTCCTTCTCTGGGGTCTCCCCAAACCAAGTGGCCCCAAGGAGAGGCCGCGGCTCATTAGCCCGGGCCAGCGTTATGGACCAGCAAAAGCCGTGCTCCTGGTCCAGCCCGAGAGCCGCCTGCCTTTTGGGGTCAGAGAGAGCCCTTCTGCCCTGTCGAGGACCAGCCTGCCTATCGGCTGACCGCGAGGGCTCCTTCCCTCCTGTGCCCGCCGGCTCTGGCTCGAGGCCAAGCGCCCAGCCCTGGGACGAGCTGCTCTTGGCTCTGACCACCTCCCCCTCCAGGCTGATTCCAGGGTGGCTCCGGCAAAGGGGGTTCTGGGCTGCGTCTGTGCCTTATCTCACTTGTGCTCGTAGATAAAGAAATAAGATGAAAGGATGGTGCCCGAGCTGCTGCCCGAGAGGGTGTTCTGAGCTGTTTCCTTAACTTTTTCCCTGAGAACCAGGGAGCAGTTTTAGCAAAACACACATGTTGACGTAGGGGGCTTGCTTGAAAGTGATTCAATGGATAGCCAGGCCTAGAGATGGGAGGTCCTGGGTTCAAATATGACCTTAGAATGAATTCTAAGGCAGAAGGTGAGGATTCAGGGGGAAAAATCCCTATAATATAATTATAGCTCCCATTTATTTAATTCTTTGATAATCACAAAGCACTTTCTATGTGTTAACACTTGATTCACACAATGACTGTGGGCAGTAGGTGCTTTTATTATTTCCATTTCACAGATGAGGAAACTGAGGATAAAAGAGGTTAAGTGACTTATCCATGGTCACACAGCAAGTGTCTGAGGCAATCCTGCAATAAGTACAGTTTGAGCTGAGTATGAAGGAAGCCAGGGAAGCAAAGATATAGAGTTGAGGGATTTAGCTTACCAGGCATGGGAAGCAACCAGGGAAAAGGTGAGGCTAATTGACTTTTTTCTCTAAATTAGGTAGTCAAAACAAGATTCAAATTCAAATCGTCTTTTTACCTATTTATTCAATTTTAACATTGACTTTAAAAAATTTTGAGTTGAGGTAGCTGGGTGGCTCAGTGGATTGAGAGTCAGGCCTAGAGACGGGAGGTCCTGGATTCAAATCTGGCCTCAGACACTTCCCAGATGTTTGACCCTGGGAAAGTCATGACCCCCATTGCCTAGCCCTTACTGAGCTCTTCTGCTCTGGAACCAGTACCCAGTATTGATTCTAAGATGGAAGATTCTAAGAAGGTAAGGGTTTAAAAAACAACAACAAAAGCAATTGGCTTGTCCATTTTCAAGTCTATAACTATTGTTAAGGGAGCAATTCCTGTATGAGGTGTAAAAAGTTTGCTCATTTTCTACTGGGGACCCATACCAGAATATGAAAGGCCTTTATTGGCCATTGGCAGATAGAGGTCCTTCCACCTCCACCCTGACTGCTAGTGCTGGAGAAGTTACACATAGCTATGGAGGATGTGGATAAGAGGTCATGTTTAACACTTCCTAGCTGTGTGACCCTGGGCAAGTCACTTAATCCCAGTTGTTTAGTCCTTAACGCTCTTTTGCCTTGGAACTGATTCTTAGTATGAATTCTAAGAAAGAAGGTAAGGGCTCAGAAAAACAGATTTTATATTATAGCTTACATTTATTTAGTTCTTGAATGGTCCCAAAGCTCCTTACCCATGAATCCAAGCCGGTTCAGAGTAATCGAGCAACGACTAAGGCTTCTCTGGAGTTAAAGCTCCAAGTGAGGGACAATGTTGAGGTTCTTTCCTAAAAGATTTTTTAAATGAGGTTCTTACCTCTACTTGGCAGTACAAAGACAGAGCCTTGAGAGTGATCTGGTCCAGCTGTGTCATTTTACTGAGGAAAAATATATGGGTCAAAGAGGTTGTCTATGAGAGTATATTTTGGGATTGGAACTAGTCCAGTTCATGAGGCCCAGACAAGGGAAAGGACTGGCCCAAGGTCTATGCAGGCAGCAGAGCTGGGATCTGAACCAAAGACCTCTGACTATATGCTTTCTCCACTATGCCACATGCCATCTTGGGAGCCATTGAGATTTTAAAATGTGAACAAATAGAGAACTGGCAGGATTTATTATCTATGATCTTTTGTGAAAGCTAAAAACTAAGCATGGGAAACTAGGTGGTATAGCGGAAAGAACACCTGGCCTGGAATTAGGAAGATCTGAGTTCAAATCTAGCCTTCAACCCTTGCTAGCTCTGTGACTCTGGGTAAGCCACTTCATCCATTTACCTCAGTTTCCTCATCTCTAAAATGAGCTGGAGAAGGAAATGGCAAACCACCAAGAAAACCCCAAATGAAATCACAAAGTCAGACACTGAATAACAATAACAACAAACCCAACCAAAACCAAAGATCCAAACCGTTCTTATTTAGTACATTACAGACATTTTATAAAGATCTGCTTAATTGGACAGAGCTTAAAATCTTCCCCAAACAAGGAGTTTGATGGTGATGAACTTAAAAGGCTTGTTTCTGGCATTTGGAGCTGGTTCTACAAAGCCACGTGTGTAGCGAGCCTTGGTTTTCCCCCTTTGGGGTGATAATTGCTGCTAAGGCAGAGATGGTGATAGTCTAGCTCTCTTGCCAGGGACATGAGGATGTCACTTGGACCTTTTGAGCTTTCTTTTGTCTTCTCCTTTTTGAAAAAAACCTGCTAAGAACAAATAAACAGCTATGAAATCAGTTTGTGAATAAGTCATAAGAACCTGCCCATGAGAGAAAGGATGCTCTTGAAGAGTCTGGAAGCTGCTGTTTCCTATTACTTTGGACATAAACACAGACATAAAGAGAAGCTCTACAGCCTCTCTCACCTTCCAGGTGCTAAATTACTGCCCCAGGATCAAGAAGACCCAAGATAAAAATCTGACCTCAGATGCTTCCCAGAAGTCCTACCACCTCTCTCTGCCTTGGTTGCCTAATCTATAAAATGGAGATTAAAAAGTAGCCATCTACCTCCTAGAGGTATTGTGAAAACAGCATGAAATAACGTTTGTAAAGAGCTTTGCCAGTTTTAAAGTGCTTTTTGAATCCTAGTTATCATCATCAACATCTTTATTATTACTAGTCTTATTAGTACTCTGGCCCCCACCGCCCTGGTTCAGACCATCATCATCTGTATGATTATTGTCATTTACGTTGGAGCTTTTTGGAGGCGGCTTATTAAAAATTCAGAACTTTAGATGGGCATTTCCATAGACAAAATAGAACAGAAAGAGGATTTGATATGAAACCACAAATCTCTTACATATACTTTGATTTCTCTTTTAAATAGTGTGGGTGTGGTCTGCCCACTTGGGCAGTGTAGCCTGACAGAATGGTGTTCAGCATGTCATTTGTCTTTCTCTCTTTTGAACCCCAACCTACATCACACCATCAGTTCTAGAATTTTTCCTATAGTTGGGGGCTGGCCAAGGCCACGATGCTACTCTTTAACCTTTCTCTTAGGGTCCAGGGCTAAGCCCAGTGTGGAAGTTGCTACTGGGTCCTGAGCCCCCATTAGTGTACTTTCCATTCATACAAAATCAGTGACACCAGTGACTCTTAGCCATAAAACATTTTTTTTTACATAATAAGGAAAAAGCAATAATAATGATATCACTATTCAGTAGAAGGCAAGGTCAGGAATAACCATTATTAAGATGAAGGCAGAAGCTTTCTATAATAAAAAACATTATAACCCACCCATAGACCCAAGTTTCATTCTCCTAACAGTATCCATGCATATAACATATAGTATCCTTGGAGGAGAAAGGGCACGTATGCATTTTATTTTTAAGCCCTCACCTTCCATCTTAGAATCAATACTTGGTTCTAAGACAGAAGAGCAGGAAGGGCTAGGCAATGGGGGTTAAGTGACTTGTCTAAGGACACATAGCTAGGAAGTGTCTGAAGTCAAATTTGAATTGAGGACATCCCATCTCTAGGCCAGGCTTTCCATCCATTGAGCCATCCAGCTGCCCCCCCCAGGGTACATATTTATAAACACCTATCTGGGAGGCACATGAATAGGGAAAACTGCACACCAGAAGCAACTCATAACTTTGGATTGCAGGCCTTGATGTCCTTGAGCCCTTCAAGAATAATCAGCACTACACAAAGCTGCTTCTCTACTCAATGCTCCCTTTGTACCTCACTGGTCTGCTAGGTAAAGCAAGTCCTCTTCTACTTTCTAGCCAAGAGGTCAGAGACAGTCTCTAGTTCACAGACACACTTAATAAGGCACTAAGAAAATGTTACTCTCTTTTAGCAATATATATGTGCGTATGTGTATGTAAGTATATTTCTATGTGTGCATATTCAGATGTATCTCTTTTTATTAATATATCTATTTTATATAGTGATTTGTGTCTCTATATTTATCCATCTATCCCTCTGTTTCTCTAGACACACATACGCAAAGCATTTATTTAATGATAAGTAATTCTCTTCAACCAGAAAGCTTCTCAAACTGACTCTGGGCAGTCCAGACACGCCCAGCCAGCTTTCCATTCAACAGGATTCTACTTTCCCTCCTGTCATCTTCTAGCAAAGCCCAGACAAGTCTTTTCCCTAATAAGCCCAGTTTATAGCAAAACAAACACAAGCCTGTCTTTCCCCCTTTCTTTCTCCCACTCTGAAACTATGGAAGGTAGTAAATAGACAACCAGGAACTGCCCGCGTTTTCCCTTTCTCATGATAGAGATGGCACTACAGAACAATAAATATTACAGCAGCAGAATCCAGCTGTCCTCCAAGCAGCCCAGTAGTTGAAGAACTCTGCCTTTCTGCCAGCCAGTCAGCAAACCCTAACCCTAACCCTCTCTTCCTAATAGGCTCGCATCAAAGCAGCGGAAGAATCAGCTCTCTCAGAGGGAAAGAGCTTCTTTGTGCCGCCTTCCTTGGCTTCTTGACTCCTGTGTTCAGCTTACCCTCCTGCCACTTCTTCCATCTCTTCTTCTAGCTTCTTTCTCTCTTCCTTTTCTACTAAAGATCAAATCACAACTTCCTTGTAATCAATGACTGTTTCTATCAGATATGAACTCGATTTTCTATTAATAGTAATCTCACAGTCTCCAAACAGTTACTTGATTTACAGTCTCAGCAGGAAACATTACATTTCAAACGGACAACAATTCCTTGCAGCTACCTCCATCATTTTTCTGACTTCAAGCAGGTCCTTTTGGTATGTGTCAGGCTCCCAAAGGGCAGTGCTCTGTCTGCTCCTCCGTACAGTCCGCGGCTCTCCTCAACGTTTTCTGCAAGAGGCTACCTTTTCTTTGTGCCTGACTTTCCAAAAATCCCCCCTTACACAGTTTTCTTTTTGCCACTTTTAGCAAACAGATTCTCTCATGTAAAGAGAGTAAGTAGTACCTTGTAGAAGTGTAGAATGAAGTAAACACGTAACCTTTCAAATGTTCCTGCATAGCCATCTTTCCTTCTGTTCATCGCTTTTATTCTTTTAAAAATTATTTTAATTGCTATTTATTTGCTTTTAGCATTTCTTTTTGAGGATTTCTAGTTCTAAATTCTCTTCTTCCCCTGCCCTTCCATCCACCGAGAAGGGAAGCAATATGATACCCATAATTCATGTGAAGTCATGCAAACATTTCCATATTAGCCATGTGGTGAGAACAACTGCCACCCAGAAAAACAAACAAACAAAAACAAGAAAAAGAAAAAAGGAAGTGAAAAAAGTTTGATTTGATCTGCATTCAGAGTTCATCAGTTCTCTTTGGAGTTTGATAGCATCTTTCAACCTGAGTGCTTTGGAGTTGTCGGGAATCACTGTAGTGAACAGAGTAGCCAAGTCTTTCACAGGTGATCAGTGAACAGTAGTGCTGTTACTGTGTATAATGTTCTCCTGATCCTTACTCGCTTCACTTTGTATCAGTTCCTGTAAATCTTCCCAGGTTTTTCTGAGACCATCTTGCTTATCATTTCCCATTGCAAAATAATGTTCCACCACAATCATCTGCCCCCATTTGTTTACCCATTCCATAATTGATGGCATCCCCTCAATTTCCAGTTGTTTTCCTGCATATTGCTTTTATTTTTATTTACTTATTTATTTATTTGTTTGTTTTTGAGCCCTGACCTTCCATCTTAGAATCAATACTGCGTATTGGTTCTAAGGCAGAAAAGTGATAAGGGCGAGGCAATCGGGGTCGAGTGACTTGCCCAAGGTCACACAGCTGGAAAGTGCCATATTTGAACCCAGGACCTCCTATCTCTAAGTATGGTTCTCAATCCACAGAGCCACCCAGCTGCCCCCTTCTTTTGTTTTTAAATGCTTCATTGATCTCATTTTCTTCTTCTTTTTGGATGGGAGAGCTACCCTGCCCCCCCAACTAAGCAGGGGAAACCTTGCGACAAATAATTTACATTGAAACTTTAAGAGTTTAGTCACATTCGCTACTTAGCATGAGACCTCAAATACCCAGGGCTGTGTCTGCGTGTCTGTTTTCAAATAAATTGGATTCTGTGGCAGTGACCTAAATGTTCAGAGGCCCAGACGTTGGCTTTCTTTTGCACCTGAGACAGGCACCAAATGGGTTGTTTGGGCACAGGGTCCACGGCACAGCCTGGTTCAAGAGAAGCTTTCATGGCTGTCGTATGACCAGGGCTCACCCTTGACATCTTTTAAGAGTGGATTCGTGCCTGTGTGGGGGGGATCAGCACCATCAGAACACTTTTTCCTGCCCAAATGTAACCTTTTTTCTTCTCTCAATCTTTACTCCTGAGTAAACATTTGATACTGTTACCCATTAGATTGGGAGCTCCTTGGGGGTGCGGACTGTCTTTTGCTTCTTTTTGCTTCCCCAGCACTTAGCCCAGTGCCTGGCACCTAGTAGGTGCTAGTCAGTGTTTATTAATCAACTGCTGTGCTATTTTGTAACTTACATTCTCACCACGGTTTATGCCTCTTTCTTTCTCTTAAATCTTCCAGTTTACTTCACCTTAAAGTCGGCTTTCAATACCCTGTCAAACGAGAGGGAGAAGCTGAGGCAGATCTCAGACCACGATTATTCCTCATCCCCATCTGCACAGATTGTGGGTCTCAAGCATGCCTTATCATCCGTAAGTTACACGGGGGTCACAGAGGGAAGATACAGAGACATCCTGCTTGTTTGTCCTGACCACTAAAGGTGCCATAGTGAATAGAGTGCTGGGTCTGGGGTAAGGAAGATCTGAGTTCAAATTTGACCTCTGTCTGCCTCAATTTCTTCAACTATAAAATGGAGAGAATGTCAGACAAAATCAGATAATATCTTTCCAGGGTTGTTGAAAGGATCAGAGATAATATTTGTAAAGTATTTAGCACAGTGTCTAGCACATAGTAGGTGCTCCCCAAATGATTTGTTCCCTTCCTTCCTTCTTGCTCATGTCTTCTCCTGTTGTCTGGATCCTGGGTTTCCCAGAGAGTTCCTGATTGAATAAACCAACCAAATGGCCATTGTTCTCATTCCACTAACAAACTCAACCGTGTTCTATCAAATACTTATTATATATGTAGCATTTAATCTGTTGGGTCCCTCTGGCAAAATGAAGACTGTAAAGTTTCAGCATGTGGGTTTGAGTCCTTGCTCTGTCTTAAACTGGGCCCACATTAAACTCTGTAAGTGTTTGTGAATGTCAGAGCAAGAGCTGATCTGATATCCAATGGCAGAGGGAACTTCCCCGTCCAGAATCCTTTATACCAATGAAATCATAGACCAGCCCCTCCCTCCCACCCTCTGCCAAAAAGCAGTGGTCATTCCCTCCCTTGTAGCTAGTATTTCAAGGTTTGCAAAACACTTCGCTTGTCTATATTGACTCCTTTCGATCCTCTCCATAGCCCTGGGAGGGAGTTGATACTCTTATCCCCATTTTATAGGGATCCAATAACCCGGCTGAGTTGGGAAAAGGAATATTCTCTTCAGGAAACAGCTGAGCAGGCCAGGTTCCCTGGAAGGGGGTGCGTGTGAAAGAAGCCTCCAAGGCTTGGGAACCAGATTGCTAAGCGTCTTACGTGCCAGATGGAGGGAATGTTGGGATCTGAGAACCTTCTTAAAGGCCAGGCTGGGGTTAGCACAGGCACAGATTTAAACAACTGGTCTTTGGACAGCCCTTGTGGAATGGCTACTTGTGTGTGAGAGAGGTAGAGCGATTTTCATCCAGCTTCATGCCCAGATGAAAACCAGGAGATGGTTCTTTGTCTCTCACATTCCTATCCCTGAGAAGATCACCCACCGATTACTCAAATGGAAACACAATTCACCCTCTGGCCCAATGAAGAGTTGGTGAACTAAGTCAGGACAGAAGAGCCTTTCTTTCCCCTGTAGGTTTTGCTCTTAGAATTGACTAGGGGGCAGGGCTGGAGCGTCCTCCTGTTTTTGTCAGGGGGCATGGAAGTGAGGAATGGAAAAGGAGGCTGGGCAATAGGAGCCTCACCGCTGTCAGAGGAGGATGTAGCTAGACTTTTTCAGTGAGCTTTGTCCCTTTCTCATCCTTCCAAGAGCTGGAGTAGAGCCAACAAAGCTAAGATATTTGGCAGGCAGTGCCAGGATTCTGGCAGCCACACATGCTGGCAGAGAGAAAACTGAATGGCCTGGAGAACATTAGAACATTTCAGCCATGGTTAGAGAATTTGGTCTTCCTTCCTCCCTCCCTCCTCTTTCTCTCTCTCTCTCTCTCTCTCTCTTCCCCCTCCTTCCTCCCTCCCTCCCTTCCTTTCTTTGTTTCTTGTTGTCTATCTGCCTCTGTTCCTCTCTCTCTCTCTCTCTCTCTCTCTCTCTCTCTCTCTCTCTCTCTCTCTCTCTCTCTCTCTCTCTCTCTCTCCCCCCTTCCTCCCTCCCTCCCTCCCTTCCTTTCTTTGTTTCTTGTTGTCTATCTCTGCCTCTATTCCTCTCTCTCTCTCCCTCTCCCCCCTTCCTCCCTCCCTCCCTTCCTTTCTTTGTTTCTTGTTGTCTATCTCTGCCTCTATTCCTCTCTCTGTCTGTCTGTCTATCTGTCTCTCCCTTCCTCCCTCCCTCCCTTCCTTTCTTTGTCTCTTGTTGTCTATCTCTGCCTCTATTCCTCTCTCTCTCTCCCTCTCCCTCCCTCGCTCCCTCCCTCTCTCCCTTCCTTTCTTTGTCTCTTGTTGTCTATCTCTGCCTCTATTCCTCTCTCTCCCTCTCCCTCTCTCTCCCTCCTTCCCTCCCTCCCTTTCTTTCTTCTAGGCATGTTTTAAAGTAACCTGCACATATAGTCAAACTTTACCTTTGCTCAATAACCAGGCAGTTGACTTTCAAAGGACCCAATGACTCCTTTCCTCCCATGAGCCCCAACCCTATTCATTTCTTCACTGACCTTGCTGCTTCACTTTCCCTGGGAAAAAGCCTCCTTTGAACAAGAGAGAGAGAGAGAAAGTAAGCATTCAGTATGCACCAACAGTTGACTGTGGCCCTCCTAACCCCAGTCTTTTGGAAATAAGTGATCTTCTGATGGGTAGGAATGTCACAAAGAAGACACCAGTTCCCTTTGCCTCTGAGAGAAGCCTTGAATGGAAAACCAGAGAGGGGGGATGAGAACTTCCTTAAAGGCAAAGAAAAGCTATCCCAACATCCCCTGGTGCCTTTCTAAGAGGAAGAGCCACATAATCCTTTGTAGCCAGGTAAGTATACACACATTGAGCTCAAAGAGTGAATGAATCCCAGCTACTTGGGGAATCTGGAGAAGGAAATTTTTTCTAAGCCTCCTACAACATCCCATTGTCCATTGAACCCCCAGCATCCACTCTAGCTTTCACTGGGTTAGGCAGGTATTACTGCTGGTAGCTAGGGCTGGGCTCAGTGGGTGGGGAAGGCGTGTTTTCTTTGTCAGTCACAAGAAAGAGGGTTTGAAAGGGATCAGCCTTGAATAGCATTGAAGGCAAGAAAAGGAGAAGAGACAAGAAGGCCTTCAAGCCAGTCTGGCCACATCTTGGGCACAGCCTTTAATAGTCAGAGATATTTTTAATTCCTATTTTCCACCATCATAAAAATCTGCCGTTACTTCTTGTCGTGATGCAAAAATTCAAACTTCTAGCTGGTAAGAATGGGACAGATGTGGCCTTGTAGAGTTGTCTCTTTCACTTTTTCAGCATCTACACCCTACTTTTTTTAAAAATAAAACCTTCCCTTCCCTCAATACTATGTACTGATTCTAAGGCAGAAGAGCAGTAAGGGCTAGGCTATGGGGATAAGTGACTTGCCCAAGGTCATATAGTTAGGAAGTGTCTATGGTCAGATTAGAACCCAGGACCTCCTGTCTCTGGACCTGGCTCTCAATCCACTGAGCCACCCAGCTGCTCCCCCACCCCTCTCCTTTTTAAAAAAGGGATTGGGTTTTGTTTCTGATCAACTTTCTCCACTAACGCCTACCTGCCTTGATGTCTCCTAATGGTGTGGAGGTGACCCCACATTTTCCCAAGTTATACCAAGGTTGAAAATAAAGTCAGGCAAACTCTACCAAACCAGAAAGGCATTGGGTGTGGATCTGGTAAATAGATAGATTGCTTTTCTTTCAGCCTAGGAATAGACTCATTTCTAAGGGGATAACAGGATCATGGATTTAGAACTGGACGGCATCTTATCTTAGAAATCATCCATCAGTCAATCATTAAACATTGATTATTGCCAGGCACTGAGGATAGAGGCAAAAGATAGACCCTGCCTTTAAGGAGTTCATAATCTAATGAGCTAGTCTACAGGGTCTTAACCTGCAGCCCCTGAACTTGGTTGAAAAGTATTTTTATTGGTAACTGATTTCCTATACGATGGGTTTCCTTTACAATCCCATATATTTTATTTAACACATCTAAAAGCACACTCTCCAGAAGGGGGCTACGGGCATCCCCAGATGACCAAAGGCATTCATGACCTTCCCAGGTAGTTTAAGAGCCCCTGATCTAGCCCAACCCTTCTCATTGCAAACGATTGCCACGGGCCAGTGAGATCAAGTCGACTTCATGAGTAGCAGGCTCGTTGATCTGGTGGCTCATTGTTCAAGAGTCCCGTTAAGACCTGACGGAAGGCGGAAGGAAAGAGTATCGTTATTTTGAGTGGAACTCGGCAAGACTGCTGAGAGGACCCCAGAGCCAATCTCTTCTTGGGATCAGAGCATTACGTGTGAGCAGCTCTTCTCAGCTGGCACGTGAAGGTGTGGAATCCAGTAGAAATGGATGGACCAACCCTCTCCCAAATCTCTCCTGCGCATCTCATCCAGCTCATCGATTCCTGCCCTTTGTGACACATCTTCTATTAATGTGGCCCCAATATCTTTTTTAACATGTTCCAGGCCCTAGCACAAAATACTGACCTTAAAGAGCGCTTACGTAGAATCCATGCCGAGTCACTGTTCCTCGATTCTGCTGCCGGTGCCAAGTCCAGTGATGGTCTGGCAGAGGTGGGTACGCTGAGATCTTCCATGACTGCAGTCCCCTTACTGCATGACTCCGTTTCCCCAACTGTGCATCTCCAGCCTGATTTCTCCCATTGCAAATGGTGCTCCTCAACTTAGCCTGGTCCTTCCTTGGTGCCGTGCCTGTGACTTCATGGCAAGAAGAATTGAAGGCTATGGGGGGGTGGGGGAGCAGGTTTTCTTAAGAGAGCAGGCTAACTCTGTTTTAAAAGTACTAGGTAGCCAGCCCTTCCTCTTTTATTTATCTTGCTTTCATTTCCCCTAAATACCACCACCTTCTACCAAGTATCATTTAGAGAGAGAGAGAGAGAGAGAGAGAGGAAGGAGAGAGTGAAAGACAGAAAGGAGAGAGTGACGGGGGGAGAGAGAGACAGAGACAGAGACAGAGACAGAAAGAGAGACAGAGAGAGAGAGAGAGAGAGAGAGAGAGAGAGAGAGAGAGAGAGAGAGAGAGAGAGAGAGAGAGAGAGAGAGAGAGAGAGAGAGAGAGAGAGAGGGAAAGGGAGAGGGAGAGGGAGAGGGAAGGAGGGAGAGAGAGAGAGACAGAGAGAGAAAGGGAGAGACAGAGAGAGACAGAGGTGAAGAAGGGAAAAGTGGACAAGAGAACCTTCTGAGGTTCTCATCAATAGACTCAAATTGCCTCCTTGAAGCCCTAATTCCCGTTCCTTGCTGTTCCTTCTACAACCACCCCTCCCCTTCCTTTATTCTCTTCTCCCTCCCTCAAGAAATGTTGTGGTAAATAATGAGAGCACAGGTTCCTGCCATCTTCTATAAGGGGAAGTTGGTGATGTTAACAGCTGAAATCTCTCAGTCAATGGGACAGCAGAAAGAGCGGCTGTCACGCAACTGCTGCTCATCAAATGTTCTGCTGGTTTCTCTAAAATGAGGAGAGTCTCCCGATGGGCGCTTTCCCTAAAATTAGCTGTGGAAGGGGGCATATAAGGCAAAGGAGTTTATTTTTAGCCATTTGTTGTTTATCCGTGATGTGAGCAGATTGGCTGCGTGGCAGTGGCAGCATGGCAGCATGCCTATCAAAGCCAGCGCACTGTTTGCAATCGAATGGAGCTGGTCTCCCAAGTGGCTGGCAGTGCCGACCCTGCATGCCTCAGGAGGATGTTTCCACCTTGTTTCTTTCTCTGGGCATGTGCACAAGAACCACTCTGGAAACTGATGCTGCACTTACTGGCTCAGAAGAAGATTCGGGCTGGGCTTTCCCTGTTTCCCCCATGATTTCTGGAATTTGTTGTCTTTCCTGCTTTCTCCGAGGCATGTGATTTAACCTTCCTAGGCGGGCCAGGCTTTTCCAAGGGTAGCTTCATCCCCTGATTGTTAGGACACGTCGCTGTGTAAGGCTTCAAGGCCAAGTGACCACATGAATGGCCTGTGGCGCCTTTCCTCTTTCCCTGGGACTGGGCACGGCAATTTCCAAAGGAACACATCATGACAACAACTCCCTCGTTGCCAAAGTTGAACCCTCTAGGGTTTCGGTTTGTTTGTGAAGGTCCACGGTGGATTTCCTTAGCCTGTTTTAGGTAGTGCCACAGTGACCTGAGGCCAGAGAGATCTGAGTTCTAATCCAGCCTCTCAGTTGCTTTCTAGCTGTGTGAACCCAGGCAAGTGACTTCTGTTCACCTCAGTCTATAAAATGGGAATAATAATAGTAGCTACCTCCTAAGGTGGCTGAGAGGATCAACAATAATTATAAAGCATTTGGCACGGTGCCTGGAACATAGTTAAGTGCTATATAAATGTTAGCTATCATCATCATTAATGTTATTAAATTTCTAGGAAATCATTCCTAAACTGGTTGCTCTCAAACTTGAATCCATTGGATTCCATTGATGCCTTAAGACCTGGATTCTGGTTTGGGTCACAGCTCTAAAACACAAGGTAGGACCTCCCTAAAGGAGAGAGAGAGGGAGAAGGGCCAAGACTGAAGAGTGGTGAGCACTAGGCAATGAGGGTTAAGTGACTTGCTCAGGGTCACACAGATAGGAAGTATCTAAGGGCAGATTTGAACTCAGGACCTCCTGTTTCTAGGCTTGGCTCTCCATCCACTGAGCCACCTAGCTGCCCCTGGCCAGCATGAATTCTTAAGCAATGTGGGACAAATAATGCCATTATCAACCATCAGAGAAACTGGTTAAAGAGATCTTAGTCAAGATTGCCATTTGTTAGTTAAATATTACCTAAGAGATAGAGCTGGAATGTGGAAGTGAAAGAAATCATGATAGCCTGAGAAGGTACATGGGAAAAGCTGTTCCAGAACAGCGCAAGGAGCCCTGGACTTGAGGGCGCCAGAAAGCCTAGGTTTGAGCCTCAGCTCCATTTATCAGCCTTGTGACCTTGGACAATCACCTAATTCAATTCAGTTCAACAAACATTTCTCAAGCAGCCCAGCTGAGGGCTTGAGATATTTAGATATGACGCACGTCCGCTGATATAGTGTAGTACAGTTGAGGCAGGAGGGAGTCCTTCAAACTTGGGGCGGGAGGACGGAGGGTCAGGGAAAGCCTCAGAGGGGGACGTGAGCCCTGAGATGAGCCCTGAAGCAAACTCTGGGTATGCAAAAGCCCCAAAGTGCCCAGTGTGCTGTGTTGGGAGTAGAGCCAGTGTGGGTTTATGAAGGGGAGAAGCCGACATCAAGCTGGGAAGAGGCAGGAGCGCTGATTTCCTCTTCTGTAAAATGGGTAGGATAATACTGACCTGAGGTTGCCTTGAGGATCCGGTGAAATCCTCTGTAGATGGCACCTTGTCATAGTAAATGGAAACCCAAGTTATTCCCTGGAAATTCCAAATGCTCATTTTAGTTCCTGTTGCCCCCTCCCATTTCATCACTTTATTAGAGTACTAGCCAGGGGCATGATCACTCTCCACTGGCTAACCCTGGAGTTAATCATTCATCCAGAACGTCAAAGACATTTTTGCTTTATCATTGCCTGGGCTTTGTAGCCACTGGGGATTTGAATCTGGAGCCCAAGACGCTCCTGTCCTGGCTGTTTTTGATGACATCTGCCCTCTAGTAATGCCCACCTAAAAGAGTTCATAGGTGAGAGGATCCAATATTAAGAACTGTACGAGCCCTTCCAGGCCACAGTCCAATGCCCTTGCTGGACAAATGAGGAAACCGAGGCTCCTTGCCCAACATCCCCCAGCTCTGCGGCTGGGATTCCAACTCGGGACTCTGACACCAAACCCGACATTTTTTCTACTGTAGCACATTGCCTCCAAAGGCCAAGATTGGCATTTGTCCCGGTTAATTTTTAGCTTTTTCATTTTGGCCCAGTGCCCTACCCTGCCAGAGTCTTTTTGGAATCAACCCAGTTGTGCTGTTTTTTGGTTTATTCACCTAGTGCCTGGCTACGCTGCACAAACTTCTCCTGGTTTCTTGCCCCAGGTGCTAATTTAGCTGTTATTTCAGTGGACTTCTCCAGCAAGAAAAATGTCATTGTTTTGCCCCCAGGAAGCTCTGCAGTTACCCCCTGGAATCTGAGGGTAGAATTTGGCCCTGGTATGAAATTTGTCTTCAGAAGTGCCTTCTGCATTCCCTGACTCTGGGAGCATGCTCCCTTGCATGACCCTTGCATGCTCCAGATCACCAGTGCTCCCAGGGCCCCACTTCGATATGCCTTACCTCCCCAGTCTCCAGCCTTGCCCTCCCGGAGAGCACTTGATGTTCTAACCTTTCCCATTCTCCTTTCCTTGCTTGTTTCTATTTACCTTTCTTCTACCCTCCTCCTCTTCCTTTTCCTTCTCTCTTCTTTTTCCCTTCTTTTCTCTTTTCTTTTTCTTTTTTCCTCCTTCCTCTTTTAGTCCTTTCTCCCCTCCTTTCTTTTTTCTCCCTTCTTCCTTTATCCTTTCTTCTTTCTTCCCTTTTGGCATAAGAATTGTGAGGTACCCTCTTGGAAATGATTATGGTGTCCTGAGTTGGATGAGTAGATCTCATTTCTAGCTTCCCTTCACCAGGGTAGATTGTGACCCTTCTGTGCCCCAGGAAAATCGTTCAGAGCTGATGAGAAATGCACCCACCTTTAGTCAACCTGCTGCTGACTCATTCTTAGACTCATTGGATTCTAGGTGTAGATCTGTAAGGGACCACCGAGGCCATCTTCACTTCACATATAAGGAAACAGAGGCCCAAAAAGCTTATGTGACTTACCCACAGTCACACATGTAGTATGTGTCAGAGGTCAGGCTTGAACTCACATCCTCTGACGACCACTCTCTACCCCATGGAAGAAGGATAGGCTGGTTGTCAGAATAGAGATTCAGAGCGATTCACTAAACCCATTTCCCACACCTTCTTAGCTTGATGGAACCTTCCAAAGTTGGTGCTTTATTGGAACAGCCTTTGAGAACTCAAGTCACCCAAGTTACAAGGATTTCAGTGGAGAATTCTTTTGGTTTTTGACCATAATTTTAAAATGAATGCTCATGCTCGGCGCCTTTGTTTTATGGGCCTGCCCTTTCTTCAGACAGGTTTTGTGCTCCTGGCCTGTGTAATGAGGCCAGAACACTCACCCTTTTATAAGAGGAGCCATCTTCCTTTTCCTGGCTCGCCAACATCTTCTAAGAGCCAGCCTCAGATGTGTTATTAGATCTAGGAGTGCCAGGGAGGGAACTCATTTAGCCATCGTGATTGAATTGTGAAGCCATTTAATGGAAAAGTATGCTGTTGGAGAGGCCCAGGCAGGCCATTTGCTCCATCTCCCTCTACGTAATTGAACTACATTGGCCTGAGGCTTTTCCCGATGGTCACTCCAGAGAACACAATGAGGATTGTGCAGGTCTTGTTGTGAGCATAAGCTCTGAATGGCATAGCAGCCTTGCCAGAGATTTGGAGACCATCCTGGAGGGCCGAGAAGAGGCATGCTTTCCAGCCTTATTGCCCTGACCTCTTGCATTTTCAGAGACAGATAAAAGAAATTTGAGGTGAGAAAGGAGCCAGGTAGTAGTGGGGGGTTTCCTCTTCCTGCCCTGTGTTAGCTTGTGTCCTCCCAAGTGAGAGGTGTATTACTGTTCACCAGGAGAAGGAGATGAACATCAATATGAATCCACCACACAAGTCTACTCAGGTCTTTGGTGCAGGTAGAATTTAGACGGTGGAAGATGAGATTGAGGAGGAGGGCCCAGCCTGTGGCACTGTATTCCCAAGGGGCAGGAGAACATGGGCAAGGGAGGATGGTGAATATTTGGTAATATCTCTATTATCCTATTAAAATGAATCTCTTTACTTCTAATGTACAAAGCTGTGGTAATTGCTTCAATGTATTTCTTTAATGTTAACTAGGAGTCTAGGAAGGGGTGTAGGCAGCTAGGTGGCTCAGTGGAGAGAACGCTGGGCCAAGAGTCAGGAAGACCTGAGTAAAAATCTAGCCTCGGACATTCAGTCCCATTGGGTGACCTTGGACAAGTCACTTAACTTCAGCTTGGCCTAGGCTACCAGAGAAGGAAATGGCCAACCACTAGTATCTTTGCCAAGAAAACCCCAAATGGGGTCATGAAGAGTCAGTATGATTTAGACAAATGAACAACAACAACGGGAAATTTTACTGAAACCTAGTAGTATGAGGACCACAAAAGATCGGGAAGCCTTTGGATAGAGGGGAGAGGTAGGAGGAAATAGAGAAGATGGGAAGTCCATTTCAGAGAAAGGTGATTTTTTCCCCCAAATGAAAAAAATAAATGTACGTGGCTCCTTGGGCAGACTATCCCCTTGACTTAAAATGTAAGCGTTGATGTGTTTCTGTAATGGCCTGGCCGTATCCTAGAGAACTTTGTTTTCCATTTTGTTCCATGAATGTTGGGTCTTCCTGGTCTTTG
Source organism: Monodelphis domestica (assembly GCF_027887165.1). Lineage (NCBI taxonomy): Eukaryota > Metazoa > Chordata > Mammalia > Didelphimorphia > Didelphidae > Monodelphis > Monodelphis domestica. The sequence continues at coordinate 312,111,686 of NC_077231.1, forward strand.
GATCTCTCTCCTGCTTTGAAATCCCAGTGTGATCACAGGTGCCCCTGCCATGGTTTTTAAGACTCTACTTTGGCTCACACCTTAGGAGTTTCTGGATACTTTTCCTGAGTGTCTTATTTTGTTTTGTTTTAAAATAGGAGATCTCTGGAGAAGAAGGCAGAGCCCTCGTCCATCAGCTCTCCAATGAAAGTCGGCTCTCCATCACAGACTCCCTTTCTGAGTTTTTTGACGCCCAAGAAGTCTTACTATCTCCGAGCTCCTCAGAAAATGAGGTTTGAGCTTTATTTACATTTTATTTTTCCTTAGGTTGCTTTAGTGATTGGGCCAGAATGATAACCACAATTGCTGCTGCTGCTGCTGCTGCTACTACTACTACTACTATTACTACTACTACTACTACTACTACTACTACTACTACTACTACTACTACTACTACTACTACTACTCCTACTACTTCTACTGCTACTACTACTACTGTTACTACTACTACCAGCTAGCTTTTATATAGTGCTATACAATTTACAAAATGCTTTACATATGTGCTAATTAATTGTATCCTATGTTCTCTGTGATGACAAGACCTGATAGTACGTGGCCAGAGTGCCCAGGTTGGAGTGGGATGGGAGTAGAGATATGTGTGGCTTTTTTTATTCTACCATCAATTAAGCAACTCTTTGCCCCATATCACTTCATACAAGTTGACTGTCCTCTTCCCCATGCCCTAAAAACTCCCAGACTCCCAAGTGGAACAAAATACCAACCTTCTATCCCCAAATCCAGTTCTTTCCAGGAGAGGCATGAAGACAAAGGGGAATGTGCCAGCTCTCTCTCAAGGCTCTACTAAATTGAGATCGCTGGCAGATTGGCCATGACAAAGTGGACTTTGAGCCCCTCTTGTTCCGCTCACAATTTCTATTGAATGGATTCATCTTAGTCAAATTCCACAGCAGTGAAGGACTTGGCTGTCCTCTAGCCTTTGTCCCAATGGACTTTGACCTGTGTTTCCTTAAGATGAATACAGTGCCATTAGCAGATGGCTGACTGTGCCACCAAGTGCTCTCCTGCTTCATTGGGCAGGCAAGAATCCTCCTAGTTCGTGAGGTCCTGTAGAATGGGGGATGCTGCTCCTACAACGGGGCTTCTTAAATAGTGAGAGCATTCTCCTCGCAAGCTCGCCAAAGGGATTGATTTCCCGAGATCCTATTTTCATGGCTAATAAAGCTGGAAACTTCAACTCTGTCTGGCTGTTTTCTCCTAACTAATTCAGAAAGAATCAAGGCTTATGATCGTCTCCCAAGTGGGGCTTTATCATCACAATGGTGATTCCATGGGTTTATTTGATGTTTTTTTCTGATAATGAGCCTGAGCACTTAAGAATGAATATTACTTGATTCCAGTAAAGGGCTAATAGACTTGGAATGACTTTTTCACAAGTTTGGAGGAGATGGCCAGGAAAATAGGATGATTATAATGTATCAAAAATATTTATGCGTCCTAACTCCAGGAGCAGTTAGCCATTTGGGGAAATGGTCCGAGTTGCTATTTGTTCACAGCTCATTACCGTGTGGTCCTAGAATTCTTAGCTTAATGAAGCCCGCTTGTCTCTCCCCACAGGTCTCTGATGATGACTCATACGTCAGCGATGTAAGTGATAATGCCTCTGTGGATAACCTCAGCAATGATTTGGATAGTGAGAGACAGACTTTGGGTACGGACAAAACACCTTTTCTTGTCTGAAGGGGAAGGCTTTTCTCTTCATGGAGAAGCAGCATTTATTAAGCACCGGCTGTGTACAGGGATCTGTGAAGCCTCCCTTGGAATGGAAAGTCCTTGAGGATAAGGACTACTCTTTGTTTGTCTTTGTATCCCCATCCTCTAAGCCACGATTTTGTCTATAGTTGGTGCTTAATAAATGCTCACCGGATTAGTCATAGAGAAGAATTACTGCAAGTGAGGAGTTTAAGACCTGGTTCTGAAATAGTCCCTGCATGGAGATGTAATGGTCCAAAGACAAGCATTTATATGGCATGGGAGCCTTAGAGCATAGTGGACTGGTGGGTGCACCAATCAATATGTTAACATCTTATTAAGCTGCTCATGTTCAGGGTTATCTTTCTTCCTTTACTGTTTACCAGAGGTGTCAAACTCATGACCTGCAAACTCCCCAGTGGCCTGTATCAGATTGAAGTGGAATTGGGAGATGTTTATCCAGATAAATAAAAATATGTTGCAATATAGACGATGTTAATTTGTGGTTTTCTAAATCAAAAGGCGGCCTGCAGGGATCCATTTCTATTTGGGTTTGACACCCCTGTTGTATATGTTCAATGCCACAGGCTTGAAGCCCCTAAGCTAATACAGCATCATGGAATATCATGCCTTCTGCATCCTTTTGGTTTTCTATGGCCACAGCCATGGAATGAGATAGTCACTGAGGACGGAAAATGAGGATGACAAAGACCAGTCACAATGGAGAGGCAGATGTTGGGTGTGAGCTGGCTGCCAAATGGGAGAAACCAAGGAAAGATGTCTCCAAAGAGATGTTTGCTCCAAAAGAAGGGTCAACCATATGGCAAGAGCCAAGAATAACCGATGTCCACCCCAGGCTCCAGGCTCCATTGGTACCTTCTAGATACCAAGGGAAATCGAGGATGGGCCAACATGTTGGATGGAATCCATGGGGGAAATTTATAGAAGGACATAGATGAGAGTCACCCAGACTGGGCAGACAGGACTGGGTTGTGGCCTGCGTACCTAGCAGGAGGAGCTCCATTCATGAGACCATCACAGGTCAGAGGATCCAAGAGCTCAACCTAAAAGGGACCTGATAGCCAAATAGCCATCGAGTCCAACCCCCTCATTTTACAAAATAAGGAAACTGAGGCCCAAAGAAAGTTAGATGACTTGGTTAGGGTCACACAGCTAGAAATGTCTAAGGTGAGATTGGATCCCAGATCTCCCTGACTCTGATTCTGATGCCCTCTCCTCCACCCCAGGCAACCTCCCCACTCTGTTGGAATATTAGAGTATTTAAGTGTCCTTTGTATGGCTTGTAACATGGTGGGCATCCAGGGCTATGTCAGAAGGGCACCTACATCATCCTCAGATGGGATGGGAGAGAGAATCACAGTTTAGAAAGTGTCAGGCTATGCCCCATGAGATGTCCCGAGAACACCTCCAGCGACCAATTGAAGTTATCTTGTTAAAAAGGATGCCAAGAGTTTGATCCTTTTCTTACAATATTTGAGGTGACATTGCTTGATTCTTGGAATGGCTAATAGGCTTTGAATGATTTGGGGAGCAAACCGAACTCCCAGTGATCAGAACTCATTGAAAACAATTCATTGCTGGTGACTTAGGGAGGATTTAGCTCTAGAGAAGCCATTCCATGGGTTTAGGATTCCAGCCAGCTGGTGCCAGGGAGAACCAACCGCAGGGGCTTGCAGGCAGGCCTAGGCTGGGGGTGCTAGTCAGTGGATGGCTATAATCTTGGGGAGCAGGCAGGAAGAGAATGGCGTCACTTGGAAGTCTCCATCGATGAAGTGGTATAGTGCTCTCTGAACCCTGAACCTCACAGGATGAGACCCTCTGCCCTTTGCACATTGCCATCTATTCTTTCTTCTTTCTCTCTCTGCCGGGTCTTCATGATTAGCTTATGAGATTCTTAAAGGCAGCGCTAACAGCTTATGCCTCTATCCCCACCCCCACCCCCTGCATCTAGGTTGGGAGCCCTCCATACAGTAGGCACATAATAAATGCTGTTAAATACTAAACAATCTACCACCTCATCAAAAACAGTATTGAAAAAACAACAGGTCATTTGGAGCACCAGCCTTAAATTCAGGAAACCTGAATTCAGAAAAGGTGGAAGAAGCTGGGAGAAGGAAGGAAGAAGACCTACGTATTTCCTCTAGCCCCAGGATGGAAAAGGCCAAGAACCTCTTGGCTGGAAGGAAGGAGCCAGAACATTCAGACTGGCAACTCCAGAAGCAGGGGGTCTGCCCTGGGACCCTGAGCCCACAGCTGTGTTTGGACTGCAGCAGCCAGGCAGCCTGGGCGTGAGGAGGTGGTGCCAGGGTGGGCTGTCTGCTAACAGGATTTTCCCTGAATCTTGGTGGGGTACCACGGACAGTGATTGCCTGACAATCCCAAAGGGATTAAGCACTGACCTGCCGGCGGAGATGGAGTTTAGCACCCAGAGCATCTTAGGAAAGAAACCAACATGCTATGGGCAAGCTGTAGACTCTGAGGACAAGCACTGATGAGCAAAGGAAGAGGAGAGAAGCTCTGGATCCTGAACTTCTAGAGTCTTCTCTACAGACCAGACCTGGACCAGGAGACTGGAAAGTTCATGGTGTCATGGTAAGAAGGCTGTACCTGGACTAAGGGAGACATGACATGGGTTCAAATACCAAATCTCAGCTCTGTGACTTGGGGAAAATCCCTTGACTACCCTTAGCCTCAGTTTCCTCATCTGTAAAATGAGATAACTCAATAACTCTTAAGTTATTGTGAGGCTAAAATGTATCTAACATATCTTCAAATGCTATGAAACTCACCATTGTTATTATTCTTATGAACATTCTATCACCTGAATATCGATGGTCCTTATACATTATCAATATTGAAAAATGAAGCATTTTCTGGTAATTCACTGAATTACCTAGTTGTTCAGTATGGAATAATAACAATTGGCATTTTGCTAACATTTTAAGGTTTGTAGAGCACCTCCTAGGGCAACTAGGTATGCAATGGATAGAACACCAGACCTAAAGTCGGAAAGCCTTGAGTTCAAATCCAGTGTCAAACCCTTCTAAGCTGTCTGACTCTAGGCAAGCACTTAACTCAACCTCAGTTTCTATAAAATGAGTTAATATCTACACACTCCCAACCCTACAGGGTACTTTTCATTCAGTCACCAAGCATTAATTAATTGATTACTAGGTGCCAGTCACTGTGCTAAATCTTGGGGATACAAAGACAAAATCATCGAGATCACATTCTAATGAGGGAGGCAACATGTCAAAAAAAAACCAAACATACAAAAGCTCCAGGGAAGGCAATGACTGTGGAGATGGGAGGAGAGGAGGGACCGAAAATCCTCCTGCAGAGAGGAGGATTGGATTGGATTCTTGAAGGAATCCAGAAGGCAGGGGTGGGGTGTGTGGGGTGGAGGGAGAAATTCTAGGCCTGGGGGACAGCCAGGAATGAGATGTGGTGTCCAAAAATGGAATGTCCCATGAGAGGAACAGCAAAAAAGGGGGGGGGGTTCTTTCTAAACCATAAAATGTTTTAGAAATGAGAACTTAGTATTGTTAGGCAACTACGGTTGTACCAAGATGGTACCTGGGTCTGGGTGAGGTGACAAAAGGAAGCAGTGCATACGAGGAATTCTGAGAAACACAGGAAGATTTGTATGAACTGATGCAGAGATGAGCAAATAGGAGAACGTGCTACTTATTAATAGCATCAATATAATGCAAAGACCTGTAAGGGAAGGCCAGCACTGGGAGGTTGGAGTGACCAGTCTTGGAGAAGGGTTAGGAATGCCTCTCCCTGTGTGTCCAGGAGAGGTGGTGGACGATGGTATAAGATGTCAGACACGCTGTCAGACATTGTTGGGGCAGATGCTTCTCTTGATCATTTTTATTTCTCACAAGGGAACACTCGCTGGGCACACGGTTGGGTACCACAGTATATTCAGATATGGCTGATATGAAAACATCAACAAGTTCATTTTTTTTCCAGTTCATTTTAACAAAAGAAAGCATGAAAGCAGGCGATTGGTGAGCCGAAAGTGAGTCCATGTCCATTCCCTTCCAGGCCCCATTCTCGAAAGTGACCCAGGAGGCCAGACCCGAGGCCAGACCCAACGCCGGACCTCCTTGCCGGCACCCTGCCCCAACACCAGCAACATCAGCCTCTGGAATATTCTGAGAAACAACATTGGGAAGGATCTGTCCAAGGTGGCCATGCCTGTGGAGCTGAATGAGCCTCTGAATGCCCTACAGCGCCTCTGCGAGGAGCTGGAATACAGCGAGCTGTTGGACCAGGCATCCAGGACCCCGGACCCACTGGAAAGGATGGTGAGGGGGGAATGGGCTACTGTAGACCTGGGGTAACATCTGCAAGGGAGCGAGCTCGGTGGAGGCGGGTGTCAATCGGGCTTCTTAACCTGAGGTCTGTGAACTGTAAAAGAAGAGCTACTTTAATAACTGTTTCCATAGAAAGTATTTCCTTTGTAATCCTACATATTTTATCCTGACCATAAGGGGTTCAGAGCCTTCAGCAAAGTCAGCCATTACACAAAAATAGGGTAAGGATCCTTGGTCTGAGTGGACAGGGACGAGTCCCACCATCTTCTGTTCATTGGGTTGGCAGCTTGCCGAGGCTCATCTCAGAGGAGAAAGCCCATCCCCAAGGTGCTGTCAACCAATCCTGGGTTCACTTTCCCCCTTAGCAGGGACAGCATCCTCTGGGTCCCAAGAGGAATGGTTCTCTACTGTAAACGTCACCATAATCGGTGGCGTTTTCTATAAAGTCTCAGAGCTCAGCAGTAGGATGGGCTGCTCTGTGAGGTCGTGAGTGCACCAGCACTTTAGGTTGATCAGCAGGTGCTGGATGGAGACAAGGATATTGCAGAATGGATTTTTATTCATTTAAGGGCTTAGGCTAGGGGGGCCTCAGGGCCCTGCTGGGCTTTGAGATCTTGTGGGAAACCCTGCACTACTCTCACAGTTCCTCATAGCTCCATTTCTCTACTCCTGAGTAAACATCTAGAATCTGACTCCAGAAACTGCTTCTTCTGCCCCTTTCAAGGCAAATTTCCCTTAAAAACGTTTTTCTTACTTTTGGCAATTGTACTCAATGTAGTCCCCCTTTCCACGTACCTATAGGAAGCCTTTAAAATAGGCCAGCAGCAAGAAGGCCCAGAAGGGAGGAAGATTCTCTCCTTCATCTCTACCCCCCTTTCTGAGGAAGAGGGGATGGCGTGAGGTCATCTGACTCTTCCTCGTGCCTCTGGGCACACCCTGGCCCTCCCACCAGCCCATCTGTCCCCTGCTCTCCCTTCAAGCAGCCTGGCAGAACTTGCCTTTTCTCTCCTTCACTGCTACCAGGCAAACAGTAAGGCTAGTGGAGCTCCTGGTGTCTTAGTCACTAAGGCCGCTGGACCAGGCGCCTTCCCGGCTCTGCAGGCCCACAGCTGTTGGTAACTTCTCAGCATCTCTCCTACAGCTGTGGACACTTCAGCCCTCCACCCTGTACTAACCCCAAACCTGATTCTGGGTAGAAACTCTCTGAGAAGCTATGGGGTATCACGGATGGAGTGTTGGGCTTCGGCCCGGGAAGAACTGAGTCTGGACTTCCTTCCCAGTAAAATGAGGCTCTTCCTGACTCCAGTAATTCCTCTGAAGCTTGACCCTGATGCTCAGATGAAAAGAAGGGATGGAAAGTGTTCTGCAAACCTCAAAGTCCCACAGCTGGTATGATCTGGGATTATTACCAGAAAGTCATCTCATCCCACACCCCCAGAAAACCTCTTTAGGGACATTCCTGGAGAAGAGAGAAAGGAACTTTGGGGAGGCCAGGACTGTCTAGAAGAGCGGAAAGGATCAGTCTCCCAGCAAATGCAGGGAATGTTCTCCTCCAGAAGGTGGGGCCTCCCTAGGACCTGATGGCCGTTGGGAAGGGTACCTATCTTCAGGACGCCACACTAGGAAGTCAAACAGGAAGACCCCCTAGCCCAGTCTAGGTGGATCACATCACAATAGGAATCCCAGGATCTCGGGGACCTTCTCCAACCCCTCATTTTAGAGGGGCGGAAATCAAGACCAGCGAGGTTCTCTTCTGGGCCCCCTTTTGGTGCCTCTCTCACTGTTACAGGGATGCCATTCCATGAGGGGCTCTTCTTGTCTCCTGTACCCAATCACACACATACTTTATAAATAGGGTTGAACTATGTATTCCTTTCTTTAACCTGGCTATATTTGGGGGGGGGGATCGCCCAAAGCCTAGTTGGTCCAGGGTTAATGACCTATCACCAAATATATTGCCATCAGCCAAGGAAGGCTGAAGCATACCTGGTGATTTCTATGAGCTGGCTCTTTTCTTTTAGAGCAACCTGAAGGCTGGCAAGGGAATGAAGGTGGATGCCAACCCACGGGGCACTTGGTAACTTCCGGGAGCCTGGGCAAGGTTCTGGAGTCCTTTGAACACTAGCCAGAAAGTTTAAAGTCATTGAACAAGTTTTTCCCAAAAGACAGGATGACTTCTATGGATGGACTTGCAAAGGAAGGGATTGTTTATTGCCCGGGCATGAAGGAACAATGAGTTTAACAATCTCACCCCAGAGGAATAGATGGCTGAATGTAGAAGGGGTTTGCTTTGGACTCAAAGTGCCCAGGTTCAAATCCAGGCTCTGCCACTCATTCCTTCTATGCCCTTGGTTGGGCATGTTACTCATCTCTCTGGACATCTGTTCCCTCATCTGTAAAATGAGGCAGTTGGTGTGGATGACCCCAAAGGGCCCGTCCAGCCCTAGAACTGTGACCTTGAGAACTGGTACAGTCCATCAGAAGCTGAGGCCCTTTGTGTGTGATGAGGGCCTTCTCAGATGTTCTCTTGCTGATGTATAATCTGGAGGGTGGAGGATTTTCTTTGAAAACTCACTACCAGCCCTACATTGAAGATACAAGAAGCTTGTTATGTTTCTTTTTCTTTGAGGAAATCTTGCCTATTCCATGCTGGGAGAGATCACCCCTCTAGAGAGCAGCAAGGAGGCAATCTGGTGACCTCAAACCACTTTGCTCAGTTTCCGCTCCAGATGCTTTTTATTTTTCCTGTTTTACCCAGAAAAGTAAAACCTTTTGAAGTCACAGTGCACCCCCCAGTGGCCTGTTTCAGACTTTTCAGCCTATGTTGAGAAGGTCAGATGGCCCAAAGGGCGGAGTGTTCTGTGGGTGATGATGAATGTTACAGGCCCAGGTTATCAGAAAGAGTCTCTGGGATCTGAAAATGCCCAGCTGATAATGATTCCCTGGAAGCTGCCATTTCGAAAGCAGTTTTCCTTCCCTTGCTTTTTTGCTCCTTTGTTTCAATTCTAGGGAATACAAGAATCCAAATTCTTCATTAACATATACAATATAATTCAACTGAGCAAACATTTATTAAGCACCTAGTGTTTGCCAGGCTCTGTGCTGTTTGCCCTGGACACAAATACAACAAACAAAAAAGTAATCTCTGCCCTCGGGAAGTTTCTGTTCAGTGTGGGAGACAGTGTACCACATATAAATACATGCAAACTATACTCCAGGGAAAAGAGCAGTAAATTTGGGGGAGCAAGAAAGGCCTCTGGAGGCAGCTGAAAGGGATCCAGAGATTCTTGGAGATGGAATTGGGGAAGGAGAGTGGTGATGACATGGGGCACAGACACTACACAGGATGCAATGAGGTGTCTAGGGAAGTTGCACAGAGACCTATTGGACTTGAATGTCAAGTGTGTGTGAGGGAGGATGGGCAACTCAGTTGGGAATGATGGATGGGAGGCCACCATACTGTGAATTGGTTCTACTGCAGAAGAACAGTAAAGGGTAGGCAATAAAGCTTAAGTAACTTACTCAGAGTCATATAGGAAGTATCTAAGATCATCTTTGAACCCAGAACCTCCTATATCAAGACTTTTTCAATCTACTGAGCCACCTAACTGCCCCCTTTTCGGGGGTTTCTAATCCAGTTTATATCAACCTAGTCCTTTTCTTCCAAAGGCAGCCTAACTTGGTAGTTAGAGCACTGGATTGGCCATCAGAAAGACCTGGACAAGTTACATAAACTCTAATCCTCATAACAATTGCTATTTTTTATTAGCTCTTGAAAGTGTGCAAATGTCTTTAGAGACATGGTCACATTTGAGCCTCCCAGCATGGTCCTTTGAGGCCAGTGTTCTGGTTTTAAAGACCCATAATTTGTAGGGTTGTGGGCAGCTTAAATGAGATTTTAAAGTGTGTAGCAAACCTTAGGACACTATAGAAATATCAGCATTATTATTATTAAATGTCCCCTTTAACCACATCCTTGACCCCAGGCCAAAGAGGAGAAAAGAACTAAAACACAAACTGTGTAATATAATAGCTCACGGTAATGTGTTTTTAAGTATATATGTGTGACCCTGGGTAAGTCATTAAACCCTAATTGCCTAGCCCTTGCTGGTCTTCTGTCTTAGAATTGTTACTAAGACTGAAAGTGATTAAAAAGAAATAAATAAAATTTCCTTTGTGCTTCTAATTTTCTTATATCCATACAGGCTTGGCTCAGAGTGTCAGCTCTCCCTGGCCTTCCCTATTCCCCCAGTAGTTAACTCTTTCTCCCTCAACTTAATGCTTGGTTTAGTCTGTCTCCCCCCTTCCTCTAATAGACTCTAAGCCCTTTTAGGCCAGGGATCAGAGGATCATCGCCTTAAAGGTAGGGGGCCTTTTGGGACCACCTAGTCCATCCCACTCACATTGAAGAGGAAGGTCCCAAAGCTACTCATCACCAGAAGTGTAAAGATTAAAATTTAGGAATATGGGGAGACTGAGGCAGGTAGAAATTAGTTTCTCTCTGCAAGGAGTATCATATTTTTTAGCGGTTTATTAAGGATTAAGGATTAAAGAATATACAAGTAAGAAACATGTGCCTAGGCCAGAGGTCTAGACAAAATAACCTCACATCACGCAAGAGACGCGCCTGCCCCAAAACGGAAGTCCAAAAGAGCCCCAAAAACCTTTGTCACCAGCTTAAATCCTTCTTCGATCTCGGCCCACCTCAGAATTCCCGTGAGATTACAAAGCATTTTGGGGAAGTGGAGCAAAGGCTTGTGGGGATTGTAGTCCTGTATTTGAGTCTATTTTTTACAGAAGTAGGATCCAAACTTAGATTCTTGGTCTCAAAGTTCAGTGCACTTTCCTCTACACCACATTGCTTGCTTAGATTCAGGAAGAAAAAACTTCAAGCCTGCCTCAGACACTTAGTAGCTGTGTGACCTTGGCCATGCCACTTAATCTCCGACTACCTCAATTTTTCCACCTGGAAAATTAGGGGATTAAACTTGATCCAAGGTCCATTCAAGCTCTAAATCTATCATCTAGGACTGTTCCACTATTGATTGTCATTCTATTCCCAGCCCCCAGCCTAGAAGGGGCTCAATGAATATTGTTCAGTCATTTTTTTGTCATGTCCAACACTCATGACCCCATCTGGGGTTTTCTTGGCAAAGAGATTGAAGTGGGAGGCTTCTAGGTGGCTCAGTGGATAGAGAGCCAGGCCTAGAGACAACAGATTCTGGGTTAAAATCTGGCCTCAAATACTTCCTAGCTTTGTGATGCTGGACAAGTCACTTAACCCCAATTGCCTAGCCCTTGCTGCTCTTGTGCCTTGAAACCAGTACTTAGTATTGATTCTAAGATGGAAAATAAGCATTTTTTAAAAAGAAAAAAGATTCTGGGATGGTTTACCATTTCCTTCTCAAGCTTATTTTACATATGAGGAAACTGAGGCAAGTAGCGCAAGGTGATTTGCCCAGGGTTACACAGTTAGAAAGTGACTGAGGTTGGATTTGAACTCATGAAGATGAGTTTTCCTGACTCGGGCTCCATGTGTGCCTAGCTGCTGCAGGGGCTCAATTTGAATATTCATAATACCATACACTTTGTAGACATCTTATTTTATCCTCACAACAACCCTGTGACATATGAGGAATTATTATCCCCATTTTATAGGTGAAGAAACAGAGGCTAAGAGTGGTTAAGGTACTTTCCTAAGGTCACATAGCTAATAACTATCTGGGATAGGTTTTGAACTTAGGTTTTCCCGTCTCCAGGTTCCATGACCCTCAGCTGGTTACTAAGCTTGCTTGGTGAATTGATTGTGTTCCTTTCTCCCTATTCCCAGGTGTACGTGGCGGCTTTTGCTGTTTCTGCCTATGCATCCAGCTATTTCCGAGCAGGGAGCAAACCCTTCAATCCAGTGCTTGGAGAGACTTATGAATGTATCCATGAGGAGAAGGGCTTCCAGTATTTTTCAGAACAGGTAGGACTGCTGTTGCTACTCCTGTTTTTTGTCTTACACACTTACTGTCTGTCTTAGTAACAACTCCAAAACAGAAGGGCAAGGGTGAGACAAACAGGGTTAAGTAACTTGCCCAGAGTCACAAAGCTACAAAGACCTGAGACCAAATTTGAACTCAGGTCCCCCAACTTCTATTCACCGTATCACCTCGCTGCCCCTGATGCTGCTCTTAAAACCCACAGTTCTGAGGGTTTGGAGATCTTTCAGAAATATCTGGGAGACATCCCTTAAGCTTCCACTAATTGTACATATGAATTAGTCATTGTTCTCGTCCACCATCTTGGATAATTTCCTTTCCTCTTCTTTAGGGAGAGGCATCAGTTCATACCTCTTCTCCAACCCCCCTCCATGAAACTTAGCCCCCACTAATATCTGTCCAATTGCCAGAGCAACCCTACACTAAACTGGCAGGGAGAATGGAAAGCACCTTCTCAGGTGACTGCCATCTGAGATGTTCTAGAGGGCACGAGACATGTTGTCCCATGTAGTTTGAAGAGACTATCAGAACTCTTCAGCAGATGCCATCCACCAAACTATGCCCCTCTCAAAGGAAGTAAAAACAAATCTATGATCCAAGTAACGATAGCCCCCAGTCAACCGTTTATGACTTAATTAACTAATTAAGGGACCAGACAAGCATGGGATTGGGTCTGCCAACTCCTTGTAACAACTCCCCCTCTATAACTACTACAGCGATTCAAGGAGAAGAGCACCGATGCTAATTTTAACAGTGGTCATGGAGTTTCCTAATCAGCTTGTCGGCCAAGCTTGACTTTATCTCCTCCACCTCTGTGTTCTCCTGCCTCTTCTTCCTGGCTGCTGAGGTTGGTCACATCACTGCCCAGGCTTCCATTTCCATTGTCTCCATGGGGTCCTTTCCATTCACATTATGGCCATCATGCACAGGTGATTTCCCTGGTTCTGCTGATTTTATATTGCATCAGTTCATCTAAATCTTCCTAGGTTGCTCCAGAATCTTCGTTTTCATCACTTCTCATGGGGCACTAACATTCTGTCCCGAGGATTTGTTTGGCCATCCAAAGGCTTTATTCCCCAGTGAGACCCCTGCCTACCATCCCCAATCCCTGAGCCGTGAGACAGGACATACTATCCGGGGAAGCCCCAAACTCTTAGGAAGTTGTTGGGACCTTAATTTGCCCCCTTTCCAAGCATGCCCATTGATCCTCGTGGGACAGACACAGCTGGGCTGGCTTCTCTTCTGTGTGAATAACCCTTCAATATTTGAAGACTGACAGTTTTCCTGGAAGGTTTTTTGTTTCCAGACTGAACATTACCACATCCTGTGATGAGAGAAGCAAAGATTCTGTGCTGGAGACCTTTGGGGCCCTGGGTCCAACTCCTTTATTTATTTATTATTTCATTTTTTAAACCCTTACCTTCTGTTTTTGAATCAATACTGTGTATTGGCTCCAAGGCAGAAGAGTGGTAAGGTCTAGGCAATGGGAGTTAAGTGACTTGCCTAGGGTCACATGGCTAGAAAGTATCTGAGGCCAAATTTGAACCCAGGACCTCCTCTCTCTCTAGGCCTGGCTCAATCCACTGAACCACCTCACTGTGCCCAAGATGCCTTTATTTTAAAGATAAGTAAACTGAGGCCTTAAGTGGCCAGGGGATTTATGAGAGGTCATCTAGGCAACAAGAGCTGAGCTGGGATTCAAATCCAAATTTAAAGGATCATAAAACAAGGATTTAGAGCTGATTGGGATGTGAGGAGGCCACTGTGTCCTAACCTGGATATGTTACATAATTTGCCCTGGGGCACATAGGGCAACCAAGTAGCAGAGTGGGAAGAATGCCAGGTCTAGAGCCCAGAAGAATGATTTGACCTGAGTTCAAATCTGACCTCAGATACTGCCTGTGTAAACCCTGGGCAAATCACCTCATCCCGTTGGCCTCAGTTTCCTCATCTGTAAAATGAGCTGGAAAAGGAAATGGCCAACCCCTCCTGTGTCTTTACTAAGAATGGGGCCATGGAGAGCCTTAAAAATGACTAAACAACAATATAGGTCACAGAAGGGGGAAGGAAAGGAAATAAACACTTACTTAGCATCTATTGTGTACCTGGTGGTCCTGTGCTAAACACTTTAAAAATCTCTTATTTGATCCTGTATGATTGAAAATCTGTTACCCTAAAAAAAAAAAAAAGAACTACATATCCCAAGAGCCCACTGACTTCCTGTCATTAAGTACTTCCTATAGACAGAGAATAAAAGGCGTGGGTTATGGAGGCTCCCACTCTCTGATGTAGAATCAGCATTGATAGTGGTGAGTGGGATTGACTAAAAAATGGCTAACCAACCATGGGCACGTGGTCTTTATTTTGTATCTTCTTTATTCCTTGATTTCTAATGATCATTAATAAATCTCTTAAAATATAATATTATTATTGAGATTTAATTTTAACTTTTACATTGATGGCAACCACTAGTCGGAGAAGAACTTTTTAAAATGTTTAGATAGCCTAGATAAAATTTTTTTAAGCCACATTTCTCCTTCCAAGGCTTTTTGCCCACCCCACCTACCCTCTCAAACTCTCTTTGAAGCTGCTGTGTTTTTCTTTTCCTACTTTTTGCCCAGTTGCTTGCTCTCCTTATTGACCAGGCTATTTTTAGCGGGGGTACTCTTGGTGAAGAAGAAATAAACCGCTTCTCTTGTCCAACTGCTTGAGTCCTTCCTTCCTCCTCACTGCTGATTCCTTACCCCTTACAATCCTCACAACCAACAGCTTTGGGAAGTTGCCCAGATTTGAAAGATGAGGAAGCTGAGACAAATAGGGGTTAAATGACTTGCCTAGGATCACACAGCTATGTAATATCTGAGACTGAATTTGAACTCAGGGTTTTCTAAGTCTTGGCTTAGCACTCCATCCCCTGCCTGCTGGTCTGTTTGTACCCCCAGCTGCCTCTACAATAATTATGCCATATTAATAATAGTTAGATGTTTAAACCATGCTGTAAGCTTTGCAAGGCTCTTTACAGATGTTATATTACATGGGACAGAGCCAGGTTTTGAACTTGGGTCTTCCGACTCCAGACCCAGTGCTCTCTCCAGTGTAGCCCATAGCTGACTCACAGGTTTTGGTGTTAATGCCTCTGCTGCACCTTTAGTCACCTGGGATACCCGCCAGGGATACATGGAGGTTGCCTCACACTGGCAGTCAGCATTTATTAAGCACTTACTTTGTGCTAAGCTTAAGGGATATCAAAAGAGACCCTCCAGGGCTCCCTGTCTAATCACAGCCACAGAAACCCAGACTGACCTTTGTCCCCAGGGCATCTGTCTGCTTACTGGCAGGACTAGAACCCTGGTCCCTCCATTCTCCATTCAAGCACGTAGTAGATATTCTTGTTTCCATAACCAGATCCACAAGGGGCTTTGCCAGAGACAAGAGGACATCAGGAAGGACTTTCCTCTGAGGACAGTAACTGCCATTGCAGGGGAGCCCTTGTCCCCCTCTCCTGCTGCCCAGCAGTGGCCATTGCCCTGTCCACAGGGACAAGGAAGGGAAGGACACCCGAGCTCTCCCCTCTTCCCTAGCCGTGGGGGGGAAGGTGGTCCTGGAAGGGGCAAACTCTGAAACAATTGCTAGAGATTCGCCGTTTCCCCCTCCTTCCTCGCCTGAGCGTTCCTCCAAGCGATTCAGGGATTTAATAAGCATCGATTAAGCGCCCAAGGTGTGCTCCGGGCACAATATTGATTCCAAGACAAAAGGGAAGGGGTTAAGAAAGATGAAATAATAAATATATAAACAAATAAAGGAGTTGGACCCAGGGCCCCAAAGGTCTCCAGCACAGTCTTTGCTTCTCTCATCGCAGGATTTGGTAATGTTCAGTCTGGAAACAAAAGAGCTTCCAGGAGACCTGTCAGCGGTCAAATATGGAGGCTTTTTCACACAGAAGAGAAGCCAGCCCAGCCGTGTCTGTCCCAGAGCAGCGCGCTACAGGCACGCTTGGAAAGGGGGCAAATGAAGGTCCCCACAACTGGCAGAAGGAGACGTCCTGCTGCGTGTGGGCTGAGCTCCGCACTTATGCTGGGGCCCTTGTCGAAGCCCCCTTTCCTCCTCCGCGCCTCTGGGGGGGGGGGGGGAGGGGGGCGGTGCCGATTCTGGCCTGTGGGCGCTGGGTACCGGCAGAGCCGCTGAGAAAGTCTCCTTTGACTCTGGCCAGAAGTGTCCGACCGGACAAACAGTGCCACAGGCAGATCCCGAGAGAAGATAATGAGGCTCCAATTTGTTCTTTGGCCTTTTCATTAGTAAATAAAGCCGAAATCTAGATTCTCTGCCCGAAGGGGGATGAGCTCCTCCTCCTGTTCCAGGAGCTCCTTAGTCGCTTTGCTGATCAGACATTTGTGGACACCCTCCGGATAGAAACTGAGAGTGTGGCTGGTCAGGCAGGGCTCCTCGGGTAGTTCCATGGGCCAGATCTGAGGAGTGGGAATGCTTGAGGTGGGCTCTGAAGGCACCGGCTGGAAGCCCTCCCAAAGTAGCCCCTGGGCTCACGGGGTGTGGCATAGAGCCGGCTTTGGCTCCCTACAGTCTCAGCCCTGCCATTCCTAGAGGCGGGCCCCGAAGGCAGGAGGGTCTCATCCCAAATCAGAGCCTGCCTGCCTCAGAGGCGGAAGTTGCCCAGCATGGAGAAAGGAGCACCCGTATTGGGCCTGCCTGTGGCGCTGTCTGCTTTCCTGTATTTGTTAGAAGGCTTTGTTTGTCTTTTTTCATTCTTTTTTTTTAACCCTCGCCTCCTGCCTCAGAATATATACTGCGTATTGGTTCCAAGGCAGAAGAACGGTAAGGGCTAAGCAGTGGGGTGAAGTGACTTGCCCAGAGTCACCCAGCGAAGAAGTGGCTGAGGCCAGATTTGAACCCAGGACTTCCTGGCTCCAGGCCTGGCTCACAGTCCACTGAGCTACCCGGCTGCCCCCTTCTTTTTTCGTTCTGAGAAGTGGGAGGGAAAGAAAATAAATGCTTGTAAGCTGGAAAAACAACAACCCCAAAACATCCACACATTTTAGTAGGTACAAAGCAAATACAAATAGTGCACAACGGAGGAGAAACGCCTCTAAATTCTTACGCAGACAGTTCTTGAATCCGCGGCGTTCCTAGAAACTCCCTGCGCCAGCTACGGTCATTCGAGTCCCCAATTAATTATTGATTCTTAGTTGGTGCTCATTTAATTAAAGCTTTGCTTCTCATCGCCACACTCTTGTGAGGGCGGGAAGAGCCTGGCTCAGGAGTCAAAGACGAGGCGGGTTCAACCCCCCCCTCCCCAATGCTGATTGCCTGTTTGACCCTGAGCAAGTCCCCTCTTCCTGGAGCCTCAGTTTCCTCCTCTGTAAAACGGGGAGGGCATCGCCGTGATCCTGCAGCTCCTGCTCACCCCACCCTGTCCCCTTCCCACCAGCCCAGGGGAGAACTCTGCCTCCTGGACCGAGCTTGTCCACGCCCCACTTGGGCATCTCTAAAGGAAGAAGATGCCGGTGGTCAGGGAGGGAGCAGGGAACCATGGCTGCAATGACTGTCTCCTCCTCCCCTTCTCTCCCCAGGTCAGCCACCACCCTCCCATCTCGGCCTGTCACGCAGAGTCCGCCAACTTCGTGTTTTGGCAAGGTAAGGGGTCGTTTGTCCCTCCCGGACTTCTGGGGCCTGCGCGGACCCAGGAGGAAGCGGAGGCGTGTCTTTAAGGGTGCCCGGAGGCCCCTCCTGGGCTGCTCCAGCAGAACCTTCCTGCCACTCAGTCCCTCTCTGGAGCAGCTGGGAGAGGCTGCGGGGCGGGGCGGGGCAGAGCCCTGGGGGCTTTGATGCCAGAATACCCGAGTGCTGCTCTGCCTCAGGCATGGGCAGCCCCGGGGCTTCCCTGGGGGCCCTGGGCAGATGTCTACAGGGATGAGCTTGGCGGGGGGCGTCCAGACCTCCCTGCTCTGATGAAGTCACAGGCTTGCCTGGAAACCTCCACTGAGGCAGCCCCCTTAGAGAGGGGCCGGGCTTGGAGTCCGCAAGATGGCGGCTCCCCCATGGGGGTCAGACCCCAGCGTTACATAGTGATGCTCTGGGAGAGGGAGGCTTCTGCCAGGGGAATGCAGTGACAGCCTCTGAGCCTCAGTTTCCTGATCTCTGAAATGGGCACATCTATAGGGGGAGGATCACGTGCCTCGGGGACAGGAGGGCTCCAAGGCTGCCTTTCCCTCGAGGCAGTGACGGGGCTCCTCCTGGTCTTTAGGTGGGAAGCAGCAGAATGGTGCAAGTCAGCCATCAGTCAGTCAGGGAGCATTTGTTATGCATCTGCCTAGGCCAGGCACTGCCTGCACAGGGGGTGCAGGAAGGCTACAAACAGCCCCTGCCCCAGGGAGTGCCCAGTGTACACCCAGAGGTGCAGACCGGGTAGATACAGGGTGAACTGAGGCTAATCTCAAAGGGAAAGCACTGGCCGCAGCAGGGACAGGGATAGAGTGTGGACGCAAAGTGGGCTTTGAATTCGAGAGGCGTAGCTTGGAGAGATCTGGCTTCCTCGATGATGCTGGACTTCTTGAAAGGAGAACAGACATTGGGTGGAACAGATTTTCCTCCTTCTCAAGTCCTTCTGAAGCTGCTATAATTTGGTGGAATCACAGGAGGGATCCTAGAGGCCATTCATTCCAACTGTCTTCATTTTACAGAGAGGGAGACTGAGGCCTGAGAAGGTAAGTGACTCAGCAAGTCCCTCAAGGAGGATTGAGAGTTGGAAGGACTTTTAAAGAGTATCTAGGCCAGCCTCCACATTTGACAGATGAGGAAACTGAGACTTAATAGTGGACCTGCTCAAGCTGATACTTTTTTTAAGAAACCCTTAACTTCCATCTTAGACTCAATACCGTGTATTGGTAAATGCTAGACAGTGTGGGTTAAGTGACTTGCCCAGGGTCACACAGCTGGGAAGTATTTAAGGCTGGATTTGAACTTAGAATCTCTTATCTCTAGACCTGGCTCTCTATCCCCTGTACCACCCAGCTGCCTCCTGTTTCTAGAATCTTTAAGCTTTTCAAAGTGCTTCGGGCACAGGATGCCATTCTGGTCCTCATAGTAATAGCACAGTGGGATAAGTAAGTGCCTTGGGCAAACCCTGTGATTTCATCAATTTAGAGAACTCCTAATGAGGAAACTCCCTCCCAAGGAGCTATAATATAATAAAAATCCACTCCAGGGTTCAAATCTGGCCTCAGACACTCCCCAGCTGTGTGACCCTGGGCAAGTCACTTGACCCCCATTGCCTAGCTCTTATCATTCTTCTGCATTGGAACCAATACATGGTATTGACTCCAAGATGGAAGGTAAGGGTTTAAAAAGTAAAAATCCACTCCTTTTCTGGAACTCACAGCGTTGTCTGGGGATCTGAAGAGGTAAAATGATTTGTCCATCTGTAAAACAGGGACAATAACTGGACCTGCCTCTCAGGGTTGTTTTGAGGATCAAAAGAAGTAACATTTGTAAATGCTTAGCCTGGTACTCAGTAGGTGCTATATAAATGCTTCTTTCCCTTCCCTTTTTCCCAGGGTCACACGGTCAGTTTGCCTGTGGCAGGAATGCCACAGAAGTGTCTTACTCTGATGCCAGCTCTAACCACTATGGAACACAGATATTATGGTTGACATTTTACAAGTGAGGGAGCTGCTGCTAACTCTTGGACTCCTGAAAATCCTTTTTATTTTAGAAAGAGGAAGAGCTCTAATTTTCTTAGAACTCTTCTGGAGATATCACCTCTTTTCTTGACATCTAATCAGTCTTCACAATGTCATAAGAATTTCTGGCTTAACTTTCTTTTGTGGTTTTCTTCAGTGGTTTCAGTCATGTCCGACTGTCCTCCCTTTGGGGTTTTCTTGGCAAAGTGGTTGACCATTTTCTTCTCCAACTCATTTTACAGATGAGAAAACTGAGGCCAACTGGGTTAAATAACTTGCCTAGGGACATACAGCTAAGATACTAGAGTGGCTTGCCATTTTCTTCTCCAGTTTGTTTTACAGAAGAGGAAACTGAGGCAGAGTGAAGTGACTTGCCCAGGGCCACATAACTAGTAAGTGTCTGAGACTGGATTTGGACTTACAAAGAGCTAGCCCTCTATCCGCTGTGCCACTTAGCTGCTCTAAGTCTCTTACCACCATTTATTTAAAATGCTAGATCACACAGCTAGCTAGGCAGCAAAATCAAACTATATGAGACATGAACTATAGCCATGCTGTTAACTGCTTGGTCCCTATTGTGTGTGCAAATTCAAGCTTAAGAGAGCAACTACCAGCTCTTCCTGTTTCAGCTGATTTCCCTTCTGCTGTCTGTTCTTTGATGTGGACATCCTCATCTTCTGCTTGGTCTGTCTACCTACAAAGGCTGCTGAAAGGGACGTTCTGGGCTCACTGATGTTTATTTCAGGGATGGTATCATCATTGATCGTCTCCTTGGCAGCAGGACCAATGGACAGAGCCTCAGACAATCTTGTCCCAGGGGGATTGTGGATTTGGAGCATTTGGCAGATGTGAGAAGAGGCCCCAAATGGAGAATGACCAAGACAAAATGGCAGAGCCAGTATCCCAGGCCATATCTCTTGACTGTAAACCCAATGCCTACTCCCCTTGCACCATACTTCCTTAGATTCTTTTAAATCACACAACTCCCTCCTTTGGTAAACTCCTGCCTAAGATGGCGGCTCCTTTCCCCTTCTTTGGGGGCTCTTCTCCCCTATCCCTTCCACAAGAACCTTGATTTTGTCAACAAGGGAACTCTCACCCCTCAATGCTCATCAGCTGTCTGTAAGCTCTGGTCCCAGAGTGTTGCCTCGGGCTCAGGATGGCCCCACAGTCTGAGGTGAGATGGAACCTGTCCCCCTCCCCATAGCTTATACTCCCATCTTATAGTGGAAAAAGAGAAAGCCTTGCCCTTGGTGAAGAATGGAGAAAGAAGCTGCTCAAGTGGGAAATTGGGGCTGAGAATGCATTAACAGCAGCACAGATCTTGTACCAGCAAGGACAGAGAACTGGGCTGCTTATTGCCCCCAGAGCCCAGCCCTTTGTTTTAATGGATAAAGAGCAATGCTGTGGAGTTTGCAGACTGAGTGTTTGCATTGAAAAAAGCGATCCAGAAGTCAGGAAGAATTACTGAACTATTGTTCCCCAAGACCTTGTTTGTAGAAACTTCATTTGCTCTGAAAATCTGTTTTTTGTTTCACCAGGCAACTTTCCTAATGGAATGGCCTCCCTTCCACAATTAATGGGGAAAGGCACATTCATGAAATCTTGGCCTTTGGGTCACAGACGAGAAAAAGAGGGCATTAAGCTTTCACCAGCCCCTGTGTGACCATAAGCAATTGGCCAAGGGAGGATGAGGAAATACTCGGTTCTTCAGACCCCCCAATTATTGTTCCTCCCCCTCAAAATCACTATTAGGAAATGGAAGGTCAGCTCCTTCAGGGCAGGGATTGGTACCCTTTTCTCTTTCCCAATCTTCAAGGTTAGTGCCTTCCCTCTGAGCTTACTTACCTCCTACCTGCCCTTTGTACATCCAATATGCACAGGTTGTTTGAATGTTGTCTTCCCATCAGACTGTGAACTTCCTGAGGTCAGGGACTGCTCTTGTCTTTTCCTCTATCCATTGTACTTAATGTTTGCCACACAATAGGTGTTTCATCAGTGTTTATTGATTTCCCAACCCCTAATGCAATGCCTGGCCAATAGTATGGGCTTAATAAATACTTGGGCAGCTAGATGGCACCGTGAATAGAGTGCCAACCTTAGAACCAGGAAGACTTGATCTTCCTGAGTTCAAATCTGTCCTCACTTACTAGCTGGGTGACCCCAGGCAAGTCACTTGACCTAGTTTGCCTCAGTTTTCTCATTTGTAAAATGAGCTGAAGAAGGAAATGGCAAAACACTCCAGCATCTTTCCCAAATAAATCTTAAAAGGGATCATAAGTGGCAGAAATGACTAAAAACAACTGAACAATAAATACTTACTGAGTTGAATTAAACAGAATTTAACTTAGCCAACCATTCATCTGAACAAATTCCTCTACCACATTCCTGACAAGTCGTCTTTCACCTTGGCTTTTTATCTCTGGTACTGGGCACACAGTAGGCCCTCAATAAGGTCATTGATTGATGGTCAAGGATTGATTGAGGGTTATCCTCAGAGTAACTGACATTTGATGTTTTGTTTCAGATGTCAGATGGAAAAACAAGTTCTGGGGCAAATCCATGGAAATTGTTCCAGTTGGCACAACTCATGTCACTCTTCCTGCGTAAGTTCTCCATGGAGGCATCATGGCTCCACTAATCCACACTGGATGGAATTTTGGGTTGAGACTGAGCAATTACTTGGAAACCTTTGAAGTTTCCATGCACAACTTAGCTTTGCACATAGAATTACATTTTATAGCTATTTTGATCCACTAGGCAGTTGGCTGTATTGTTGCTCCTTTTCTCCATGTCCAGTTTTCTTTGCCTGGGAGACTACAGCTCTGTTCTCAATGTTGTTTATTCCCCCCAGGCCCTTCCCTCCTCCACACACAAAGGCCAGGGAGGCATTTATCCAGATTTCCATTGCGTGGGAACAAGTGCCTAGAGTCAATTCACCTCAGTGTCACAATTCCTTATTTGAAAGAAGCTCATGTTGGTCTCCCAGGGATTAGCATCATTCCAGATCCTAACCCTTTAGAGCTGGAAGGGATCTTAGAGTTCATCTTGTCCAACCTACCATTTTCACAGCTGAAGAAACTGAGGCTGGGAGTCATAAAGAAGATAGCATGTCACAGATGAAGCAGTTTGGTGGTAAAAAGAAGAGAGTCCCAGACCTGGAGTCGGGAAGACTCATCTTCTTGAGTTAGACACTTACTAGCTATGTGACACTAGACAAGTCACTTTACCCTGTTTGCCTCAGTTTCTTCAGCTGCAAAATGAGCTGGACAAGGTAATGACAAACCAATCTAGTATTTTTGCTAAGAAAACCCCAGATGGGGTTGCAGAGTCATACGTGACTGAAAATGGCTGAACAGCAAAAAGAGGGTGAAGCACTGGGATCAGAGTTAAGAAGACCTGAGTTCAGATGGTACCTCAGACTAGCAGCATGACCTTGGCCAAGTCACTTTCTCAGCCTCAGTTTCTGCATATGTAAAATAGGGATAGTAATACTATCCCCAGGATTTGATTGGTTTTTCTAGCTGCTTCTTAGAATTATCTGAGAACACAGGGACAAAAGCAGAATGAATGGTCCTGCCCTTGTGGACTTTGCATTCTGTTTTTACTAGACCATAGCACTGTGGGTTTCTTCCTTGTTGAAGAAGGTCCACCAGGGCCTGTGGGTAGGCTTGCCGAGAAGATTGTTTTGGTGATTGTTTCCATTCGTCCTTCTCGGTTTGGGAAATCCTTCCTCCTCACACTTGTTTCTCTGTAGTTTCGGTGATCATTTCGAGTGGAACAAAGTGACCTCCTGCATTCACAACATCCTCAGTGGCCAGAGATGGATCGAGCACTATGGCGAAATCATCATTAAGAATCTAAATGAAGATTCCTGCCACTGTAAAGTGAACTTTATCAAGGTACCCGGGGGTTGGGGGCAGGCGGGGATGGGCTGGGGAGACTGCTCTCAGAGGCCAATTTATGCACTGGGGTTTCCTTCTTCTAGTCCCCCTGCCCCTGAGCACTGGGGGCTCTACTTCTTCCCAAGCTCCAGGATACCTGGTACTGCCTTGGCCTCTTTCTCTCCAAATTTACTCAGAAGAACTCCTCTACACCAAGGAGATCCAGATCAATAACAGCTTAAAGTGCAACTGCTTCCTGCATTATCATCATATTTTGCTGAGGGGGCATCTGGGTAGCTCAGTGGATTGAGAGCCAGGCCTATAGATGGGAGGTCCTAGGTTCAAATCTGGCCTCAGACACTTCCCAGCTGTGTGACCCTGGGCAAGTCACTTGACCCCCACTGCCTAGCTCTTACTACTCTTCTGACTTGGAACCAATATACAGTATTGATTCTAAGACAGAAGGTAAGGGTTTTTAAAAAAAATATTTGGCTGAGATCAGCTACCTTAAAGGAATGAAGCTGGAACTGGGAAATTTGGCGAGCCAGCCCCTAGGGAAGAAGGGAGAGAGGATTAAGAGAAGGAGATGAGGTCTTTCTTCTCAGACTGAGTCAAACTCCATTGATGTTTGCTAGGATAACCAATGCAAGATCATGAATATTGGGCTGGAAGGATATTTCAAAGTCATTTAGTTCAAACCCTTTATTTCAAGGAGGGGAAACCAGGTCACCCAGGGAGAGAGTCAGGATTCGAACCTGCCTGCCAGTGGGTCAGAGATGAAGTCACACCCTCCCTGGACTGAAGTCATGACCCCAATACTTACTAGCATTACTCAAACTCTGTGAGCCTCAGCTTTCCCATTTATACATTGGGGATAATACTTGTACCACCTGCCCTAGCTGGGTCATTGTGAGGAAAGTTTCATAAAGCTTAAAGTGCTCTAGAAATCAGAATAGTTATGGTTCTCACTCTCCCATTTAACAAGGAAGTCAGAAAAGAGAGAAATAACTTTTTCTACCTTGAAGAGTTCCTTCTTGAGACACTTTGGATAAGTCCCTTCCCCTTTCTGAGCCTCAGTTCCTCCTGTAAAATGAGGGGGCTGGATTTGACCTCTGAAGTCATCTTCAGTGCTTTGACTGACTTAGAGAATCAAGAGCATAAGAGGCAAACCGGAGGTAATAACCAAGGGCAGATGGTGACCTCCCTACCCCATTATCTACAGAAGCAATTTGGGGATGTAGTGGATACTGTCATAAACTTGGAATTGGGAAGACCTGAGTTCATTATCTGGCTTCACAGTTTCCTCATCTGTAAAATGGGGATAATAATAGCGCTGGCCTCATAAGGCAAATATGAGAACCAAATGCAGATCCTCATATGTAAAGTGCTTTGTAAGCATTAAGGTATCAGATGAGTATCAGCTCTTCCAAGAGCTCTCTGGCAAAGATGAGTCTTGACACCCCCCCCCTTCTACATCTTGCTGAGATTTTAGTTCTTGTGACAACTTGTTCTGATGTCAGTCTCGAATCTTCAGAAGCTCACGTTTGATTCCTGCTGCTTCAGAGGATTAACTCAAGGACCTACAAAAATGCAGGGACCACCCATTGCTTGAGCCTCTGTACAGGAAAATGACCCCATGGAAGAAGGGGTTAAATTGGTCCTACTTGGCTCATCTGCCCTCCCTAAGAATAGGGAATGAGGCCACAAAGAGGCAGATTTAGGTTAGAAGTAAAATCCAGCTTCTGCTAGGTCAGGTGGCACTGACTGCCTCCTAAGGTAGTGAGATCCCCATTCCTGGAAGTCTTCAAGTGGCAGGTGGGTAACCACATGTAGGGTATGTTGTGGAAGGGACCTTGGTTCAGATAGATTGGGTTAGATGGCTTTGGTGCTCCCTCTTAGCTCTAAAATTCTTGAAGAAAAGGAAAAAGTCCCTATTCAAAATGTCCTTAAAATGCTCTTGTGTTGTTGGTATGTTCCCGAACCCAGGACTTGGTAATCCGAAAGTACCCACTGTTCTCAGTTGAAGGCAATCCTGATGATGTGTGGGGAGGGTTCTATTCCCCTTTCCCAGAGGCAATTGAACAACCAAGTAAGTCTAGATTTGGGAAATAGGCTACTGAGGAGTTAGCACCCTCTGCTGGCGCCATTTTGGAATTGTGTCCATCACACACCAGTACTTTCCCCTGAAGCTTTGAGACATCAGCTGGCCACTCGAGGAATCAGTACGGAGACTCAGCCTTCCTCTAGACAAAGACCTGGGTGATTTATTCTTGTTTTAAGGGGAACAAATAAATAAGAAGAGCCCTCGAAGTGCAGAGAAGCTCCCAAGTATTATTTAAAGATGGTGTTGTGTTACCATCAGCATTCTTTGTCTCCAATAGATTAGAATTCATTTAGAAAAAAAATCCACAGCTAAACTTTTAGCACTGGCGGGTCTCCTCATTCCCTGATTTGTCTCATTTA
The DNA here is from genome assembly GCF_027887165.1 of Monodelphis domestica. Taxonomy (NCBI): domain Eukaryota; kingdom Metazoa; phylum Chordata; class Mammalia; order Didelphimorphia; family Didelphidae; genus Monodelphis; species Monodelphis domestica. Next base: position 312,137,806 of record NC_077231.1, read on the forward strand.
ATGGAATGAGAGTGATGGCTATAAGCAACACCCCTCCACCAAACTGGGTTCATCAAACGTAACTAGGACTTCTGAACAAAACTTGTTTCATTGCTCTGATCTGAGAGCGGAATTGGAGATGGCAGTGGTGATACGATTTCTGCCAACAATACTTAACAAAATGGCCTCATGGGATTTGTTTTGGAAAAGAGGGGTTCAAGATCTGATGGCCATTCAGGACCCGGGCATCACCACCAGGGATTAGAGAATGGGCATGCTGGAGGAGCCCAGGCTTCAGGATCAATGCAGATCACGCAAGGAAATGGCAGAAGGTGTGCCTGAGTACCCAGCAAGATACACCCTGGTGGATAGGCTCACAAAGAGCAAGTAGGCGATCTCTCATGGACTGATGGAATACAAATTCCCCCTCCTACAGATACAGACCTCAAAATATACTTGAGAAGTCATCCAATTAACTGTCTTAGAATTGGACCATTACTCTAGATCAAATGGTTTCACACAATTGTTTCTACATAGAATTGATGCAAGGGCAGAGCTTTGTGGTACAGTGCATAGAGTGCTAGGCTTGAAGTCAGGAAGACTTCTCTTCCTGAGTTCAAATCTAGCCTCAGACACTTACAAGCTGAGTGACCTCAGATAAGTTACTTAACCCTATTTGCCTCAGTTTCCTCATTTATAAAATGAGCTAGAGATGGAAATGGCAAACCACTCCAGTATCTCTGCCCCAAAAATCTAATGGGGTCATGAAGAGCCAGATACAACTGAAAAAAATAAATGAATAATAAGAATTTGGGATCCTTACATTCCATCTTAAAATCAATACTGTGTATTGGTTCCAAAGCAGAAAAGTAGTAAGGGTTAGGCAATGGGGGCTAAATGACTTGCTAGGAAGTGTCTGAGACCAGATTTGAGTGTAGGACCTCCTGTTTCTCAATCCACTGAGTCACCTAGCTGTCCCCTGTGCATTCCTAATAGATGCTATCCTAATGAATATTCGATCACCAGACCTTTAGGAATGAAAAGCTTTCAAAAAGAAAGAGGAGACCCTAGCAGAAGATCGCCCATCCTCCTCCTCCTCCTCTCTGCTATTGGAGTTGTCTCTAGGAAGATGGCAGTGACTTTGCCAAGGGCGAGCTTTTGTTCATCTACATGAAGGAACAATTGTGTAAAAGGCCAGGAGAGTGACTTGTGTCAGGACCCTCTGGCTGAAGTCCAAAATCAAGACGGATGGAGAAAACCAAGATGACGATGGCGACATTGATGGCAGTGATAGCCACAGCTGGAAACCTCAAAATTCTGGGGCTCAAAGGGCAGAAGCATTTGTGTGTTTTGCCTCTTGTACTCCCTAAGGGACCAAGAAGTGGTAAATGACCCAGCAAATCTTTGTTCTAGGCCAAGTATTGGAGCACCAACTCCCACGAGATCGAGGGTACAGTCTTTGACAAGGCTGGAAAAGCCGTGCGCCGTCTCTTTGGGAAGTGGCACGAGAGCATCTATAGTGGCACCCGGTCCTCATCCACCTGTATCTGGAGAGCACGTAAGTATTGTGGGTGTTCACCGCTTGGATGTGGCTGGGAGATGGGACCGGGGTGAGCAGGAAGTCATTAGGATCTGGATCTTGTATCCAGTGGACAGTACAGTAGGTTTTCCTCATCCTGAGCTCCTCAGATATCAGAGCTGTCATCTGGCTGGCAAGACCCAGCCCTGGGCAGAGTCTGGGAAGGAAGTTTTCAGTTCATGCTGAACACATGCTGTGCATGGCGCAACATATACCCAAGAAGGAAAAGACCAAAGATGTTTGTCCTGCTTTTGAGGGAAACTCATAGTTACTCCCAACGACCTGGGGGAAACTGGGTGGCTCCCTTCCCATCACTGATCCTCAGGTTCCTCATCTGTGAAATGGGAATAATAATTCTCACTCTAACTTCCTTTGAGGCTTGTGATGAAGAAAGTAGCAGAGTAGTAGAGTGGTCAATTCAGAAATTCAGAAGCACTGAGTTTAAATTCAGAGTGTAGATCTTACGTAGAAATGCCACAATGGAAAGAGCTTGGAGTTACAGGGACCTGGATTTGAATGCTGGCCCTGTCCTTTACTAGCTCTGTGACCTTGGGCAAGTCACCTGACTGTGGGCCTCAGTTTCCTCAATTGTAAAATGAGGAGGTTTGGACTTCTGGTCTAGCAAAGTTGACCATTATGATATTTTTGCTGTTGTCCCTCTAGGACTCTATAAGTGGTTGATGTTGGTGGTCCCTTCAAGCTCCCAAATGCTCCTTGATCCTCTGACCTCCAGTGGCCAGGTCATAACTATAGAGTATAAGGATGCCCATTCCCTGGGGCTCGTAGTTAGAAATAGAGGCTTCTTGAGCAGGAGAGTGACATGGTCTGACCTCTGCTTTAGGAATACCGATTTGTTGGCCCCACAAAGGATGGTTTGGAGAGGAGAAAGACTAGAAGCAGAGAGATCAGCTATGATATAATTGCTATTTTCCAGCTGAGAGGAGCCCAAAAGGGCCTAACCAGGGCTGTGGTTGTGGGAGTGGAGTGGACTGATGGAAGAGTTTAATGGTATTGATGCCAAGACTTAGTAAGTGATTGCATATTGACGAAGGAAGAGGGAAGGATCAAGTGTACAGAGGGTCTGATTCACTTCTCAGGTCAAGCGCATCCTATCTGGGCAACCTTAGGCAAGTCACCAAAAAAAATCTTTATTTGCCTCAGTTTCCCCATCTTTAAAATAAAAGAATTCAGCCAGAGGGTCTCAGAGATTCCTTCAATCCCTAGCTCTAGACCTATGATCCCATGACTTGGGTGCCATGAACTTGACTTGGTTCCATAGTGGTTTGATCTAAGTCTTGTGAGCCTTAGGCAGTAACTGCAATCCACAGGGCTGACATGGCAGACTTTCCTCCCACCTTCTCCCTTTCCTTGTTTGAGGCCATCTACAACGTTCACGAGCTCACCAAAGACACTTGCCAAAGGGCAGTTCCCCTCTCTTCCAGCTTCTATGGTAGTCCTCTTGGGTGGCAGTAGCGTTGGGCTCCAGTGCCTCTTCTTACCTTCCTTCCAAGGTCGTGTGGTGCTGGGCAGAGGGACTTGTGAAGCTAAATGAATGAATGAGTCGCTCTAATCCCTTGGCTCAAGGGACACCCAGTGTCTCAGGGCTCCCAAAGTCTTCACTCCTCAATGGAAGAAGCACCCTTTCCACCAGCCCCAGGAGCAGCGAATCCAACCTCATCTTTTTGTTCTCTGGTTCTTGACTCTTGCTATAAAGAGTCCTTGGAGGATCTACCCAATTTGCTGGGGGCCTCCCTCTAGTTCTCTTACGGTTCCATGGCTCTTGCTCTAGCTCCTTGGCCCAATCCCCTCCCCCCCCCCCATCTTATCGCCCAACCTCTTGGCTGCTTCATCAGGAGACTTTGAGCTCCTTAGGGTAAGGTCAGTTAGGATCTGGAACATAGTAGGTGCTTAATAAATAGTAATAGTAGTAATAATAGCTAGCACTTATATGGCTGGCAAAGCACTTTACAAACGTCATCTCATTTTTTTCCTCACAACAACCCTGGGAGGTAGGGGCTACAGGGAACTCCTTTTTACAGATGAGGAAACTGAGATAGAAGGAGGTTAAGTGACTTGCTCAGAGTCCCAGAAAGAGCAGGTATTTGAGGTTTCCTAAGTCTGTTACCCTCTCCACTGGACCACATTGCTGCCTATTCAGATCTAGAGCTAGAGCGGGCCTTGGAGGCAATTTAGTTCACTCACCTCATTTTACAGATAAAGAAACTGAGGCCCAGGAAAGGTAAATGACTTGTTTATGGTCAAAACTGGTAGTCAAGTGCAGCCCAGTCACACCCACAAAGCCACATGTGTTCATTCAAGGCATGGGTCTGAAGGGTTCCAAACCCTCAGAGCAGAACCTGGGCTGATCTCTGCAAAGTAAAAATTGGGGGAAAGCGATCCCAGAATCTTTTTTTAAACAAGTTCCTTAAAACAACACAGTGCTGGAGAACTTAATAACTTGGAGTGAGACCCAGAGGAGTTGCAGAAATTGGATTGGAGTCTTTGCACTCAGAATCCTCAATTTCGAGTTTTAAGGGAGTGTCTAGACTTCACGGTCACCTGGGCCCACCCTGGGCAGACAGAAGGAAAGCCGGGAGGAAGGTGACCTGCTCCTGGTCCCTTCTGCCTGAACGCTTTAATAGCCAAGCAAAGCACAATGACACTGAGGTCAGAGAGGAGCAGGCAGTAAAGGAAAGAGTGTAGGAAAACCTGGGAGAAGTGGAGGCAGGCACGCACTAATTGTTGGTTGGGCTTCACAGACCCCATGCCGAAGGGGCACGAGCAGTATTATGGCTTTACCCAGTTTGCCCTGGAGCTGAACGAACTGGACTCACTGACCAGACCATTCCTCCCCCCGACGGACACACGGTTCCGGCCAGACCAAAGGTAACGTTTCTCCTGTTCTCCATAGCCTCCAAGCACCTTGCACAAAGTGCAAGGGGAGGCAAGTAGGCAGATGCTAATAACAAGGACTCAGAATGTCAGGGATGAGAAGAACCCCCATTGCTCTCTAGGGTATCCCTGAGATGCAGCCACCTGGAATTTCCTGGTGATCCAGTAGAAAGAGCCCTCCCTGGATTGGGAATCTAAGGACCTAGGTTTGGATTTGTATCACCCTGGACAAGTCATTTAACCTGATTGGGTCTCAGTTTTCTCCTGTGTAAAATGAGGGGTTGGACTGAGGTTTCTTCTGGTTCCAAGTCTATGAGCCTGAGTTCCCTCCCCCTAAAGCAGCCCTTTGCTCTTCGGGGTCACCCTAATGGTCACACATCAAGCCTAAATCTTCCTGGGTATGCCTTCCATCCACTGCTCCTTGTTCTGCCCTCTGGGGCCAAGCAGAAGCCATTGAATTCTGTGCCATTTGACTGACCTTCAAGCACTGGAAGATGGCTCAGAGTCTCCCTCCTCGTCTTCTGTTCCCCAATGTCCCCGGGTTCCTTGCAGCCTGGAGGCCATTCTCCATTGCCATCCACCCTCCTCCTGGTGCTCTCCAGTTCATCAGTCCCCTTCCTAACTGATTCAGGGAGTTGTTGCTGGGGAAATGGCTGGCTCTGATGAAGGTGCTGATGGATTCTAGGAGCCTCAGCATCAACAAAACACCTCCCATTTCTAGAGGGCTTCCCTGTTTGCTTACAGAACCCCCATGAAGGTGGGGGTGCAGGTATGAGTATCCCCATTTTATCAGTGAGGAAACAGACTCCCAAGAGCCTGAGCAAATTACCCAGAGCCTAGTCAGTGAGTGGTTCAGGCAGGATTGGATGGCACTTCTGGCACTCAGCTCATGTCATCTTGAATGGCATCAGGGCTGAAACTCAAGTGTGGTCCTGGTGACCATCAAACCATTCCATTGCGGGGTGGGAAACAGAACCCGCGTAATGCTCAAGGATCTCGTCTTTGTTCATGGATTCATTCAATTCAGTTAGCATCCACTCTAGATGCTTCCTAGCTGAGTAACCCTGAGTAAGCCACTTAACCCCAATTACCTAGCCCTTACTGCTCTTTTGCCTTCAGATCTATAGTCTTCCCTTTTTTTAAACCCTTCCCTCCCATCTTAGAAGTGACACTGTATTGATTCTAAAGCAGAAAAGAAGTGTCCTGAAGCAGAAAGAACTTTGGAGATCCTAGGACCATGGATAGCGGTTGGATAGGACCTGAGTCATCTTGTTCAAGTTCTCGCTTTATTGACACAAAGGCCAAAGCCAAACAAGTGAAGGGTCTTCTCCAGGGGCCGAGTCCAGCCCAGGTTCCCTAACTCCAAGTCAGAACTCTTTCTGCTCTTATGAAATGCCACCTCCCAGGCCTGGCTTCCAATCCAGATTCTGCAGGTACTCAGATGACCTTGGAGGAGTCTCTTGACCTTTGGATGCCTCAGTTTCTTCATCTGTCCAATGGAAGGTATTGGTCCTAATGACGATCTGGTCCAGCACTAGATCTTGGATCTCCAATGACCTTACATGACCCCAGGGTTGTCTTCCTTGATACCATGCGGGCTTTTCACCGAGTGCTTTAGAGCCATTCATGGCTAGAGCTTCAGGGAATCAGAGAGATTAAGTGCCCACATTTTACAGAGTTTACAGAAAACTATGACCCAGAGAAGAACCTCAGGCCCCCTGGATGGGAGGAATTGTAGGAGAGTCATTCTAAGTTCCCAACCTGGCATCATGACCTCAGCAAGAACCTTAGCCATTCTGTGCCTCAGTGTTTCATCTATAAAATGGATCATACCTGCCCTTCATAGTTCACAGGGTAAAGATCAAAATTACCTTTAATCTTTTTTCTAGCTTGAGATCTATGGCCGTGTGTACCCCTAAAACAGTATTGTTGCCATCACTCTGCCCTGCCAAACCATTCATGCTATAGAAAGTCACCATAAGAATTTAAGGAATTGAGTGTGAGGTTGCAGAAAGTATCCTGAAGAGGAAAGTCAAGGATCTTGGCTTTGGGTTCCTATTTACCTCTTACTCTCTGTGCCTCCTCTGCACCCCTTGGAGCCTTCACTTCATCGTTGGTGAGATGGGAATAGGAATACTTGAGCTCCTCTCCTCCTTTCCTCCCTCCCTTCCTCCCTGCGCACTGGGAATGTACCTACAAGCTAGTCTTGGCCAAGGATGTCTCTGAGCTAATGGTTCTCTCTGTCCAGGTTGTTAGAAGAAGGGAACTTAGAAGAAGCAGAAACCCAGAAGCAAAGGGTTGAGCAACTGCAGAGGGAACGACGACGGGTCATGGAAGAGAATAACTTGGAGCATCAACCTCGGTTTTTCAGGTATGCTTGTTGCCTCCTGGTAGGCTAGCTCTTCCATGGAGAATACAGCCAAGTGGATGGAGGCCCTGGGAATAGGGACGGATTCTGGGACAGAGTCCTAATGCCACTGGTATAGAGAACTCCCATAACCTGTGCAGGTCAGCAGTTTCTTAGCCATTGAGTTACGTAGAGTTCTGAGATCCAAGTGGCTTGTCCAGCTGTAAGACTTGAACTGAAGTCTGCCTGGTTTCAAGACTGACTCTGACACTACAAATCATTGGACTGGGATCATGAAAACCAATAATCCTTGTCATCGAGGAGTTTTCCTTTTACTAGGAGGGAACACTATGAACACATTGTCCTTTGGGTCACCCATACATTTAGTTCTTCAGAAATTAAAGCCTTGTCAGGAGGGAAAGATGCACCTTTGCACAAGGGGAGTAGCTTATAGTTGCCAAAAACACTACGATGTTTCCCAAACATAATATACCCCTCTCTGTTCCTCCTCTTTAATTCTGGGCCCCACTCATTGGCCATTTGTAGTTTCTGCACCAAATTAGAGTACAGACTGGCCGTAAAACTGCATGGCCCAAGTGGCTTTTGTCATCCATTTGGTTTTTCCTCTGTAGATGTTTAGCCTGACTCTTTTGAAGCAACTATCTTTTTGAGGAGGTCATGAAAAGGCTCCGTATTTATGTTTTCACTACAAAAATCCACATGATTTAGCTGAGCAAAACAAAGCCCTGAAGTCTCTCTCGGAGGAGAGAAGGACTTTCCACTTCCAGAGTGAGATCATTAAAGATTCCTTGAGAAATATAACTACTATGAGAACTCTGCTCGATATCCCTGTGATTGTTGAGGCCATGGAAGATGCCTCAAAAGGGGGTTCCTTTTGGGAAGTGAGGTCTTCCGGTTGCCCTTGTTTCTGGTGGATAGGGACAATGATCGGCATCCTCACCATTTGCTGATATCGAACACAGTTGATAAATATCATCAGACTGTGTCTGATATCAGCAGGGAAAGGAATTCGCACCAGATTGCCCATTTTCCAATATAGCAATTGGAGCCCATTGGAAGTGGGTTATGCGCTGCTTTGCAAATAGCTTTGCCTCACGTGTCTTGCATGTTCATGCGGAGGGCTAGATGTGGGAGGAAGAGTCTGCCTCCTTTAACAGCTGGGACCAGTCCGTGCAAAGAGAGGTTCCCTTCCAAACCGGGATGCCAGCTTGGCTTCCACGTGAGAGAAACTCGAAAGTCGAGCTTCTTCACAAGGTGTACATTTGCTAAATAAGGAGGGAAATTCAGCTCTCGTCTTCTATCCCCCAAATGGGATTCCTAAGTTGCCCAATGTTTCATTTGCACACATGGAGGAAAATGGTGTTTGCCCACTAAAATGATAGAATTGAATTCTACATCTGGTGCTGGGGAGGCCTTCGATGCTTCCGAGTAGTGTGTTGTTGAGGGGATGATCCAAGCTGCTCCATTCAAAGACTTTGAGGAGAGCCTCCTACGTAGCTGCTTAATCTTCCATGGAGGAGTAATGGAAGAACGTAGACAAGAATTAGGCGGGATAAATCTCAGTCTACACCAGTAGAGGGAGTGCCCACACTGGTGAGAATATAACCTTTTTGACACATGTAGTAAAAAGTCAGGAGACCCAGGTTCAAAACCTTCTTCTGCCCTTTTCAAACTATGGACTGCAAGCAAGGTTTTCTGCTCATCTGCCTCAATTCTCTCCTTTTCAAAATGAGGGGTTAGATAACCTGTGGTTCTAGGAGAGGCGAAAGTAAGTAAATCAGAATTGACCACAATGCAATGTCACAGCACATACAGAGATCCCCACCTAAGATCTTGGGTGAACCATTTGTGCTCTTTCAGCTCTACAAGAAAAATATTTTCAATCAAACAAAACTTACACCTGAGTTGTGGGTCACTGCATGAAAAGATGATGCTGTGGTCTTGTTCTCATGAATGAGCAAGATTTTATTTTCTTTATTTTTGATTAATTTTTTATATTTTTCCATGTTTCCATGATTCATTTTCCTTCCCTCCCCTTTTCCCTCCCCCTTCCCAGAGCCAACAAGCAATCCCACCGGGTTGTACAAATGTTGTCACTTGATACCTATTTCCACATTATTCATTTTTGCTATAGAGCGATCTTTTAAAACCTAAACCCCAAATCACATACCCATATAGACATGTGAGAAGTGATGTCATATGTTTTGCTTTTTCATTTCTACTCCCGCAGTTTTTCTCTCGATGTGGATAGAATCCTTTCTCATAAGTCCTTCAGGAGTGTCCTGGCTTGTTGCATTGCTACTAGTAGCAAAGTCCATCATATTGGATTGTTCCACAATGTTTTACTCTCTGTGTACAATGTTCTCCTGGTTCTGCTCCTTTCACTCTGCATCACTTCCTGGAGGTTGTCCCAGTTCACATGGAATCCCTCCAGCTCATTATTCCTTTGAGCACAATAGTATTCAACATATACCACAATTTGTTCAGCCATTCCCCAATCAAAGAACATCCCCTCATTTTCCAATTTTTTGCCACCACAAAGTGCAGCTATAAATATTTTTGTATAATTATTTTTCCTTATTATCTCTTTGGAGTACAAACCCAGCATGCACATGGCTGAATCAAAGGACAGGCATTATTTTAAAGCTCTTTGAGCATAGTTCCAAATTGCCTTCCAGAATGACTGGATTAATTCACAACTCTACCAGTGGTGCATTAGTGTCCAATTTTGCCACATTCTCTCCAACATTTATTATTTTCCTTTACTGTCATATTGGCCAATTTGCTAGGTGTGAGGTGGTACCTCAGTCTTGTTTTGAATTTGCATTTCTCTAATTATGAGAGATTTAGAACACTTTTTCATGTGCTTATTGATAGTTTTGATTTCTTATCCAAAAACTGACTATTTATGTCCCTTGACCACTTGTCAATTGGGGAATGGCTTGATTTTTTTGTACAATTGACTTAGCTCCTTATACATTTGAGAAATGAGACCTTTGTCAGAGGTTTTTGTTATAGAAACTTTTCCCCAATTTGTTGCTTCCCTTCTGATTTTGGTTGCATTGGTTCTGTTTGTACAGAAACTTTTAAAATTAATATAATCAAAATTATTCATTTTATATTTTGTAGTGTTCTCTATCTCCTGCATGGCCTTAAATATTTTTCCTTTCCTATATATCTGACAGATACTATCCTGTGTTCACCTAATTTATTTATGATTTCCCTCTTTATATTTAAGTCATTTATCCACTTCGAGTTAATGTTGGTATCAGGTGTAAAATTTTGTTCTAAGCCTAATTTCTCCCATACTGTTTTCCAATTCTCCCAGCAGTTTTTGTCAAATAGTGAGTTTTTGTCCCAAAAGCTGAGATCTTGGGGTTTATCGTACACTGTCTTGCTGAAGTCATTTACCCCTAATCTATTCCGTTGGGCCACCCTTCTGTCTCTAAGCCAGTACTATATAGTTTTGATGATCACTGCTTTATAGTATAGTTTGAGATCTGGGACTGCAAGGCTACCATCCTTCACATTTGTTTTTCATTATTTCCCTGTTATTCTTGATCTTTTGTTCTTCCAGATGAACTTTGTAATAATTTTTTTTAATTCTATGAAAAAGTGTTTTGGAAATTTGATAGGTATATCACTGAATAAGTAAATTAATTTAGCTAGGATTGTCATTTTTATTATATTAGCTCATCCTACCCAGGAGCAATTGATGTTTTTCTAATTGTTTAGATCTCATTTCATTTGTGTGAAGAATATTTTGTAGTTTTGTTCATATAATTCCTGAATTTGTCTTGGCAAGTAGATTCCCAGGTATTTTATCTTGTCTAGAGTGATCTTAAATGGAGCTTCTCTTTCTAACTCTTGCCATGAGCAGCATTTTAAAGAGCCCCATCAGCCACCATATTGCACCAGGTGAGGCAAGAGAAAGAGCCCTCAGTTGGGCCACCAAATACATGGGTTCTTCTCTCAGACTAGTGGAGCAGGTCCTACCCTCCTGAGGCTCAGTTTCCTTATCTGTAGATCGAAGGCTCAGGTGAAGTGGTCTCCTTTGTTCATGGCCCTTCCTCATCCAAACTTATCTCATAGAGATTGCTCTATTTACCTATTATGCCCCCCAGGAGCACACATCTGATATTTTATTTGGAAGGAATTGCAGAAACCTTTCAGATGAGTAACTTCCACGACAGTGACTTGCCTAAGGTCACACAAATAACAAGGAGGAACCTGAGGACTTAAATCCAGCACCTCTGATTCCAAATCCACTCCTTTTTCCGATGCAATGAATCAAACAAGTATTTGTTAAGTTCCTCTTAAGTCCAGGCACTGGATGAAGAAAAGGAAAAGAAGGATTCCATGAAGAGGGAGGGAGTACATTCTAGGCACCAGGGAGGCCAGTGAAAAGTCATAGAAATGGAAGATGGGTGTCGCGGATGACCAACAGAGAGAAGGTTAGTTTCACTGGATTGTAAAGAGACTGGTTGAGGGGCAAAAATATCCAATGAGCCTGGAAAGACCAGTGGAGACCAGGCTGCTTTAAAAGCAAAGTAGAAGAGTTTCTATTGATCCTAGAGGGGAATTATCCAACCCTAGAGTTACTTAAGGGAGTGACATGGTCAGAAACTTAAGAGAAATCAGTCATTCATTCAACAATAGCCACAATGTGTTTACTTTTGCTAGTCTAGCAGAGGAGCCATTTCAAAGCAAAGTGTGACTTTGGGCAAGTCATTTCCACTTCAAAAGCCCCAGTTTCCTCCAGTGTAAAATGGAATTTTTTCTATATTTTCTTATATTCTTCACAGAGATTTATTTTTATCCCCAAGAACTAACACAGGGTTTAGGCGCATGAATTCTTGGTATTCTATTGATATGGCACCAGATGAGCCCTTGTGGTTTTCTCAAAAAAGCAAACTGTTCACATTGTCTGTTTGAAAAGTCAGAATCACTGAGAATTTAAGAAACAAAGGCAAAGCCCCCAGGTTTCTGGGCTTCCAGGTTGTGTCCTGCTTTCTTCTTCATGGCTCAGGGAACTGTTAGTGAGGAGGTTGTCCAGACAGTCCTTCAGATACTCATTCAGGAAATGTTTCATCTTGGACAGGAAATCCAGCGACGACTCGTGGGTGAGCAACGGTACTTACTTGGACCTCCGAAGAGACCCTGGCTTTTCCAAACTGGACAACCCCACCCTGTGGTGATGGAGTTCTCTAGCCTCATTCTCTGCTGGTCGCTTTCTGGGACAATGCCCATTTATCTTTATATAAATATATGTACATGTATTTAAAGGACGCCATCTAGAACGATGCATTTGTGCTTAACTTAGACTTGTAAGTATCCAAGTATCTATTTTCCTCAATGGATTTCTTTACGATTCCAATTGTTACCATGATTGTTTGTATGAAGGTAGAACACCTTAATTTCTTTTTATATATAAACTATTTAATAAAATGAAATCTTGAATGTTAGAGGCTTGGGGAGAGGGGAAGGGGAGAAGCTTTAACACTAACTTTCCAAAGGCTTCACAAACATTCAGATGAAACTGATGCCTTATTGAATGATGGCGAAAGGGGAAAAAAATATCTCCTGGACCTGTTAGGGCACAAGAAGAGGGCCCACCCTGGGTGAGCCACCCAAGCTTAATTTGGTAGCTCAGCCATCTTTTGGCCTCAGACTGCTGGGGAATTGCTTATACTGGGTGGTCCTGCACGTGCCAGTCTGACGAATCTCTTCTTGTTATTTTCTCTGGTGGGAGGGTGGGCTGGTGAGAAGAAGAGAACTATTATTTTTATTTAATATGGGTTTAGAGCCTCCTGGAAGAGGCTGTCCAGTTGCCTTACATGCACAGTTTCCCCTGTTGTTCAAGCTTTAGGAATCCCTTTGCCCAAAGCCTTGGATCAATGGCCCCAATGGTCCTAAGGGAGAACAGAACCTTTGGCTAGGACTGAAAGCAGTCCCTGCTTTCCTGTCCTCCCGTGACCCTCACACACAACCGATGAACCAATGTCTTAGTGTCTAACAATTTAAAGTCCATTTGTATCCGCAACCTTGATGGTTTCTATAAACTCGAAACACGCACAACAGGGGAACTTTTTAGGAAAAACAAAAAAAAAACCTTGGCAAATTGACCTAATTGTTTTCAATAACATGCGTTTTCTTAAATACTGTTTTGGTATTTTCTACCTCTTTCTTCTAAGTACCATCTTTTCGATCTTGTACAAAGTGTTTGGTGACCATCTGCCTTATCACGCCCCAAATGATGGGATCTCCAATCTTCCTTTGAGCTCTCCGTTCTGTTCTGGTGACTCTCTAAGTGTCTGTCGCCCTCTCCCGTTCTCTTCCCTCCCTTCCCTCCGGGGTCACGACTTCATAAATTCGGCAGCTGCCTCAGGGAAAGCACAGACCCAAACCACAGGGAAGGGGCAGTTGGCCTTTTAGAACTGGTGAGTGACTCCAAATCACAGTCGTACACTACTATGTGCAATAAAGAAAATGCATGACCAAGCAACGGCCCAGATGCTCTTCGGAGGGGGGCCTCATTCATTCATCAACTCTCTATCCTGATCCACAGGCCAGTGCGGCCGACGCTCATTGTTGGAAAGGTTTTTGCAAAAATTAAAATAAAATACAACAATCAACAGGCGTCAAAGTGGGTGAGCATTTGACTTGCCACGGATAAAGGGTGAGAAAAATGCCGAAGTCCTAACGTGGGCCATCAGCCATGGGACATTTTGGGATTGGGAAATGTTTGGAATGGAATGGGCAGGGCTCTCTCCTGGGCCAATGTCTGTCTGCAGAACTTTCAGACAATAAAATCCTCGGTCAATACACGAGTCCTTCTTTCTATTGCATGGGAACAATCAGGTCAATCTGCTTTCCATCTCAAAATGGCGGCTCCATCCCTTGGTTCCAGTCTGGTGTCAACCCCCATGGGCAGAGGCAGGCAATGGAGATCAGGCTGGGTTCAGTTTTCCCATGTGGAATGTTAGTGCAACGCTGGTGCTAGCCTCAAAGGACATGGGTTCGAGCCTTCACACTTCCATTTATTATCCGTGTGGCCTGGGGCAAATCAGGGCTTCCATTTTTCTCAGCGTTGAAGGTGAAGTCATTCTGGATGTCTCTCATGGATCCTGGGTCCTACCCCATTAGATTGTGAGCTCCCTAAGGGCAGGGGCTCTCCTTGTATCCACAGGCACATTGCAGGCACTTCATGAATAAATGTTGATTTTCCACATCAAGACAACAAATATTTATCAAGCGCTTTCTGTATACTGGGCATGTACTAAGCACTAGGCATACACTAATAAGGTAAAAACAGTCCTTACCTTGGAGGAGCATGCAAAGGGGGTGAAGGGAGGGGAACAACACGCTAATAACTATCTTCATACCAAAAAAAAGTACAGAATAAGTTGGATGGAAGACACTACCAGTAAAGTTCTGGAACAAGTTTGCTCTGGTTATTTTAAAGCTTACAAGTAAAAACTTAGCATGGCGCTCATATTCTGTAGATAGAAACACATCCTCTTCAAGCCTGCATTTCATAAATACAAAGGAAACCAGACTAAATGCCATATTATTTGAGATGATGGCACATGGGTGGGCTTACAGAGAGAACATCTGGACATGATGGATGGTACTTGGGAAAGTGGTCCTCACCAACACCGGTCAGTGGCTCCCCTGTTTTGCAATTAGCTGGTTGTGTGTCCCCTGCTGGCTATTTTCAAATTTAAAGACCAAAAACCAACTAGAAATAATCAGTTTTCCATTGTCTCCATTTACCCCTTTAGCTCCTACTTTCCCAACTGGGTCTCCAAAGCAACTTTTAAACCTAGATTATTCTAGAAAGCCCATCAGAGACATGGGATTGGGTGAGAGGACTAGAAATACCCTTTAACACAAAATTACAAAACCATCAAGTTCTAAACCTACGAGTGGCCTTGGAGATCATACAGCTGTTTTGTTTAGAGACCAAATGACCACTCATAGGGCAGGTTGCCATGGGGATTCTTCAGGGATTGGTTGGACAAGAGATCCTCGGAGATCCCCCCATCTCTAAAGTTCTGTGATCCCACCTCATGAGACCGAGAGAAAATAAGGAGCTTCCCAGGGAGCAATATGTAATGATTCTCAGTAGAACCGCCACTTAAAATCCACAGCCTAGCCCAACCTTACCCCTCCTCAAGCAGCAGTATTGGAGAGGGAGAAGGGAGCTCATTGTCATTGTACTAGCAGCTCTTGTTTCAGAAGTGCTGAGACAGAAGGTACAAGTATCACCAGCCCCATTTTCAATGAGGAAACTGAAGACTTTCGACAGGTCTTGAGATTTCCCCCCTAGAGCCAAAAGATCCAATTTACAGCTGAAAGGGACATTAGAGTGTCCAGCCTTCCATTCTACAGATTCAGACACTGAGGCCCCAAAAGAGGTTAAGTTACTTGTGTAAGGCAGAAAGTAAAAGAGCAAGGATTCAAATTCTGGGTCCAAATCCAGTTCCTTTTCTATGGTACCGCACCACCTCTTTGCACAGCTACTAAGGGTGTGAGGCAGGATTCACATTCAGAGTTCCTGACTCCCAGCTCAGCCCTCTTTTCTGCTGCCAGGCTGCCTTTGCTAAAGTCCAATTCTAATGTCTTTCTTCAGTCAAAAGACAAAATACAAAACACTGTTCTTATAAACAAACAAACAAACACTGTTCTTCCTAGGGGGCTGGAGGGAAGACTTAACATCATCTAAGTTAGCTTTGTGGGAATTCTTCCTGTCTTCTATCCTCAGCCCCACTGGGTTCCCCAGATTATTCATTATGCCTGCTACTGTCCACTGTAGAATGAACCCATTTGGTTGCCTGTGAATCTACATTTCCAGCCTTTAAAGAGCTCTGGGTTTCTTTCAGTCCCTCTACCAAATGCCTGACTCAGTCCCTGGCTCTGTCTTTCTGCCTTGTCCAGGTATGTAGCGAGTGAGTGAGTGGGCACTGGAGACAACACTAGGAGATCGAGAGTCCAGCTTAAGTAGGTTGGGCCCTTGAAGCTTCTTGTGAGCCTTCCAGCTGTTAGGGAAGAGCCTCGTGCTTTCTCATTTGGAGCGAGAGCAATAGAAGTCATTCCGATCACCTTGGGGAGGATGGTGCCTGGGTATTAGCATAACTTATTGGAAATGTCTACGATTTTGATCTTGACATCTGCACAGCTCTATTTTTTCCCTGCCAGCTGTTGTCTCTCTTCCCGGCTTTGATTTGCATCCCCGGTGCATTTATCTGCTATTCAGCACTGGGTTTTATTTCTCTGTGTTGGAAATATGTGTCATAGCAGCCTCTGTGAGTGATGACGATGGCTGAAATGCCAGCCATCAAATGATCATTTAGTTTGGGGGAGTGCTGAGACTGCTGAGTTCATTTATTTCCTTCCCAGCAGTTTAATTCCCCTTAACCCCAGCTCCTTTGGAGGGCACCATTTTTATCGTCGGATTCTTGTGGCATTCCTTCTGCATTTGTCAAAAATCCGGATCATGCCACCTTCAGCTCAGACTAACACGCTCAGAACTCTCATCAGTGTGCAAGTGGACCTGTTCAGGTGTGCTTGGTGGGCACAGAGAAGAACACGGGTTCACCTAATGCAGATTGGAGTAAAACTCTTTGTACTGGAAGGTAAACATGTCTAATCAGGGATCTGTCTTTCATCTCTTGCCTACCTGTCCTCAACTCTTACAACACTCAAGCTGTGTTCAACAAGGGAAACCCATTTCCTGACTGGCATAAACCCCAGTCTTCCCTATTTTCCAAGTCACAAATCTACCTCCCTTGACACTCCAGAGATCAATATTTCCTCTTCTTAGAAGTCTTTTTTTTTTTTTAACTCTTACCTTCCACCTTAGAAACAATACTATGTATTGGTTCCAAGGCAGATGAGTGGTAAGGGCTAGGCAATGGGGGTCAAGTGACTTACCCAGGGTCACACAGCTGGGAAGTGTCTGAGGCAAGATTTGAACCCAGCACCTCCCATCTCTGGGCCTGGCTCTCAATCCACTGAGCTACTGGCCTACCCCCTTAGAAGTCTTTCATGGCTAACCCAACTTGGTTCTAGGGAGCCCAGTGGGTCTAGAAGGCTTCATCATTTCCTTTTTTAGAGGCATGATTGTGGTATCAATAGTCACTAAACATGTATTAAGCACCTACTATGTGCCAGGCACTATGGCAAACACTGGAAAGACAAATAGGGAAAAGATAGTCACTGTAAGGGGCTTACAATCTAATAGGAGGCGACAACATGAAGACTGTGTGTGTGCAGGACAAGGATTGGCTAAACAGAGGCTGCTTGTTTTCATTAAACATCCCAGAACTTGGCAGAGGTGTGGGAGGAGATGGACCTCTGTGGGGAGCTCCACCAGACACCAAGGCTGGTCGTTAGTCATTTCAGTTCCGTAGCTTTTCCTGAGCCCTTCTGACAACGAAGACCCTGAGCCCACTCCCAGGGCAGTTCCTGCTTCATGTAGGTCATTTCCTATCAAAATTGATAAATCACTGAGTGAATGACCAAGCAGGGAGGGGAAAGCATTTATTACCGAACTACCATGTGTCTGTCCGCAGGGACCGTCAGGCAAACAGGGAGAGAAGCCAAGGGGCGGCCAGCCGGGAAGGATTCACTGGATTGGAGAGAGGAGCCGTTGGGCTTCCATTGACACCCCTTTTCCCAAAGCAATGGTGCTGGTTGATTACTGTTCCCAGAGCGAGAGGGGGAAATGGGCACATGTGCCTGGCAGCAGAGCAGATGGCGAGCTTTCTGGCAAAACTAGAAAGAGTCAGTTAGATGAGTTTGAGCTCAGCCCCAGAACTTAACCGAGAATGGATGGGTTATCTCGCCCAAAGATGGTTTCTCGTCAAGATGATGCTAAAGCAGCAGCAGGGCAAATGGCAGGATATATCACAATATCTGGGCTAGATAGACATTCAGATGACCTCAGACGTCATCTACAGCTGCCTTATACAGATCAGGAAAATAAGGCCAAGGGAGGTAAGTGACTTGCTCAAGGTGACATGCCTTTGGAAGTGGGAGATAAAGTATTCATCCAACTCCTGGTGAATTGTTTCCCAATCTTGTCCTGCCATTTCTTGCCTCCAAGCATTTGCTCATTCCTGGAATATATTCCCTCCTTTTCTATTGCTGCTGAAATTCTCTTCCTTCAAGACCAGTTTAGGTACCATCAAGGACTTCCATTACACCTTGTCTGATCCTCCCCATAACATCCCCAACCCTTACCTGAACTAGCTAAAAATTGGTCTTTCCCTCATTTTCTTTCTTTTTTTAATCCCCTACCTTCCAGCTTAGAATGGCTACAAAGTATTGTTTCCAAGGCAAAGAATGGTGAGGGCTGAGCAATTAGGGTTAAGTGATTTGCCCAGGATTACACAGCTAGGAAGTGTCTGAGGTCAGTTTTGAACCCAGGACCTCCTGTCTCCAGTCTCATTTCTCTATCCACTGCGCTACCTAGGTGCCCCATTTTTCTTTCTTTTTAAAAATCGGACCAGATCTCTTCAATGTAGTTCCTTCTACCAAGATGGAATAACAAAGCATCTTCAATTTATGGTTTTGGAGAGCTACTCAGGCATTGAGAGATTGAGTAACTTGTTCAGGATTATACCCTAAGTATATGGTAGAGACAGAATTTGAACTCAGATCTTCTTAACTTCAAGGCCGGCTCTGTACCCATTATGCCACACTACTTTCCTTCTCCCATTTCTTTGTCTAGACCCCTCCTTTATCCATACCATATTCTAACTTGTCTCACTTATTTGTGTGTGTATGTGTGTGTGTTACTGCCCCTCTAGACTATAATCTCTTAGAGAATCAGGAGATTATTTCTAGTGCTTTACAGCAACACCAACAGGGGGCTAATCAGTGTGTTCTAGGTAGTATTGGGGGAGAGGAGGAGGATGCCAGGGGGTGGAGGTGAGTGAGGTGGAGCTGGGCAGAGAACTGACTGGTCCCATGTAGTCTGGAAACCTCACCGGGGAATGACAAGCCAAGGAAAGCTGGATCTCGGCAACGGATGCATTTTCCTCCCCTGGTGCTGACTGTCTCCTGGGCAGCAACCAGTATCTGTCATGAGAACTCATCTTTTTGACACCTGGCAGAAAGGAGCAGCCAAAGGATGCCTGTCCATTAGTGGAGGACATTGTTTCAGAAATAAACAATTTGGTCTTGTTTTCCCTTTTCTATTTCCACTTACTAGCTGTGTTATCCTGGGCTAGTCACTTCACCTTGTTTGCCTCAATTTCCTCATCTGTAAAATGAGCTGGAGAAGGAAATGGCAAACCATTCCAGTATCCCTGCCAAGAAAACCCAAAATGATGTCATGAAAAGTCAGACAAATCCAGAATAATTGAACAACAACAAATAAGGCTTCCCCAGCTCTGAGAACATTATCTTCCCCTGTCAAATTCAGTTAAAGCCCCACACTATCAGTCCCAGACCTAGAACTAGGCAGCACAGGGCTGCCTATTAATAATAGCATGCCTATTGGGCATGATTTCAGGAGATTGGGGAAGACATTTCCAAAATTCTCTACCAACTGGCCAATTGACAAAAAATTCTGCTGTTCCATTCCTTCAAATAGCCTGGGAGAAGCTGGGTTTTTAAGCAGATAGCAGGCATTTAACTCTTCAGTTCAAATAAATTTATCTATTTCTTTGCAATAAGCAACTTGAAGCAAAGCGCACAGTGCTGGACCTGGAGTCAGAAAGACCTGGGTTCAAATCTAGCCTCAGATATGACTTACTAGCTGTGTGACCTTACTAGCCTTTACTCTGTTGTTATTGTGTAAATTATTCTCCTTAACCCTGTTTGCCTCAGGCAAATGAGCTGGCACCTAGATAGCACAGTGGATAGAGAACCAGGTCTAGAGTTAGGAAGATTCATCTTCATGAGTTCAAATCTGGCCTTAAACATTTACTAACTGTAGGACTCTGGGCAAATCACTTTGCCCTGTTGGCCTCAGTTTCTTCAAGTGTACAATGAGCAGGAGAAGGAAATGGTCAACCATTCCAGTATCTTTGCCAAGAAAACCCCAAATGGGGTCATGAAGAGTTGGACTGGAAAGCAACTGAACAATCGTGAATGGGATAGTGGTGAGGAAGAGGGCAAAGTCAAAGAGATGAGGTACTTTGGGGGAGAGCAAACTGAGAGAGGTTGGGAAGGGCATCCTATAGATGGCCCTTGGACCGGGATATCCACGAGGCAACACTGTCTGGAATATGGGGTACGAAGAATCAATAATGAGAAGAGAGGAACTGGAAGGACCAAGAAAGATGGCGACAGAGGGTTTCTAGATAGCCATCTCTCTCCCTACTAGCTAGCTCGGTCTGTTGGTATGTATGTGGGTACCAACCCAGATCTCCAGGGCATCGCTGAAATTGATGATCTATAGAAAACATAGTTTTCAAAAATGAAGATTGATTGCAAGTCAGGTGCATGTTGGGGACATTAACATTTAAATAGGAAGGCAATTAAAATGTTCTAACTATTAATTAGGTTATTGCTGAGTTTAAGTTGGGCTGCAGGCATGTCAATCTGATATCTAATCAGACTTGGCAGAATAGTAATTGCATTTTATCTAGCTTTCAAATTTTCATTTTTTTCTATGTACTTTAGGAGGCTACTTTTATAACTTTTAAAATTAAATTTTCATTTGTTTATCAGAAACAAGCATTTGTTTTTTCTCCCTCCTGTCTCCTCAACCTCCTTCACCCTTACCCCCACGTTGAGAAGAAAATTAGAAAATTAAAACCCTCACAATGAATATCCATAGCCAAGTAAATCAAATCCCTCCATTGACCATGACCAAACATCCCCGCCTCATTCTGCACCTAAGTCCATCCCTTCTCCATCAGGAGGTGGGTTCCATGTTTTACCATCATCTTCTGGGATGACTTCTGCTCATTGAGTTGATTAGAGTTCTGAAGTCTTCAGGGTTATTGCCTTTACACTTGTTATTGTGTAAATTATTCTCCTAGTTCTGCTTACTTCACGGTGCATCGGTTCATACAAGTTTTCCCAAGATTCTCTGAAACTATCCCCTTTGTCATTCTTTGCAATGCAGTGGCATTGCATATACATTCATCCACCATAATTTGTTCTGCCATTCCCCAATTGATGGGCACCCATGCTTCTTCCCACCCCAACCCCATTCCTTCCATGTTGAATTTAAGACACCAATAGGATAATTCAGATGTTGACAAAGGAGAAAGGATCAGAGAACATGGATTCAAATCCCACCTCTGATGCTTACTATTGGTGTGATCTTGGGAAAATCACTGTACCTCCCAATGCCACCGTTTCCTCATGTGTAAAATGAGATTGTTAGACCAGATGGCTTCTGAGGATTCTTCTAGCTCTAGGGCTATGAGCCAATGATTGGAGCTTAGGAGAGAAATAAAGAATAGAGAGGGAGACAGAGAGACAGACAGACCTATAGATAGCCATAGAAGTGACTGGAATAGAGATGATAATAGAATCCATGGAAGCTGATGAGATCACCAAGAGGGAGAAGGTTGAGACAGAAGAGGGTCCAGTCCAGACCCTGGGCATTGGGGGCAGGATGTGGATGGCCCTGTAAAGAGAATGGGAAAGGATTAGTCTGAGAGGTAGGAAGGCGACCAAGAGCAAACACTTGGGAAGACCCAAAAGGAGACACCTGGTGACATGAAAAGGGAAATTTGTTCACTAACTAGTCTGGACCATTCTGAGCTTGGGACACTTTCATGGCAGGAAATAGAAAAGTTAATACTGGTGACCAGCAGAGAGACTTCCCCAAGACTCAGCAGAGCCATCTCTCCTGTGGGGCCACTTGTGTCCTGTGCCCTCTGCAGCAGCCAGCCAAAGATCATGGGTCTTCTTTAAGGATGTCGGCAATTCCTAATCAGCTGCACCAATTGGCTTCTGTGTCCAGGGTCATCAGCAGAGAGCCGTTATTGGCTGGGGAATCCTCCAGAGTACAATCATGGGACATGGAAATTTCAAAAAGGAAGCAGGAGAAAGGGCCCGTGCCCACAACAGGGAGAACGTGCTGTCCATTAGCCCCCTGGTCCCCAGAGACCCGAGAGGTATTCTGACCTGTTTTGTAAGTGGAGAATGCTTGTTCCTCCTCCATGCTCGTTTGGCCTTATTTCTCACTAATGATGAACCTCGATGTTTTATTGATAAACAAAAGCTGACTCTTTGGAGATCAGAAATGCCATGGCATCCGCAAGCAGATGGTCCTTAATAAAACATTAATGAAGCAAAGGCAGATGGCCTCTAATAAAGCATAATACAAATGGGCCTTCGGGCCAGGTCACAATGGTTTTGGGGGACTTTCCATTAATATAGAACAATTATATGACTCATAACGGAGAAAAACTATTCTCTTGGGGAAACGTGTATTTTCAGAGGCAGCTGGGTAGCTCACTGGATGGAGAGCCAAGCCTGAAGATGGGAGGTCTTGGCTTGAAATCTGGCCCCAGACACTTCCTAGCTGTGTGATCCTGAGTAAGTCACTTAACCCCCATTGGCCAGCCTTTGCCACTCTTCTGCTTTAGAACCAGTACACAGTCCTGATTCTAAGACAGAAGGTAAAGGTTTAAAAATGTATTTTCTGTTTTCATTTGGGGTTCCTGCAGGCATCTGGGGAGCCTTTAGCTTTCACAGACCTTCCAATTATTTGGAATTGTGGTCTCTAGTACTAATTTTTAACCCTTTTCAGAGGGAAGAGGGAAAGAATCTCTGATTGCAATACCACGGGGAATTTCCAGGGTAAAAATCCTCCCCAAAAGTGAGATTGCAGAACCTGGTATGACCTAATCACTCAGCTCAACAAGTGCCAGAGGTGGAATTTGAACCCATGTCCCCAGAGCCAGTACCAATCTCTAGGATCATCAAGGATACGTGTGACGGAAAACAGGTAGATTGGAAGTAGAGCAAGAATGCAAAGCCATTGAGTAGCCCAAGCTGGCCAAAGAGCCAGCAGAAGGCATCCAGTTCCTTTGGGCATTCTTTTGGGGGAATCATTGGAAAGGCAGGGCCTGACCATTCCATGTGGAATGTGCAACTGATGAGTGGTGGAGTTATGGAGAATGGTGCGAGTGCAGAGAGCGGTCACGAAGCAAAAGAAGAATCTTTTGGATTCTTTGGGACCCCCATTTGTAATTTGCTTGGAAAAGTACAGTTCCCCACCCCAGCCCCAGCCCAAGCCAGGAGTCCTGATATCTCAACAAGTACATCAAAACAAACCCAGGGCAAAGTGCTTAAAGTGGCCGCCCTTGATGGATCCTGAGAATGGATCCAAGGAGGCAGGGCAGGAGCTCCCTGCCAGATAACTTCCTATTTTAATGAGTTCTTCTTCCTGGTCAGGTGCTGAGCTCCCTGGATCCCAGTTTCTGGCAGCTTCTCTAAATTGGGGCAACGGAGGGCAGAGCCCTGGTTGCATCACCCTCATTGCCACTGCTCTGTTCCCCCCGACAGTCCAATGCTGAGACTTTCACAAGAATTTCCACATCATGAGAAATCCAGAGGGACGCATCGTGAAACCGCTTCCTCTTGTGGTTCCTCAAAAGAATGAGATGTTATGGCTTCTCCTTCCCACCCATCAGAATGATGATTCAGACTCAGAGACACATTGTTATTCTCCTAATTGGTTTTTTCTCCCTCTTGCAATTAGGCCCTTTAAGGGGCCATGCTAATCATTGCTGTGCACATGGCCCCTCTCCTCAGTTAGAATCCAGCTAAGAACTTCTCCCAGAAGATGGAAGCAACCATCTCATGGCCTTTGTCTGAGGCTCCCACTCTGGGCCCTTTAAACTCTCCTTTTTCTAGATTAAACCAGTGGGTTATTGTCAGAACATCAGCTCTTGGGTGCGAGGATTTGCTTTCTCTATCATGTCAGCCGAGGTACCCTCTGGGTGTAAGGTAGTTGGGTTCCTGTGGTCCACACCTGCAATATCAAGGCAATAAGCATCAATGAAGCACCTGCCGTATTCCATGGATGTACAAGCACTTTGGATGCAAAGAAAGACCAAAGCAGTTCCTTTCCCCAAGGGGTTCCCATTTTAATGGGAGATTCAGCAGTCAAGGGACTACAGAGTAAATGGGAGGTAAATGCATTTGGTGTGAGGAACTCCCAGTGTGGCATTTCCTTCCATTGGTGTGGATCTGCCATTCATCTGTGACTTAAAGTCTGGGCCAGCTTACAGCACTGTTCTAATAAAGTGAAGGTCCCACTTCTATCCTTCTCTGACAGTAGGCTGAGAGACAGGACACCCAGAGGGGCAGGCAGACACTAGGGCCAATTCATTTCTCTTTTGATGTCCCTGTTTGACAAGGAAGACCAAGCTTTGGCTGCTGAAGATGGGGGATTGGGAGACGTCAATTCAATCAGTTTCCAAAAATTGTGACAGCTTAGCCTTTGCTCCAGAGATCCCACTGGTGGATATGGACTGCTAAGGAAGTCCAAGAAGAAAGAATGGCCCCATAGAGATGGAAACATCCCCATGAGCAGCCTTTTGGTGGGTGCTGGGAGCAGAGCTGTGGATGGGAGAGCCCTAGGCTCATTAGCCCTGGCAGCAGCAGCTAAGGCTGCCTCTTATCCCTCTCTTTCTTTTGAACTCTTACCTTCTATCATAGCCTCAATATTATCTATTGGTTGGGCCCTTCAGCTTAGGGATGATTGGAAGGAGAGAAAACAGATCAGAAAGGAAAGGGAAGAGGAAGGGAGCGGGCATTTATAGAGCACCTACTGCATTCCACACGCCATCCTAAGCACTAGAGATATAAAGAAAAGCCAAAGACGCCAAACAGTGTCAGAGGGGGCCACTTCTCTATCTTCTGAGGAGGGAGGGCTGGCTCTCTAGTTACCCTGCACACAAACCCCCATGGATAATAATAACTCTATGGTTTTTGTCATAGCCAAAGCTGGTACATAGTAGATGCTTAATAAATGCTAATTGACTATTGGCAGGCTATTGACAGCTAACTGCAGCTGCCACTCTGTCTCTCTCTCTCTCTGTCTCTGTCTCTGTCTCTCTGCCTGTCTCTCTGTCTCTCCCTCTCTCTCTCTGTCTCTGTCTCTCTCTCTGACTCTCCCTCTCTCTGTCTCTGTCTCTGTCTCTCTCTCTGACTCTCTCTCTCTCTCTTTCTCTGCCTCTCTGTCTCTCTCTATTAATCCTTCTGACCCTACTGTTTTGTCCTTCACTTACCTAAGCTCATCAGGGCCAGCAGGACACTTTCTCCTTACATAAATACGTACATGTTTGCATGTGGGTGTACAAATATATGCATACACGCTCCTCTGAAAATTGTTCAGTAATATAGGGTGAAAGAGAGACTAGCCTGGCCCACTCACCACCTCTCCTCTTGCTCTCTGTGGTCCTGAGCCTTTACTTTAGCCAGCCGGGCTCAGGATTGTCCACTGCATCAGATCTTAGGGTTGTTACCTTGAATGTTGCCTTCATCCCTCATTGTTGTAGTCAGAATTCTCTTGATTTTGCTCTCTACGTCCTCGATACAAGACTTGCCATGTTGGAATTCTTTAAATTTCTCATTTCTTTAGAGGTTTTAAAAAGAAAATCTACATAGGAACCCAAGCTAGTTCTTGGCTCCCAAGGGTTACAATGAAAATTGGCTCAAGAAACTGATTTGTAGGTAAGAATATGTTTATTGATTGCATATGACTGGTTAAGCCAACATCATGACTGCCAAAGGGACCAGGGATGAGCTGAGCTGGATCAGGCAGCTTAAGAAATAGATGTTTAGGGATTCATTCTTTACATCCCAAGATATCTTTAATCAGTGAGAGCTAATTAAAAGGTGGTCCATCAACTTATCCATGCCTCCCATCCACAGGAAGAACCCTTGTCCTCTTCATTTATTAACCAAATTCTGTTAAAAGAAGGTATTCCTTGGGATTCCCAAGGTCAAAGAAAATACAAAAAGCAGCAGACTAGATGGTTTCTCTGACCCAGATCCCAGACAAAGTGTTACACACAGTGGTTCTCCCTAATATATAGGGAGTAATAAAATGAATGGAAAAGAAATTCTCACAATTCCCTCCTCTGTTTCTTGGAGAAACTGAACTTCAGTTTCCCCAATGAAGCATCTCAAATATGATGACTATACAGCACCCAGAGGGCTTAACTCTGATACCTGGGTGTTTTATAACATGTCAAAAATGATTGCTAGATGCACTGACAGGTGGCCATTAAGGGCACTTCCCTTCTGGCCCAAGTGTCTTACAAACAAACAAAATAACAACACATGAGAGAGACATGAAACCAATAGGCAAGCCAACCCCCACCATCCAGTCAGTTATTCCAAGCACTCAAAGATGATCTGATATCTTGAGTCTTCTGCCTTTGCTATTGTCTTCTTGAGCCTTCTGGAGTGATGCTGGTCCTTAGCTCCTCCAGCAGATCTGCTTTCTCCTGGTGCAGGGTCATTGAGAGATTCTTTCCCTACAATTTCCTGAAAAATAGATCTTAATACAACTTGACATAGTTACTAAAATTTTGCATTGCCAGTATTTAGGTCAGATGGTGAAAGCTAACTCAAATCTTAGGATTCTATTTGTATTAATATAAAAGATATCAAATTATGAACCTCTGCATTAAAGAATTTACATTTCTAATACTTTTTGTGGCTTTTTACTTTGGTCTGAATCAAACACCTACTTTGGAAAACTGACAACAATAAACTGAAAGGAACGAAGTTGATCTATACCCAATTACATGGCATTAGAATGTGCTCAATACTTCAGAAACAATTAGAAATATATTTGACACCTATGTAATCATCTAATCTTTTCTACTTTCTTCAAAAACTTTCACTTTAATTATTCTCTCACTTCCATGATTTGTTATTGTTTTCTTTAATCTTCTTTGGCTTTAATTTCATTCTCTCTCTAGCTCTCGGGAGGAGGAGATTCTCAAATTCTTGGAAAGAATCTTGTTCTTCTGCAAAAGCCTTAGATAACACCCTTTGCCAACATGTGGTTTCCATGCCTAAGCTAATGGTAACATCCATGAATTCATCCCAAAGATGTTTTTACCCTTCCATTATTATAACAATAGATTTGGTAAAGGTTGGCCTGACTATTTTTGAATGTGGGATTAGTTTAGTTATTATCTTTACTCTTTGTATTTTGGAAAGCTTTTAAGTTTATTTAGTTCTTGCTCCTTTTATAGAACATTCTTAGGATGTACTTAATAAAGCATTCTTTAAAGAAAAAAAACCAATAGATTTGGGAAGGGATCTCGAGAAAGCTAGGCAAATTCTGTTTACATTGTATCAGGCAAGTTATCTCTAGTCAAATAAAGCTAGTTTCTAACCATGCTCCAATGAATTAGATCTTACACTGACACAGAGCAATGCCCTTAGACCTTCTCCAACCCTTGTGTAATTTACTCCCCTTACAGAAGATATCCCCTTCACGAATGGTAATATTATAACAAATAGCAAGTCAAGATTCCTCTAAGAATCACAAAAGACAGAGCCCAAATAGCTTTTCTCTAAGGTAAGTGATGGCAAAGTCTATTGACTCAACACAAAAACTGCTGCTCAGGTAAGCTTATGGGTAGAACTATGCCCTGGTGTAGTTATTCCCCAAACATTGCCTAATTGTACCTTTCTGAGATATTGGAAGGATTTTAAGTAACTAATGACAGGTAATCGTGTCAAATACTTATCTATCTGATTGTGTCCAGGAGTGGAAAAAGAACTACAGTGAATAACTTTGATGTTTTGTTCCAGCTTTAAACTAATAGATACAGATTTAATTTAATGTTATATATTTCACTAATCAAATACCCTGATTAACAAGAATTTGCTATGAGAGAAAAAGGCAGGGACAAAAAGCACACAGCATCAAAACAAGACGTTCCAGCACAGAATGCTGTTTGACTTCCAGTGAGAGCACAGCAAAGTTCTGCACAAAATCTCACTTCCATTTGTAGGGTGGCACAACCATATCCCTGTTCACAGTGGGGAAAACTGAGTCAAGGGAATTCCAAAGTCACCCTTGTGAGGTTGGGTGTGAATTTCATATAAATTGTACCCATCATTCCCTTTGAAAACCTGCTTGGGTCAGTAGCAGCCCCATCCTTCGCCTGGGTGCCCTGTGGCTCCCTGGCCATTCAGAAGAGACTGGCTTTAGTCTGGTGCCACTCTTGCCAAAGGGGATCTGTCTGACCTGGACTGAGGTTAAATTTATCCAACCAAAGAGACTGGGAAGGAGTGGTGTAAATGGCTTTATAAGAAAGGGGCCTGGGGGAGTGAGCTCTCTCTGGGCATTCAGCAGTACATGGGGCGGTGGGAGACTCTTGCCAGCATGGCCATTTTTGACTGGCGAAGGGAGACAACACAACAAACTCCGATGAATGTGACTTTCTCTTTCTCTCTCGAAACTCTACTAATAAATAATTATAAATTAACATACAGTCTCCAGGGAATTTTAATCACAACAATTGCTTTCTCCACAACTTTTCAGTGACAGTCTTCAGGCTGCAGGAGCTCCCTCCTGGCATGTTCCTTTTTAAGGAACGAGTGCTGGCATTGATGAAAAGTCAAACTCTTAAATCTAAAACACCTAGAAGAGAAGCAGAATAAAGGTCCCAAAGCTTTTCCTCCAAAGCCAGATCGACATCATTTACAACATAGGGGTAGATTGCTGCAATTTTCTTCGTGCTTCCCTCAGTATCAATCAGAGTATACCACAGAATAATTACAACGTAGACGTTCCGATAGATATCAAGAATTTCAATATAGAGTTTCAAAACCCTTCCAAAGGGCCTGATAAGAACCGATAAGCAGACCTAACAAAGAATGAGCTGAGAGGAATTTACTAATGCCTTTTTCAAACTTCCTAACAGCCCCTCTAAAATATTAGACTATAAGAGAAAAATATTAACTACAATGAAAGGGAAAATTCCCTTTCACACTACTCAATATCCCATGTCAGGAGACAATAATTCAATGAAAAAACATTTCTAAATTTCCTTTTAACACTTTACCAAACATACCCGATAATATTTCAAAACTCAACATAAAGAAAATAACTTCCTATTTCACAATGAAATACATAACTTCTTGATTACCTCTCCCTCTGATACTTACTCTCCCTCTAGTCAAGGAGTAGTTTTTATAGGAAAAGGGGATAAGAACCGCACTTGCTGTTATGAATCTCAAGCAAACAAGGGGATTTAAACAGATTTCTTCAATTTTCTCCTTTAAAAAACATCCAATTGATACAATAGCTTTGACAAGTTAAAATTTATCATTTCCATAAAGAGTCAAACAACTTCAGAATAAAACATAATCCTTCAAAGATAGAATGTAGAACCAAAATTATGTAGGAAGAATCCTCCAAACCAAATTCTATTTAAAAAGAAGCTTTTCCTTGGGATTCCCAGACACAAAGAAAATGCGAAAAGCAATCGACTTATGTCTGTAATAAAATATATGAAAAATAAATTGTCACATAAGCAAAACTGCATCAAGATTTCTCCAGTCTGATAGTATCCAAATAGCCTTTTGGGCGCTTACCATATCTGGAGCAGAGAAGAATTATGGAGGGGGGAAATCCATTCCATTCAACTAACATTTAATAATTTGTCTGATGTTTCATCTTTGTATTTGCCCTCCCGGTGACCAGAACAATACAGTACCTGGCTGTAGTAAATGCTCATTGACTAATTGATGCTATGCTATACAAAGAATGCAAAAATAACCATGAAATAGCTTCTATAATTTCAGAAGAAAAAAACCACTAATACTGAACTAGCATTTTGAGCTCTGGTCTGGTATAAAAATAATTTTATGTATTTATCATTAAATCTACATCAATCTATTTCTAGCTTGGAGAGATGTCCAAATTGGTATTGTTCCCCATACCACATCACTCTCTGCCTGGCAGAGCTTTCAGGTAGTATTTGTAGGAATCCTGAGAAAGAAAATCATAGTCTGCATGGTACAATTCTGGATTAACATCCTGGGAATTAAACAATCTAGTCGATATTCCATTCCTCCAGGATCTCTCTCCACCCCTCCTTAGTCCAAGAATTAAACAAAAAGATTTTACTTTGCCTAAGTATCTTAATCTTCTTGGAGAAGGTTGGGTCCTAGAACCAATCACTTCTCAGAGTCTGTCCTTAGATGGATCAATAACCAATCATTCACTTCATTTGTGAGGTGGGCAAGAATTAACTTTGGTTAAGTGTCACCCTTAACCATTTTCCTAAGAAAAGTCTTTTTGACCTTATTTATTGCCCACTTTTACAATGTTTATTTTATTTAAAAAATATTTTCCCATGGTTACATGATTCTTGTTGTCTCCCTTCCCTCTTCGCTCTCTGCTCCTGGAGTTGACAAGCAATTCCATTGGGTTTTACATCTATCATCACTCAAAATCTATTTCCTTATTATTCATTATTATAATAGAGTCATCATTTAAAACCAAAACCCCCAATCCTATACCCATGATAAATGATAAATCATATGTTTTCTTCTACGGTTCTGCTCCCACAGTTCTTTCTCTAGATGTGGATAACATTCTTTCTCATTAGTTCCTCAGGATTGTCCTGGATCATTACATTGTTTTTAGTAGTAA
Source organism: Monodelphis domestica (assembly GCF_027887165.1). Classification (NCBI taxonomy): domain Eukaryota; kingdom Metazoa; phylum Chordata; class Mammalia; order Didelphimorphia; family Didelphidae; genus Monodelphis; species Monodelphis domestica. The sequence continues at coordinate 312,168,241 of NC_077231.1, forward strand.
AATCAATTACATTTGATCATCCCACAATGTTTCAATTACTGTGTACAATGTTCTTCTGGTTCTGCTCCTTTCACTCTGCATCAATTCCTGGAAGTTGTTCCAGTTCACATGGAATTCCTCCAGTTCATCATTCCTTACAGCACAATAGTATTCCATCACCATCAGATACCACACTTTGTTCAGCCATTCCCCAGTAGAGGGACACATCTTCATTTTCCAATTTTTTTGCCACCACAAAAAGTGCAGCTATAAATATTTTTGTGCAAACAGGTCCTTTCCCCATAGTGCTCACTTTATTTTTTTTTATTTGAATTAGTTTATTTAGTCAATTTAGAACATTATTCCTTGGTTATAATAATCACATTATTTCCCTCCCTCCCACCCACCCTTCCAGCAGCCCACGAGCAATTTCATTGGGTATTACCTGTGTCCTTGATCAGAACCTATTTCCATGTTGTTGATGTTTGCACTAGGATGTTCATTTAGCCTATATCCCCAACAATATCCCTTTGATCCATGTATTCAAGCAGTTGTTTTCCTTCGATGTTTTTACTCTCACAGTGTTTCCTCTGAATGTGGTTTTTCTCATAGACTCCTCCTACTTGTTCAGGATCACTGCATTGCCACTAATGGAGAAGTCCATTACCTTCTGTTGTACCACATTGTATCAGTCTCTGTGTATAATGTTTTCCTGGTTCTGCTCCTCTCACTCTGCATCACTTCCTGGAGGTCGTTCCAGTCTCCATGGAATTCCTCCAGTTCATTATTCCTTTGAGCACAGTAGTATTCCATCACCAACATATACCACAATTTGTTCAGCCATTCCCCATTTGAAGGGCATCCCCTCATTTTCCACTTTTTGGCCACCACAAAGATCACAGCTATGAATATTTTTGTACATGTCTTTTTCCTTATTATCTCTTTGGGGTACAAACTCAGCAGTGCAGGGGCTGGATCAAAGGGCAGACAGTCTTTTATCACCTTTTGGGCATAGTTCCAAATTGCCCTCCAGAATGGCTGGATCAATCACAACTCCACCAGCAATGCATTAATGTCCCTACTTTGCTGCATCCCCTCTAGCATTCATTACTTTCCTTTGCTTTCATGTTAGCCAATCTGCTAGGTGTGAGGTGATACCTCAGAGTTGTTTTGATTTGCATCTCTCTGATTATAAGAGATTTAGAACACTTTTTCATGAGCTTTTTAATAGTTTTGATTTCTTTAACTGAAAATTGCCTATTCATGTCCCTTGACCATTTTTCAATTGGAGAATAGCTTGATTTTTTGTACAATTGGTTTAGCTCCTTATAAATTTGAGTAATTAGACCTTTGTCAGAGGTTTTTGTAATGAAGATTGTTTCCCAATTTGTTGCTTCCCTTCTTATTTTGGATGCATTAGTTTTGTTTGTACAAAAACATTTTAATTTGATGTAATCAAAATTATTTATTTTACATTTTGTGACTTTTTCTAGCTCTTGGTTGGTTTTAAAGTCTTTCCCTTCCCAAAGGTCTGACATGTATACTATTCTGTGTTCGCCTAATTTGCTTATAGTTTCCTTCTTTATATTCAGGTCATTCACCCATTCTGAGTTTATCTTGGTGTAGGGTGATTGAGAGATTGGATATTGATCCAAACCAAATCTCTCCCACACTGTCTTCCAATTTTCCCAGCAGTTTTCATCAAAATTTGGGTTTTGGTCTCCAAAACTGGGATCTTTGGGCTTATCATAGACTGTCTTGCTGAAGTCATTTACCCCAAGTCTATTCCACTGATCCTCCTTTCTGTCTCTTAGCCAGTACCAAATTGTTTTGATAACCACTGCTTTGTAGTATAGTTTGAGATGGCAAGTCCTCCTTCCTTTGCATTTTTTTTTCATGATTTCCCTGGATATCCTTGATCTTTTATTCTTCCAAATGAACTTTGTTATGGTTTTTTCTAATTCAGTAAAAAAGGTTTTTTTTGGTAGTTCAATGGGCATGGCACTAAATAAGTAAATTCATTTGGGTAGGATTATCATTTTTATTATGTTAGCTCATCCTACCCATGAGCTATCAATGTTTTTCCAATTGTTTAGATCTAGTTTTAGTTGTGTGGAGAGTGTTTTGTAGTTGTGTTCATATAGTTCCTGTGTTTGTCTTAGCAGATAGATTCCTAACTATTTTATATTGGCTAGGGTGATTTTAATGGAATTTCTCTTTCTAATTCTTGCTGCTGAAATGGGTTGGAGATATATAGAAATGCTGATGACTTATGTGGGTTTATTTTGTATCCTGTGACTGCTAAAGTTGTTGATTATTTTGACTAGCTTTTTGGTTGATTCTCTGGGGTTCTTTAAGTAAATCATGATATCATCCGCAAAGAGTGATAGCTTGGTCTACTCATTGCCAATTCTAATACCTTCAATTTCTTTTTCTTCTCTAATTGCTACTGCTAGCGTTTCTAGTACAATGTTAAATAATAGAGGTGACAATGGGCATCCTTTTCATAGTGCTCACTTTAAAAGCAGTTTTCTTAAGGATTTGGGGATTGAGTTTTTCAGAGAAAAATACTATTTCTTAAGATAAAGTAATCCAAAGTGGACAGCTAGGTGGTAAAGCAGATAAAGGCTGAAGCTTGGAGTCAGGAAGACTCATCTTCCTGAGTTTGAATCTGGCCTCAGACATTTCCTAGCTGTGTGATCTTGGATAAGTCACCCAACCCCAATTTGCCTAGCCTTTGGTACATTTTTGCCTTGGAATCAAAACTTAGTATCAATACTAAGATAGAAGGTAAAGGTTAAAAAACAAAACAAAACCAGATGCTATTTCTGTATCCTCTGTTCCTATTAAAACATCACTAGGCTTGAAATTTCACTTCTGACTCTTGTCTCTTCTGTAAATGTGTTGGCTCCATCCTGGGACTCCATCTTAAAGTAGTGTTTTATCTGACCTTATCTTATCTCCCCTGCTGGATCTGGAATTATCAAGACCTTCCTCTGGTGATTCATAGGATTCATGTGATCCTGGGCAAACTGCACATCTCCCCAGAGCCTCAGTTTCCCCATCTGTATATAATAGCAGGTGAGGATTAGATAGGTAATAGATGCAAAGTGCTTAATGGTCTCTAAAGTTCCATGTAAAGGGCTGTTGCCATTATTCCCCCAGTCATCTCTCTAGTTAATACATTTATTTGTTACTATACACCTGGATTCCAACAATAGCTTCCAGCCTGTCTACTCTCCAATCTGTTCTGCACATCTGGTCCATTAATCTTCCTAAACTATTGTTTTGATCACTTTGCTCCCTGTTCAGAGTTCCCCTGGCCTTCTAATTGACATTCTATCTTATCTGATAATAGCCTCCTTCGAAAGAGAGTGAGGAATGTATTTCCCCCATCTAACCCATGGGGAAACGGAGGCTAGGAAGTCATGTGACTTGGCCTCGGTTACAAAGTGGGTAACTGGCAGTCATATACTGCTTTTCTGATAATTTACACTGTTTTACAAGCCTCTGCTGCCTCAGTTTCCCTCCTTTGTATTTGGAAGGAATACGAAAGGGATCTATGTATGTGTCCAGGAGACACAGGAACTCTTCACCTGAGAAGTAGCCATGAAAGTTAATCAGCGAACTTCAGCAGTGCCCGATGGCCTTCCCGGTCCCTCAGTTTCTCCCTGGGCAAGTAAGAGGGCCTGGTCCTCCCCCACGAGTACCCCGCCCCTCAAGTCCCGCACCCACATTCCACCCTCTTTCCTAGATTCCTGCCCTCCCACCGCGGTCTGGGGCTCTCCCTCTCCCCTCCAGAGGCCCTTCTAGGGCCCGCCTGGGGCCCCCAGCGTCCCCCTCTCCCAACACAGCTGTCTCTCCCGCCCACTCCAGCTGCGGGGCGGGAGTAAAGTTTCCCACCCCGCCCCAACTCCTTCTTGGGTCCGCCCCCCACGCCCTGTGGGGCCCAGATAAAAACCTGTGGCTCTCGGCTTCCCCTTTCCTCTCCAGTCCGTCCCCCACCAGGAGGAAGGATCCCAGAGCCGTGAGCCTAGGCGGGGAAGGCGGTCCGGGGACTCCAGGAGGCATCCCCTCCGGCTCCTCCTGGACGCTGCACCTTTGTTCCTCTGGGGCTCTTCCCCGGAAGGGCTCGGGATCCCCGGGAAGCGGCTCGGACGCTCCCCACTCCTCCGCCTCTGAGGAACTCCGGATCCGCAGCTGCCCAGCTGGTAACCCCGGCCCCCCACCCTCGCCGCCCCCGGCCCGACTCTGGCTTCTCCTCCTCTTGGAATATCCCTCTGCCCCACCTCCCCACTAGGTAAAGGCGGGGAGGCTTGCAGCGGGGCTCAGGAAGTCCGCTGGGACTGCTAGAATGCAAGGCGGGAAAGGCTGAGCCCAGGCCCTGGAACTGTCACTGGGGGGAGACGGAGCCACTGGCCCGACCAAGCCCTACGGAATGGGTGCTGAACTGCTTCTCTTTAGCGCTGAGACCTGTGGGGGGGATACTCAGGTGACGTCATGTAGTAACGGGCTCAGCCTCGTGCCTGGCACATGGGGAGGCGCCTAATAATTGCTTCTAACCTTTCCCTTCGCCGCCCTTAAAACAAACAACAAACAAAGGAGAAGCGGGTTTCCTTGGGGATCTCCTCCACCCTTTCCCTTGACTCCTGGACACTTAGTCACTTCTCCATTGCTCCAGCCAGGTCAGATTTGGTGTCTTGAGGATTTGGGCCCCGCCCCCCCTTCCCAGTTTTCCAGCTGATGAGCCTCAGCAGGCAGCCCTTCTGCTGCTGTCAATGAGGATGCTTGACTAGATGAGCCAAAAGGTGAAAGCCGGGCTTCTGGAGTGGAAAGCACTAGCCATAGAGGAGAAGGACCTGAGCCAGGATAGGAGCTGCCCAGGAGACACTTCCTCCTGCCTAGCTAGCAGTTTCCTTATCTGTAAACTGAAGAATTTGGTCCCTTGACCAATTAGCATTTATTTAGCGCCTACTGAGTGCCAGTCACTGTGCTAAGGTCTGAGAATACAAAGAAAGCTCCCTAGAGGAGCTCACAGTCTAACACACTGTATGGGAACACCTGTAGAAGCAAGAGAAGGCACCAGAATTGAAGGGGTAGGTGACCTGTATGTGTGTCACAGGCAGGACTAGAACCCAGCCCTTGCTGATGGTTCAGGTCAGAACTCCAAACTTCCAAATACAAAGGAGGGAAACTGAGGCAGCAGAGGCTTGTAACACAGTGTAAATGATCAGAAAAGCAGTTGATGTCATTAGTAAAGAGTTCCAGATTTGGAGTCTGGGTGGGTTAGATTTGAACTCCTGCTCTGCCATTTCTGTGGCATCAACTAAGTCACTTCCTAGTTCTTTGATCTATAAAGGAAGATATTGGTATAGATTGCATGAGTGATCCCATTCAAAACATCCCACCTAGAACACCCCCCCCACACACACTTTCCTTTTAGAAATATAATTTCAGTCCCAGTGTCCATTGTTGTAGGACTCTCTCCTTATTGGTGGAGACCCCTCCTAAGCACTTTGCAGATAAGAAAACTGAGGCTCAAAGGGTAAAATGATTTGTTCAAGGTCACAAAGGTAGAAAATGGCAAAGGGGCATCTAGGTAGCACAGTAGATACACCAAGCCTGGAGTCAAGAGATCCTGGGCTTAAATCTGGCTTCAGATACTTCCAAACTGTGTGACCAAGTCTAAATCTGAAGGGAAGGGTCAAAAAAAAAAAGAGGAGGAGGAGGAAAAGAAGAAGAAGATGATAAATGGGATTAGAACTCCTTCCTTTTGACTCCAGATCCAACATTCTTTCTACTGTACTGGTCCTGCCTCGTATACAGTCAAAATTCTCTGATCCTTTTATTTATTTATTTTTCTTCTTTCCAGTTCTAAATCTATGATCTTGTGACCTTGAGACCAGACACTTAATCTTTCTGGATCTCCTTCCCCCTATAAAAAAAGGGGGCTGGATAAGCTGTCTTTCCTAAAAGACCCTGTGACCTGCCTGGGGCTGGAGCTCCTACCTCGGTCTCCAGCCTAGGACTGGGCTTACTTGAAGAAGCTTCCAGACTTCCTTCTCTAGTCCTTGGGCACTCACGAGACTCTCATCTCTTTTCATTTTTAATCATCTCTGGCTTGCTTCCTGTCTTCAGCTTTGCTGTCTCTGCCCTTGTCTCCTTCTCAGGCTGACTTCTAGTTTAGGGGAATTATTTTGTTTTCACTCTACACCGGTTTTTGTTTTCCACTTTTTCTTCTTCTTAAGAATCAACTTGGCTTAACCGCCTCTCCTCCAGATCTGACATTAGCAGTGTCAGGGCTAGAAGGAGGGTGAGATGGAGGGTGAAAGGATGGCTTTGGGAGTGCAGCTGTCCAGCAGACATGTTGACAACTTTGACTTGCCTTCCAGAGAACTGGAGAAGACTGCCCACCGAAAGGTCCGAGGTCTGGGGCTGGAAGGGACCTATCCAAGCTCCCCCACTCATTTTCTAGAGGAAGAAACTGAGAAGCAACCTAAGGCTACACAGCAAGTAAGTTCCAAGGCTGGGAATTGGTACCCGTGTCTTCTAACTCCAACATCCAGCCCATTCTTTCTCTGCTGTCCCATGCATCTTCCCTAAGACAGAGTGCTACCCTTGATATAATATTCCAATGTTTGCAAAGGGTTCCCCCCAAAACTACCATAGCATCCTTCTCTACCAAGAGCTAGAGTGGGATGGGAAAGCAATAATGGCTGTGGAGGGAAGAGCATCAAATTGGAGTCTATAAAGTGGGGACAATTAGAATTTCTTTTCTTTCTTCTTTTTAATCCCTTACCTTCTGTCCTAGAATCAATACTGTGTACTGATTCTAAGGCAGAAGAGTGGTAAAGACTAGGCAATGGGAGTTAAGTGACTTGTCCAGGGCCACACAGGTAGGAAGTGTCTGAGGACAGATTTGAACCCAGGCCCTCCTGTCTCTAGGCCTGGTTCTCAATCCATTGAGCCATCCAGCAGGCCCCCCTCACCCTTCAGTTAGAATTTCTTAACTTATCTCTCCAGGTTGATATAAAGAAGGCATCTTATTTTATTTTTTAAACCCTTAGCTTCTTTCTTAGAATCAATACTGTGTTGTTCCAAGGCAGAAGATTGCCGCCAAGGCAGTGGGGGTTAAGTGACTTGCCCAGGGTACACAACTAAGAAGTACCTGAGGCTGGATTTGAACCTAGGACCTCCCATCTCCAGGGCTAGCCCTATCTATTAAGCCACCCAGCTGCCCCCAAAGGGTCTCTTCTAATGGGACTACTATAGGTCATAGATTTAGAACTGGAAAGGACCCATGGAAGCCATTGAGTCCAATCTCCACATTTTACGGCTGAGAAATGGAGACTCAAAAGTGATGTGATGAGGTTGTATTTGAACTCAGATCTTCCTGAGTACAAGGTCAACTTTCTTGTCTTCCTCTCAAACCTGGAAAGTGATTTGTAAAAGTGAGCTGTTAGTGTAGACAGGAACACTGAGGCAGCAGACAATAAAAGCAGAGTGTAAACCAAAAATTAGGAAGCTGATGTAGATGTAGAGTGATTGTTGCTGTTCAGTCATGTCTGACTCTTCATGACGAGATGGACCATGGCTATTCATGGGGTTTTCTTGGCAAGGGTATTGGCGTGGTTTGCCATTTCCTTCTCCAGTGGATCCTTTTGTCAGGTAATCAGAGTTAAGTAAGTGACTTACTTAAGGTCACATAGCTAGGAAGTTGTCTGGATTAGATTTGACCTCAGGTCTTCCTGACTCCAGAGCAGGGGCTCTATACTACTATCTACTACTATCCACTTAGCTGCTTCCTTGTCAGGTAGAGGTTAAGTGACTTGTCCAAGGTCATCCAGTTAGGAAGTATCTGAGGCTGGATTTGAACCTAGGTCTTCCTGATTCCAGACATGGTGTTCTTTCCACTGAGCCACAGTTGGCTGGCTCTATAGAACAAAGTCACATTTTCCACTTATTCCTGTTGTGACTTGAATTTGTTGACAAATTCTGGAGCTATAAAACAAGGGAGAACATTGAACTAGAAGACCTCCAAGGCAATTCTTGCTCAAAAGTCATAGTCCTGAACCTGCCGCTTACTATCCACATGACCTTGGACAAGTCACACCCCTCATTTGTTTTGGACCTAAAGTTCCTTTCAGCTCTTAACCTTGGTGCTTTGGCTTGGGAAGTGGTTTTCTCACTTCTTCCTTATGCTATATAGTGTATTGGCTTCATTTTCCTGATGAGGAAACTGGAACTTAGTGTCTAAAACACATTTTTTGGTTCTGGCTTGGTGCTTCTTCCTCTCCATTCAGCTTCTGAAAGGAAATCATTGACTTTGGAGAAAATAGCTTCATCTGACATTTTCCAGGATTGTGCATTGATGTCTGTTTCCCAATTGCCTGGCTCTTCACAGGCAGCAAAATATTTGCTTATATTGGGTAAGCAATGAGACCACAGGGGCAAAAATACTTTTGGAGAGGAGTTGAAGGAAAGAAAGAGGCTAAAGGCACTGTTCCGGGTATTAATATTTTATTGTTTTGCCCACAACTTATTTCTCTTGCTGAACTACAAAACTAACTAAAAACACCCCTAGGCTGTAAGATGCTAGTATCTCTAGACTCTTTCCTCTGTTGTCTCTTGCATAATAGCTAGGATTGGCTAGATAATGGGCACGAAGGAGAATGCATTCCACTGTCTCCTTTCCTTCCTGAGTCATCTCCTGGCCTCCCATGCCCTGGGGGTCACACCTGTCATTTCCCTTACCTTCCTGAAGTTTACTCTATTATAAAGTCCAGGGTGCATATCTGATTAGACCTAGCTTTCCCTCTTTGGGCTATTTCAAACTGCATTATGACATGGTTGCTTTCTCTCTAGGTTTCCAAGGCTTGCAATTCACCATCTGTTATTTCTTTTGGTTCAGAATTATTCCCAATGACTTGGTTCCCCTTACTACTTACTTTCTACTTTCTGAATGAATAAACTTTTATTAATGGCCCACTATATGCTTGGCATTGTGCTAAGTGCCCAGGATACAAAGATCAAGTGAAACAATCCTTGCCTTCTAGTAGCTTACAATCTAATGGAAGATTGTCAGAAAAGTAGTGGGAACATTAGATGTTCCACTTTTAGTGGAAAGAGACCATAAATGGATGAGTAGTTGCTGTCTTCCCCCCCCCTCTCCCCCATCATTTTTGTGGTTACTGTTATCTTCACTTTACAGTTGAGGAAACTGAGTCAAACTGAGTTTAAGGCACACAGGGTCACACAGTTAATATTTGAGACTTTCTCTCTTGTCCTTTCTCTCTTTCATATTTGAGACTTTCTCTCTTGTCCTTTCTCTCTTTCATCAGAATACAGAGAGGGAATGTGTACAAAAGATATTGTGAATGTAGGAACTATAAGATTTGGCATCAGATTGGCAGTGTGGGGTAAAAGTGAGTGTGGAGTCAAGGAGGACTCCTAGCTTGTGAATCTGGAGCCTAGGAGAATGAGGATGCCCAGGATGCTCTCCCAGTCAACCTACTCAAAGAAACAATCACATCCCCAAGGCTACGTATGTTCTTTCTGCCTCCTGACAGAGGCAGCTGATGGCACAGTAGACTCTTTCTCTACAAGAAAGCAAAAGTCATCCACTTCTCTTTTTGTCAAATGTGAGATCAGACAAAGTGTTAATAGTTCCCTTTGGATTTCCCTTTTCAAATCCTCCTTCTCCTGATGGGAAGAAATCAAATCGTCTCTGATGTTTGAGTCCAAACCACATGGGGTGTGTGTGTGTGTGTGTGTGTGTGTGATAGTTTATTTTTAGATAGTAATTCAAATGGTAAATCCAAAACCAATGACTTGGTTTTGTGTAAATTATTTAATTTGAACACATTTCTACTTGGATTAAAATGTAAGGAAAACAATAGGATCTGATGGTATCTTGATTTTTAAAACCCCATCCTTATTTTATGAATGGGGAAACTGAGACCCAGAGAGACTATGTAAAAGTCCAAGGTCAATGGGGATTCAAGCTCCTTCAATTTAGTGACTTGACCATCCTACCTTGCTGCCTCCCTTCCCCCTTATCCTTGGTGTGTGGGGGGAGAAAATTTACATAAACTATGCAGAATGCCTCATTTCTTTCTCTTATCAACTAAAAACAGCCTCTCTGGAATGGAAAGGACAAGTAGGGACACATTTTTCTCACAGCCCAAGGCTTTATGACTTATACTTCTTCTAAGGTCCCCATATGGGAACCAAAAAAAGGATGGCTCATTTTTCAAAATCCCAAGAGACAGACTTGTTTGGGGTAAGTAGCTTTGGGCGATTGAGAGATTGGGGTTTACTATTAAGAAATAAAATTTCCTTTGTCAGATGAGGAAATCTCAATTGCCTCCCCCTGCTTGCCCTTCGATTTCTTGTTTTGTGCTTTGTTTGTGACACTTTCATTTTTTCTGGCTCACTTTCTGACAATAGAAGGAAATATCTTTCCCACCCTCCCACAAATAGGGAAACTGAGGCACTCAGAAAGAAAGTTGACCTGTCAGAGGCAGAATGGGCTGCCATAGCTCCTAATCTGTTGGTGTTACTCTTGTTTTCACAAGACTTGGCATTTCATTGAGATGAAGTGGGAACTCCCCCAGGGGGGGGGGGGTTTCCTCTACCACCCTTTTCTGGTCTTCTGACTTCTAGTGTTAGATGGCTTGAAGCATGGAGAGGTTGTGACTTGTTCCTCTGAGTCAGAGGCAAAACTCAAACCCAGGTCCTCTTGATTCTGAGATTTATTCTGCCCATTATGCCATGATGCTCCTCTTCAACCCCACACTGCACTGATATGCTAAACTATGGTGCTTCCCAATGAATCTCAGAATTCCAGGAGCATAGGAGATCTCAGGTCATCTCTGGACTGGCTCTGCAATTCTCTCAACTACGCCTCTGCCAGAGGTTATTCAGTAGCTCCTATCACTCAGAACTCATTTTAGCAACTTTCTCCTTAAACCAAGCTGTTTGCTTTTATACACTTTCCCCCATTGTTCCTAGTTCTGCCCTCTGGGGCCAAGCTGCACAAGGCTGATCTTTCTTCTGCAGGACAGCCCTTCAGCTTTTAGACTCTTCTTCCTTCTTCAGGATTTTCTCCAGGATAAACATCCCTAGTTCCTTTACTCGAACCTCCAAGAGCATAAACTCCAGTTCATCCAGCCCTTTTTAGGTGGGCTCCATGTTATCTAAGTACTGTTCCAAGATGTGGCACTCAGAAGCCAGAGGGATGAATTGCAAATACAATAGCCAGTGGTTTTACTTTCCATTTTATTTGCTCTCCCCTCCTGCTGCCTGTCTCTTTCTCTCCCTCCCTCCTTCTCTGTCTCTGTCTATCTTTATTCCTGCTCCCCCCCCCCCCCATCCCCTGTAGTCACAGTCAGAATGTTCCCTCTTCTCTCTCCTGGGATAATAACTCATATAAGAGCTGACTGCTTCTATCATATGTGGCCAGGACAAGCCAGTGGTACATGAGGGAGAAATAACAGTTCAATTCAGAGAGAAATGGGGATCAGTTCAACCCCTGGCATTGATCCAGCTCAAGCCAAATTTTGGAAGCTTCTCTGATGCCAAGAGTAAGAGGGGGGTACTGTGCAGTGTAATCTGTGGCCAGGGAGGGCAGCCTCTCCAGATGAGGCATACAAGAAGCCCCTGGGGCTTTCTCCATTCCTTATTTGCTGATGTAAAGAGGGATTCCTCCTTCTAGGTGAGTCTTCAGGATGTTCGCCAAGGCCACCAGGAATTTTCTCAGGGACACTGACCCAGGAGGGGACTTGATCCCAGTGTCAAGCCTGAATGACTCAGACAAGTCACAGCTTCTGAGTCTGGTGGTGAAGAAAAAGAAGTTTTGGTGTTGGCAGAGACCCAAGTACCAGTTTTTATCAGCCACCATCAATGACATCCTGACCGAAGATCAGTTTCTGAACCCAGGTAAGGCCCTTGCTGGGCGTTTCCATGATGCTTTTCAAGGATATGCCTCAGCCACAGGGATGGCGACATTCCTAGAGGAGAGGTCGAGGTCCAAAGGGAAGGGAAAGCCTTCAGCCAGCAGCTGTGTGGCTCTTTGGCCAGTCACCAGCCTCCTGTGCCTCCATAATGTATTTAGAAAGGACCTTCTCTGCAGAGGCTGGCCAAGGCTCCAAGGGAGGTACCCAGATCAGGAATCAGATGCTGCCTCTGCCCTCAGGGAGTGAGAAGAAGCCTTTTCATTCCTCAGTGAGGCAAGAGCAGCCACATCATCTCCTAAATTGGATTTTTTAATGCTAAGAAATATACACACATGCATATATATGCACATCTATGTAGATATATAAATATGCATGCATTGTTTATACGAATACATAAACAGTTTTTCTTTTATTTCATTCTCTAGGACAGGGGTTCTTAAATGTTTCTATGTCATAGACGCCCTGTGGAAGGGCCTGATGAAGCCAATGGATCTCTCTCAGAATCATGTTTTTAAATGTATAAAATATGTAAGATTACAAAAAATATCAACTATGTTGAAATATAAGTATTAAAAACATTTTTTTTAAGTTCATGGCCCCCAGGTTAAGAACCTCTGATTTGGGGACTTGCCTCATTCATTTTTTTTTAACCCTTTCCTTCTGTTTCAGAAACAACTTGCCCAGGGTCATACAGCTAGGAAGTGTCTGCTGCCAAATTTGAACCTAAGACCTCCTTTCTCCAGGCCTGGTTCTCAATTCCTCCCTTCCTCCCTCCCTCCCTTCCTCCCTCCCTTCCTCCCTCCCTCTCTCCATTCCTTCCTCCCTCCCTCCCTCCCTCCCTCCCTCCCTCCCTCCCTCCCTTCCTTCCTTCCTTCCTTCCTTCCTTCCTTCCTTCCTTCCTTCCTTCCTTCCTTCCTTCCTTCCTTCCTTCCTTCCTTCCTTCCTTCCTTCCTTCCTTCCTTCCTTCCTTCCTTCCTTCCTTCCTTCCTTCCTTCCTTCCTTCCTTCCTTCCTTCCTTCCTTCCTTCCTTCCTTCCTTCCTTCCTTCCTTCCTTCCTTCCTTCTTTCCTTCCCTCCTTCCTCCCTTCCCCCCTTCCCCCCTTCCCCCCTTCCTCCCTTCCTCCCTTCCTCCCTTCCTCCCTCCTTCCTTCCCCCCTCCTTCCTTCCCTCCTTCCTTCCCTCCTTCCTTCCCTCCTTCCTTCCCTCCTTCCCTCCTTCCCTCCTTCCTTCCTTCCTTCCTTCCTTCCTTCCTTCCTTCCTTCCTTCCTTCCTTCCTTCCTTCCTTCCTTCCTTCCTTCCTTCCTTCCTTCCTTCCTTCCTCCCTTCCTCCCTTCCTCCCTCCCTTCCTCCCTCCCTTCCTCCCTCCCTTCCTTCCTTCCTTCCTTCCTTCCTTCCTTCCTTCCTTCCTTCCTTCCTTCCTTCCTTCCTTCCTTCCTTCCTTCCTTCCTTCCTTCCTTCCTTCCTTCCTTCCTTCCTTCCTTCCTTCCTTCCTTCCTTCCTTCCTTCCTTCCTTCCTTCCTCCCTTCCTTCCTTCCTTCCTTCCTTCCTTCCTTCCTTCCTTCCTTCCTTCCTTCCTTCCTTCCTTCCTTCCTCCCTCCCTTCCTCCCTCCCTTCCTTCCTCCCTTTCTCCCTCCCTTTCTCCCTCCCTTCCTCCCTTCCTCCCTTCCTCCCTTCCTTCCTTCCTTCCCTCCTTCCTTCCTTCCTTCCTTCCTTAATCTGGGGGAGGAAGAACTGATTTCTGGAGGCCACACAAGCACATGCTAGCTCCCTATCTTTTTGAGCAAGGGAACCAAAGGTACCAAGAGAGAGGCTGCATGGTGCCATGTACACAGGACTAGACCAGTAGTGCTGTAACATGGAGTTCAAATCTGGCTCTGCTACTTTCTACCTATGTGACTTTGGGCAAGTCAGTTCCCCTCCTGGGCCTCAGTTTCCCATCTGTAAAATGAAGGGATTGAACCCAAATGTCTACAAAGATATCTTTTCACCTTGAATTCTTTGAGCTTATGACTTCTCCAGGCTCACGCCAGCAGGTGTCTCCTTGTTACATATCCAAATCTAGTCCTCTAGTGTTCTAGGTTCTAATCTGGGGGGAAGGAGGAGGTCCCCTTTGTGTTCAGTAGAAAGTTTTTTGGCCATGATTTGTTGCCTGCCAGTCATTGCTCAGTGATCTTGGGCATGTCACTTTTTGTCTCCTCATCTGTCAAAGAGGCAGCTGGACTAGTCTGGGCCCTTCCATTCTAATCTCTTGTCCTATGCCTTTAGGCTGCTTACTCCAGGCTTTTCTGGGTTCACTTGGCATATTTGTATCAGGGACATCCGGGAAGGAAGTTAAGACATGGAGCCCCGGATGCCAAAGAGGTCGGCTTCTTCTTTGACTCATATTTCTTAGAGCCAAGGACACACCAGGCACTCTGCACAGTGTGAGCTTATCCTCTAGCCACACGTCTCTCACACTTTGGCCTGGTCGGTCTGTTCGTCCACCCGTACAGACTTCATGCACATTTGTCATTTGTGCTCTAAGGCTGGGGCCACATCTTGTCTTTTCTTATGTCTGGAAAGCTGAAAGATGCTGGCAGAGGCACAATGAGACATCTCCAGCTCTTGATCCCCTGAGAAAGTCTTCTCAGAGGAGGAGAGATGGGAGAAAAGAGAAGGGAGACTGGCTCATGTGGAGGCTGCTTGAAGCCAGTGGAATTAACTGAGAAACAAGAGATGGTCTCTAGAACTAGAGGATGGAACTGAGTGATGAGGCCAGAATGAGAGACCAAGGAAGCTGTGGGCAGTGAGGCGTGGGAGATTTGGAATGGGAATGCCTGGCTTTGTGTTCTGATTCAATCACATATTACATGTCCAAGGCTATACTTCTCCAGGACTTGGTTTCCCCAATGTATAAAAAGAGAGGGCTGAGTTAGAGGACATGTGGTCCCTTTGAGCTCTAATGTATATGGTCCTGTATCAGACTCTTCCAGGAGGTAGCCAGAAGATCTCTGGGTCTTGGAAATTCCACTTAGTTTCATGCAAACCAACACTGGTGCTTTGTGGAAGTGGTTTGATCTTGGTCTGAGAGCTCATTTTCTTAACTGCAGTAAAGAGAAGTTAGGGAAGATGTGGTAGATGATGCAGGCAGGACTCCTAGGACCAGAAATGTTCCTCACATCCAGGAAGGAGCTTCATCCTGCTGCAAAATGCTACCAAGTGTCAACAGAAGCTGCAAAGGGATTGATCTTCTTCTGCCTGGCCCCAGAAGACAGAGCTAGAAGAAATGGCTGGAAACTGGGAAAGAGGCTAGTTTGGGGCTTAGTGTTAGGAATCATTTCTGAATGAGCTTTCCCAAGATGGAATGGGCTGTCTATGGAGGGAGCAAGTAAGTCCCCCCCGCACTGGGAGCCTTCAAGCAGAAGGTAGATGGCTATTTGTCTATGAGTTGGAAGGAATTCTATCCCTAACCCTCCTAGTACCCAGAGCCACTGAGTGAAGGGAGGGGATCTGTCCCATTTCTACCAGAGAGACTGACACCTCCACCAAAAACAAAGGCTCTTCTATCTTAAGAGACCACTACTTAGAGGGTAGCTAGGTGGTGCAGTGGATAAAACATTGGGTTTGGAATCAGGAAGACTCATATTCCTGAAGTCTAATCTGTCCTCAGACATGCACTAGCTGTGTGTCCCTGGGTGATTCACTTAACCATCTTTGCCTCAGTTTCCTCATATATTAAATGAACTGGAGAAGGAAATGGCAAACTGCCTCAATATCTTTGCCAAGAAAACCTCCATTAGGACACAATTGAAACAGTTGAACAAGAGAGGAGAAGCGATTTGCTCAAGAACATATTGCTAACAAGCAGCCAAGTTGGGATGGGATTTGAACCCTGGTCCTTTGCTTAGAAACAGCACCCTTTCCACTCTGTCCTGCCTCCACTCCTTTGCCTCAGGAGCAGTTCAGCTGATGACCACTTGAGTAGAGGCAGGATATTGATATCATGCCTGATAATCTATGCCTGAGATGACCAGAGAGCCTTCTTTAGGGCCCAGAGAGCTCCAGAGAGCTGCCCTGGGCACATGGGGAGAAGATTGGGAGAGGAGGAGCAAGACAGGGACGTGGCTTTTCTCCAAGCTGAGTTTCCTGCAGGAGTGAAGGCTCAGCAGGGCTTATCACCCAGATTGGTGGAGATAAGAGATGGGCTCAGGGGCAGAGGTCTGGCAGATACAGATCTGGAGCATATTCCTCCCTGGTGAGGTGTTTGTGAAAGTCAGGAGGAAGATGGCCTCCCTGTGATCCCAGCAGGAGCTAGCTAGTGCCTTCCTTTCTCCCTCACCTATTCCCTGGTATTTTTTCTAGACTCTTAGAAGAATCAGTCAGCCAGCATTTATCCACAATTCCCATTTTGAGCTGGAAGCCATCGTAGAGGCCTCATTTTACAAGGAGGAGGCTTAGGCAGGCAGCCAGCCTGTGTGAAGTGCCCCGTGTGTGCCAGGTGCTACATATCCGCAGCACTCTGGGAATTCAGAGAGAAAATGAAACTGTTCCTGCCCTCAGGGAGCTTACCCTCCAGGGGGAGACGCAGGGATGTCAAGATGAGCTCACACGTACATGGGACGTTTCCTAAATATGATCTTGTTTGAACTTCATTAAGAGGTCAGTCTTGTTAGTACCCCCATTTTATAGAAGAAACTGAGGCCGGCAGAAGTTGGGGACTTGACAGAATTACCCAGCAAGTAAATGTTTGAGGCAGGATTTAAATTTGGGTCTTCCTGACTCTAGCCCCTCTCTCCACTGAGGAACCTCCCACCATATTCCTATGTAGGCTATGTACTAGCAGCTGAAGGAATTGGAGAAGGCTTCTTCCCATTGGAGGTGGTGCTTGAGAAGGGCTCCCTTGCTCCTCTTCTTACCACCCATTTTACTCTGCCAATCCACCATCTTGCTGTCTGCCTGGGGCTCCTGTTCACAGGTGGCTGTACAGAACTGATGGGCATCATGGAATCCTGCTGATCTGATCCCCAGAATTAACCTTCCTTCATCTCTCCTGGGCCCTCCCTGCAGCCACACTCTTTTACACTTCCCCAGCTGATTCCTATCTATCCCAAAGGCTGCTAGTCCTGGTGCCGAAGCTCTGAAGAAGCGCTTTGGAGAAATGCCAGGCGGCTGTCTTTGACCAACACCATTTCTCCTCCCCTTCCCAAAGCCAGCTGTAGCACTTGGGAGGAATCTTGAAGGGAGGAAAGGATTTTAAGAGGCAGAGATGGGGGGAGAATGTATTCTGGGTGAGGCGTGTGTGGGCACCAACCTGTGCCAAGACAAGGAAACGGGATGGAAGGTGGCAAACATCTAGAGGATGGCCCAGCAGCATGAGGTTCCAGGGTGTCAGGCAATGATCCTTCCTTTCTCCCTGACACCTTCCCTGGAAGTCTTCTACCTAGACCCTCTCCACCTCCCCCACAGAAGATTAGCACCCGGACTACCTGGCAGGTATCTGGATGTCCATCGAGGTAGATAAAAGGAGAAGCGATGGGGCTGGTTCTTTTTAGTCCCAAAGACTCAGCTGATGGGCATCTATGTGGATCCCAGGCTTTTATCCACTTCAAGGCTCTTCCTGCCATTGGAAGGAGGGAATAAGTTAAAAGAATGACCAAGTGCTTGCTGCGTGCCGAGAAGCATGTTCCTGAAGCACTGGGTGATCCTTTCTTTCCTTCTAGTTGTGCTTGAGTCCGACTTTGTCAAGTATGAGGGGAAGTTTGAAGACATGGTGAAGGGCACCATTGAGACCGCCTTGGGGAGGATCACCCTGAATGCTGGAGGAACCGGCCTGGTAGAAAGCCAGTCTTCCTTTGGGACGCTGCAGAAGCAGGAAGTGGACCTACATCAACTCCTCCGGGAGTCTGTGGATAGGTAGGTGAGGAGGAATACCCTGGTGTGGGGGGAAGGAGGGGTCCCCAAGCCTCATCAGAGACCCGGCATTCACACTAACCTGCTGCTTGCTACTTGCGAGACCTTGCACAAGTTGGTTAGCTTTCCCACTCCTCAGTTTCTCCTTCTGTCAGTCTAGCAGGTTGGGCTGATTAGATGATAGCTGAAGTCTCTGCCAGCTCTAGGTCTGTGGAGATAATTTGGGAGTTACCCGAGTAAGAGCTCACGTTTTCATTGTGGGTTTTTTTTTCTGTTAGAATCTTAGGGTTGGGACCTCAAAGGTCGTCTAATTCAACCTTTATTAGAGTAAGAATTTTCTCTACCATCTATCTGGCAAGCAAGCTGTCATTCATTCAGTCTTCAAAGACATTCAGTGATGGGGAGCTCACTACCTCCTGTGGTTATCTATTCTACTCTGGGATTTTCTTAACTGTTAGGAGGTATTTCTTCACCTAAGTCTCAGTTTACCTCTTTGTAACTTCCACTGCTCTTGGTTCTGCTCCCTTGGAACAAATAGAACAAGTCTAATCCCTTTCTCACGTAATAGCCCTTCCAATACTTGATCAGCTTTCATGCCTTCCCTGTGTCTTCTCTTCAATCTCTAGTTGATCCTCAGGATGTAGCCTTGAGGTATCCGACACCTTGGATGCCCTCTAGCATTTATACCTACTTTGTGATCTCAAAGCAATATTGCAGACTTGGGCCAGCTTGGGCTCTCCTTTGTCTAGCCCTGGGTCTGAAGGCTCCCTGCTAGGGACTGGTGGCAGAATTCTATTGGAAAGAAGCACCACAAATGCCGACAAGGAAATACAAACTATTTCCAGTCATTTGGGAGGGAGGGAGGGAGGGAGGGAAGAAAGGAGGGAGGCTGGGGATAGATTGGACTAAAAGTGGAATCCCTCTCATGCAGGAGGTAGCATTGGGGGAATTCTGAAGGGAGGAGGCAGAGATGGGAAGAGAATGGATTCCAGGCACAGTATGTGGGGGTGCCAGTCTGTGCCAAGGCTAGGAATGGGTGGATGGAAGGTGGGAAACAGAGAAGACCGTGTGGCCATTTTGTCTGTGCGTGGAATGAATTATTTAATAAGCCTGGCAAGGTCAGCGGCACCTCCCTGAGAAGGAACTGAAATGCAAAATAGACATTTTATCCTAGAGATGAATCGGAGCTTCTTGGGCAGGGCAGTGATATGGGTGTGGCTATTTGGAAGTTGGCTGGAGGCTGGTGATTCAGGGGAAACTGAAGCAAGGAGGCACCCCTTAGGCACCCCTGTAACAGCATCATCCAGTACCATAGTCTAGAGCAGTGATGGCGAACCAATGACACATGTGCCAAAACGGCACACAGAGCCCACTCTGTGAGCTTGCCTGCAGAGTTTGTTACTAGAAAGCCAGTATGTAGCCAGCTATATATCAGTAAGGGGGGTTCAGGGGGGCAAGGTGGGGGGGGGCAGGGCATGGCCCTTATCTCCATAATCAGAACTAGGTGTGTACCTATATTTATTTATACAACCTGCTCTCCGTACATCTCATCTGATAAGAGTCCCAGGGATGGGAAAATGAAGACAAACACAGGACAATCCCATAGCTCTGGGCCCCGTTAAGAAGCCAAGGCTGCAAACGAGATAATGACCTCCCATCTGTGGGGTGGAGCTCATCCCAAGTGGGATTCACCTTGTGACATGATGGGCAATAAATTCTTTTCTTCCTACGCTGCCCACCTGCCTGCCATTGAACTCATGGTGCATCCACGGGATTTGGGAAGCAAAGCCTGATGCACGGGTGGCCTTGAGACTGCTCATTAGTAATGTGTAAGTACTGCCTGTTCCCAAGGGTTATTTCCCAGACCTTTTTATTCCAGGTAATTTAGATAAGTCGCTGCTCCAGAACACGCAATTTTTGCTTTCAGAACTCAGGATGTGGCTGTAACAGGGAGCTGAATGCATCTCAGAGGCAGCTTCTGACACCCTCAGTTTCCTCAGCTGTCAAATGGGAGGGAATTGCATCTGTGCTGCCCACCTCTCAGAGCCACTGAGAAGAGAGCATTGTCTTGTGTAAGGTGCTCCGGATGATGGGAGCTGTGAGTGTAGACGCCCAGTGGGGCAGTGGCTAGTGCAAGGCTCTCCGGAGTCCTTCCTCTGGCATTCCTTAGCCAGCTGATTATGTGTGGGTCCCTCAGTTTTTCCATCTACAAAATGGGAGGAAAAGACTTTAACCTTAAAGTGCTCTAGAAATGTTTTGTTTTGCTCCACCTAAGTAGAGCTTCCAGATAACTGAAGCATGTTGCTTTCATGTGCCGGTAGTTATCATTAAGTACCTACTGTGTGCTCGGCACGGGGGATACAAAGAAAAGAATGGTCTCTACTACCGATGAGCTTCCAGTCTATCAAACACACATAAAAGTATATGAAGTGCAAATCTATAGTTTGGAAATACAAATACATCCAAAGCAGTTAGAGAAGGTAGTGTGGCAGGGCAGGAGAGGGCACGAGCCACTGTGGGGAGAAGAAAAATCTTGACAAAGAAGATGATGTTGGGGCAGAGTTATGAGGGAATATAGTCCAGACTTGGGGGAAACTGCCAGTGCAAAAGCTCAGAGGTGGGAAATGAAAGTATCGGGTCTGAGGATGTGAGAGGCCAGTTGGGCTGGATGGCAGACTAGAGTTTAGCCATTTTTGATGGATCTGCTTCTTTCTCCTGATCTGCTTCTCTAGCTTGTAAAGGGGGATATTAGACAAAACTTTTCTTGGTGTCTTGGAAAATGATGATGATGGCGATGACTGAGATTTCTATGATGTTTTGAAATGGGTAAAACTGTCTTTATCTACTATTCCACTACAACTGCCTGTAAAGGAGGGACTCCAAGTTGTCTCAACCCCAATTTGTATCGAGGTTAGGTTCTTTGCCCAAGGTCACTCAGCTAGCAAATGTCTGAGTTGAGATTTGAACCCAGGTCCAGCACTCTCCGCTGTTGTAGGCTGGCAACAGTCGAGGAGTTCTTTCTGTCGCTTTAGCTCTGGACACTACAGTCCACTGTACATAATTCGAGGTCCTCCTCCCTTTGAGCGCCTTCCCCGTCTCCTGTGAGCTTGGGACTGGACAGGGAAGCTTGCCGAGGATTGTGCTTTCAATGGGTCTCTCGAGCTTCTCTGACTGCCACCAAATAGGAGGAATGCCCTGGAGCCCCGAATCATCCCAGGGGCCCCCCTTCTCTCCGGCGCCTGGAAAGAAGCTCCCCTCTTGGCAGTGGCCTTTTGTAAGTTCTAATTCAGATGAAGAGGATACTCGCTGGCAGGAGAAGGGTGGTTTCTGCTGCCTTAAAGCCGTACTTTCTCTCTTAGTGTCAGCTCTGAGACAGAAGGGCAAACGAGGGTGAGGTGTTAAATGACTTGCCCAGGGTCACCTGGCTGGGAAGTGTCTGAGGCAACATTTGAACCCAGGACCTCCCAGCTCTAGCCCTGGCTCTATCCACCAAACCACTTAGCTGCCCCAAGTCCATCCCTTTGCCAGGAGATGGGCAACAGCTTTGCTCCTGGAGTTGGTGGAATCCGGCCAGATAGTTCTCTATATTTCATTTTGCCAATGACACGTAATAACCATTTTCCACGCACTTTTCCCGAGGTTTGGTGATCCAGATTGTCTCCCTCCCTCCCCTCCCGGAGCTGGGAGCCATCCAGAGTCAGCCGGGTCTCCTCCTGGCTCCCCAGCAAGAGTCTTTGCTTTCCACAGCCCGGGCAGCAGGTCCTCTTCCCATCTGCTTCCATCCCGAGGGCTCCCCTGCCATGGCTGCCCAAGAATGTCAGCACATGCCCATCCGTCCCTCCCCCTTCCCTGCCCCTGAAAGGAACAGAACGTGGACCCTGGCCAGAGGCACATCATCGCTCTGAGAGCGTCCGCAGTAAAATTTAAAAATAGATATTAAATTAATGTATTATAATATATTTATATAATAGATATTATCATATACTTTTTAAGTAGAAATATTTATATATTATATAATATAAACATTAAATTAATATACTATCAACAACAATAAATATAATTATCTTCTATGATAATTATAATAAAGCATATCTTCTATAATTATATTTATTAATAATTAGCAATATGCTTTATTAATTGTTAATAACATGTGTATGTAGTTTTAATAAATCATTGATAAGTATCATATATATGCATATATACACACCCACCCCTCCTGAGCCTCAGTTTCCTCATCTGGAAAATGGAGTCAGTGGTAATCTGTCTCACAATGCTGCTGGGAAGAAAGAAGATATAGATATAGATATATATAGACTATATAGTATGTATAGTTTTAATAAATTAGAGAGAGAGGGGGAGAGAGAGAGGGAGGAAGGGAGTGGGAGGGAGAGAGAGAGAGAGAGAGGAGGGAGAGAGAGAGAGAGGGGGGGGGAGGGAGGAAGGGAGTGTGAGGGAGAGGGGGGGAGAGAGAGGGGGGGGAGGGAGGGAGAGAGAGAGAGAGAGGGGAGAGAGAGAGGAAGTGAGGGAGGGAGGGAGAGAGAGAGAAGGAGAAGGAGGGAGGGAGGAAGGGGGAATGTGGGGTGGGTAGAGACAGTATTAGATGGAGAGTTAGAAACCCAAACTGAAATCAGAAGACTCTGGGTAGTTGTAGAGTTGGAAGAGACCCCCTGTACAGTCTAGTCCTCTCATCATGTGCATAAAGTAAAAAAATCTGAAATCATGGAGGTCAGATGTGGCAGAGGTGAGGTTTGAACCAAGGTCCTGACTCTAAAGCCAGCCACAGTACTGTCCTACCTCCCAGGCCTAGTGCTGAAATTTACTAGCTGCATGACTGGACAGACTGCCCATCCCTCCTGAGCCTCAGTTTCCTCATCTGTCTCAGTGCTGCTGGGAAGAAAGTGCTTTGCAAATGAAAGTGTTGAGGAAGTGGGAGTCACTCTGAGAGCACTTGGAGGAGTCGCTGCCCTCCCCTCCCCTGCCTGGAAGATGCACTCCCTGTGGTCAGAGAGCGGCTGGGGTGGTCAGCTTGAGCCCTCCTGCTTTGGGGTTACATCCCAGGCTTGTGCGTCACTTTCCTTGGGCTTCTCAAGGTGGGCCACTTCACATCTGGTGAAAAGGCTGGATGTCTGGACTGCTGCTTTTCTCTTCCTGTCCCAGCGCTTGTGCACAGAAGAGACGAGCTCTCCCAGCCAGGGCTGCAGAGGACTATGGCCAGTGTGGCCAAAGGGCCTGGGGGGGGGGGCGGCTTTGGAATTTCTGGCCCTGTAAGTGACCTAATCCCATCCAGTGCCATGTGGGAGGCAGGGAGAGTAGAACCCCCCCTTCCCCCCCAAGACTGAATCCTGAGCCTCAGCTAGTCCCCTCTAGCTGGGAACAAGAAAGCTGTCTGCAGCCATCTCCGATGACCCAGCCTTTATTTACAGCCCCCCATGGAGCAGGGGCCCATGACTTCCCAGGGGAGATCATTATACTTTGCCACATCTCTGAGTGGTAGGAAAATTCTCTCGACCTCAAGCCTCAGTTTACCTTTTAAAAATTGCCTCTCATTGATCCTTGTTTGCCTTCAGGGCCAGCAGGACCAGATGCTCTTCCTCCCCAGGCCTAGGTTGCTGTCCAGCTTAGTCCTAAAGTCCCTCCAGACCAAAGGATTTTTGCATTTTGCCCAGAGAGTATCCAGTGATAACAGCCAAAGCAGATGCTTACTTAACTCATTAACACCTGGTAAGGGCTGCCCAATTCCCTATTGGCTCAATTACATTGAAATATAATTGTGGGAGTGGCCCCAGGACTGGTGGAGTAGCCCAGACCATGGATCAGGGTTTCCATATTTGTGGAATAGTCCACCCCTGGGTGCTTTGGGGAGGAGAAGCCTCCATATCTCCCTGGAATGCCCTTATCTTGGTGTGACACTTAGAGAGGGAACAGTCCCATAGGAGACTATATATATGTATACTATATATATGTATACTATAAATGCAGAACAGAACGATGCCAGGCTATTATAACTAATTAATAAGATGCTGAGCAATACCGATTTTGTAATTGATGCTTCGCTGAGGCTAACTGGTGAAAGATATAAGACTTCAGAACATGGGGGTCCAAGTCTATCACTGCCCCCCTCCATCAGAATCTGGCCTCAGACACTTCCTAGCTGTGTGACCCTGGACAAGTCACTTCACTCTGTTTGCCTCAGTTTCCTCATTTATAAAATGAGCTGGAGAAGGAAATAACAAAACACTCTAGTATCTTTGCCAAGAAAATCCCAAAGGGAGTCACCAAGAGTCATTTCAACAACAATGGTTATCACATCATTAAAGACTGGTCCACAGACCATTCTCCTGGAGAGAATGTCCCTCTTAGAGATTACCAAGTACTTTATCTGCATTATCTCCTTTGAACCTCAAGGTAGCCCTTGGGCTAAATAGATGCAAGTATTATGATTGAAGATTTGTAGATGAGGAAACTGAGGCATGTTGCTAGCTAGTGCCTGAGGAGGGATCCTGACTTCCCTGTACTCTGCTCTAGGGCTCAGACTAAAGGCTAGCAGTGGAAACAGTATGTGGGGAGCAGGATTTGGAGAGACCCCTCCAGAAGTGCCAGCCCTTCTTCAGGGGGTTAGTGTAGGGTGTGGATCCATCCCCAGATCAGGAGGTTTTCCTTAAAGGGCTCCACAGCGAATCTTGACCCAAATAGTTCCCAAATAGAGTTGGCTTTATTTCTTTTAAAGGATATTCCCAATCCATCCAAAAATGGGCTCTTCTCTATACATAAGAGAAGAGAAAAGGAGAAAAATGAGTCTCTGTAGCTTTTTCTTAAGTCCAGGCACTGCTCCTTTTATGGATATCCCAAGTTCAACATGTCAGA
This sequence comes from Monodelphis domestica, assembly GCF_027887165.1. NCBI lineage: Eukaryota > Metazoa > Chordata > Mammalia > Didelphimorphia > Didelphidae > Monodelphis > Monodelphis domestica. The sequence goes on from NC_077231.1 coordinate 312,192,929, forward strand.
GATGGCATTTCGAGAGACCCCAGAAGTCTCTAACTTTCCTACCCTCCCCAAATCTCTTACTGGCTAGACTCTTTACCCTTCTCTCTAGTGCCTCATACTCTAGTACTTGGTCTTTAGGCCACACTGGCCCTGGGATGAGACAGAAAATCTCATCTTGAGTCCTGAGTATCAGTATCAGGCTGGGAGATGTTGGAGAAGTCATTTCCCTTCTCCAGGCCTCAGTTTCCTGAAGTGTGAAATGGGTGAATAGGATGAATGGTCCCTGAGATCCTGGCCATCCCCAACTCTGTAGATCACTGTCACAAACAATATAACCTAGAATTCATGTCCATGGTTCATGGTTCCATGATGTCCATGGTTCTCTTGTTTTCAGACATTTGGGGTTTGGTGATAGGTGCAGGGTAACTAAGGTAATACCAGTCTGATCTACTCTAAATGGCCAATGGCCACTCCCTGATAGGCTGCCCCCATTTATCCATCTGTATCTAGTCTCCATTTGCCATCTGTTGCCTGGGACTCCACCCTGCTTCCACTCAGATCCCAGATGGACTTGAGCTGGTGTGTGCCAGCAAGCTTGGCAATAGGATGGAAGGAGGTTTGGGAAGACCTCCAGCTCTTATCTCCTCTCCCTCCCCAACTGCATGTGGCTATTCCTATCTCTCCCATCACCCAAATCCCCACCCCTTCCAGGTGCGGGATCCCATGAATCTGGCTTTATTTTGAAGAGTTGTCTTTAGTTCATGCTTTTTGAAGGATGTGCCACCATTTGTCGTCCATGTGTGACTTTGTCCTCACATTCCATGGAAGACAAACCCCTTGAGAGTGAGGATGGCTCTTTTTTCCCCTTCATATCCTGGGTGCCAAGCATATGATAACAACTTGTCAATTGGCTATTTATGAGTCTCAAGCAGGAATTCTTAACCTGGAGTCTGTGAACTTTTTAGTTTCAGTGTAAGTGGTTTCCTTGGTTACCTTCTGTATTTTATTTTCTGTATTTAAAAACATGGTCTGAGAAGGGGTCCTACTTAGTCTGAAGGAAGAAAGGAAAGACAGAGGCTAGAAGGGAGCCATCTCTTCTAGTCCCCTTCCTTGTTCACAGTCAGCTAAGAACTCTTCCCAAAGTTCCAAAGGGCCAAGAGTCAGGAAGGAGGGAGACTGGTCTAAAGAGACAAGAAAAGAAAATGGGGAGAGGAGTATTCATGACTGCTCTGGGAGAAGGGTCCTCTAGCTGAGTGATCAACCTGGAGTTGCAGAGACTGGATTCAGATGATGTTGGGTGAATGACTTGACCCTACTGGCCCATGTATAAAATGAAGGGGTTGGACTGGATGATGTCCAAGTTCCCTTGGCTGTTGAGATCTACAATCCTCTGAAATTTCAGGGGCACAGGGAAAGGGATTTATGTAATGGAGTGGGGTTTAAGAGGAAGACTCAGGTCTCCATGAAGATTCATGTCACTGGAGTTTTCATGGGAAGCAACTGATCAGAAATGAACAAGGTAGCCCTCTGACATGATTGTCCATTTTAAAAAAATAAGAATGCTTATACACAGTGGCAGCCTTCCTAGAGCAGTACATCCTATTCTCCTTTGGCCAAAGAGTTGGATGGTGGGATAGATCATGCTCAGGAGAACTGAATCTGACCAGATGCTAAGGGGGAAATGGTGGGTCCAGTGGGGTATAAGAGAGAAGGGCACCGAGTAGGGAAAAGGCCAGGGTGGGCAAGGCAGAACTGCCAGAGAGGCTGACAAATATCATTTGATATTGTTGGGGTTTGGTGATGGAGTTTTAGGACTCTGGATTAAGGAGGATTTCCATGCAGAAAGAGGATTCTGTCCATGGATAATTACAAGAGGCACTGAGAGAAAAAGGTTGTACCTGCATACCAGTTGGATGAGGTGATGCCATAGATGAGTCACAGGCAGAGGAAAGGACATGGGGCTAGCTCTGTGGGCTTTGGGGTTGGAGGGTTGAAATTTTACAAGGTTGAGATTCTGAAATTTAGGGGGGAAAGAGATCAGACTGCAGCCTACTCACTGTCTAGTCTTCGTTGCTGAGCTTCTCAAGAAGAGAACTAGAGATCAGCATGTTGGGGAGCCTCCCTAATATGCAGCTTTTAGGTGGAGGCATACTGAGGGATACCTCCAAATAGTTATGTTCTATAAACAGACTCTTTTAATGCCAGAAAATTGTATTCCACGATACCTCGGGATTTATTTTGTGATATCCAGCCTTCTGGGTTGTTGCCCACCTGAGACTCTGAAGGTTTTGGTTTTTTTGTTTTATTTATTTATTCTTAATTTATTGAGTCAATTTTGAACATTATTCCTTGGTTACAAGAATCATTATTTCCCTCCCTCCCCTTCCCCCACCTTTTCTGTAGCAATTCCACTGGGTTTTACATGGGTCCTTGATCAAAACCTATTTCCATGTTGTTGGTGTTTGCATTAGGATGTTCATTTAGAGTCTACATCCCCAACCATATCCCCTCGACCCATGTATTCAAGCAGTTGTTTTTCTTCTGTGTTTCAACTCCCACAGTGTTTCCTCTGAATGTGGATAGTGTTCTTTCTCGTAGATCCCTCCAAGTTGTTCAGGATCATTGCATTGCCACTAATGGAGGAGTCTATTACATTCAATTGTACCACAATGTATCAGTCTCTGTGTACAATGTTCTTCTGGTTCTGCTCCTTTCACTCTGCATCAATTCCTGGAAGTTGTTCCAGTTCACATGGAATCCCTCCAGTTCATCATTCCTTTGAGCACAATAGTATTCCATCACCAACATATTCCACAATTTGTTCAGCCATTCCTCAATTGAAGGGCATCCCCTCATTTTCCAGTTTTTTTTTTTGCCACCACAAAGAGCACAGCTATGAATATTCTTTTTTTTTTTTTACAGTTACCAATTTTATTAATACACCTTTTGTTAACTTCAAAGGAGAGATACCCTGGCATAGTGTTATATTTAGCAGCACTGGCTTCAAATGCTAAATCCAACATATTCTAGTTGTAAGAACATGAACAAATGGTTTTACAGCTATGAATATTCTTGTACAAGTCTTTTTCCTTATTATCTCTTTGGGGTATAAACCCAGCAGTGCTATGGCTGGATCAAAGGGCAGACAGTCTTTTATCGCCCTTTGGGCATAGTTCCAAATTGCCCTCCAGAATGGTTGGATCAATTCACAACTCCACCAGCAATGATTTAGTGTCCCAACTTTGCCACATCCCCTCCAGTATTCATTACTTTCCTTTGCTGTCATGCTAGCCAATCTGCTAGGTGTGAGGTGATACCTCAGAGTTGTTTTGATTTGCATCTCTCTGATTATAAGAGATTTAGAACACTTCTTCATGTGCTTATTAATAGTTTTGATTTCTTTAACTGAAAACTGCCTATTCATGTCCATTGCCCATTTATCGATAGGCTCTTTGTAAATTTGAGTAATTAGACCTTTGTCAGAGGTTTTTGTTATGAAGATTGTTTCCCAATTTGTTCTTTCCCTTTTTATTTTGGTTGCATTGGTTTTATTTGTACAAAAACATTTTAATTTGATGTAATCAAAACATTTTGTGACTTTTTCTAGCTCTTGCTTGGTTTTAAAGTCTTTCCTTTCCCAAAGATCTGACATGTATACTATTCTGTATTTGCCTAATTTTCTTATAGTTTCCTTCTTTATATTCAGGTCATTCACCCATTCTGAGTTTATCTTGGTGTAGGGTGTGAGGTGTTGATCCAAACCTAATCTTTCCCACACTGTCTTCCAGTTTTCCCAGCAATTTTTATCAAATAGTGGATTTTGGTCCCAAAAGCTGGGATCTTTGGGTTTATCGTATACTGTCTTGCTGAGGTCACTTACCCCAAATCTATTCCGCCGATCCTCCTTTCTGTCTCTTAGCCAGCACCAAATTGTTTTGATGACCACTGCTTTATGGTACAGTTTGAGAGGCTTGGGTTTTTAAACAGTAACTGGAGGCTTTATTTTCTAATCTTACCTGAGACTCACAAATATTAGCTTTTTTTGTCTTCATGATACGGTTTTTATTATGAGGGAATCATAGATTTGGAGCTACCCTCAGGAGTTATCCAGCCCAACCTCCTCCCCCTTACATGGGGGAAAGCAGCGGCCCAGCTGGAAAATGATCATAGATTGAACTCTTAGGGGCTTCAGAGATCCTCTGGTTCAACTTCTTCATTTTATAGATAAGGAAACTGAGGCCAAAGAAGATAAGGGATTTGCCCATGGTCACAAAGTGATAAAGTGGCAAGGCTGGAATTCAAACTTGGGTCCTTGGACTCTCATGTTTGCCTCTCTCATACTCCTTGTCTCTTGTTAAATTGGAAAACCCACTTCCCAAGGTTAAAGGACTGAGCACTCAGGGACCATGGATACCATCTCACCCAACTGTGAACTGAATTGAGTTGGCTAATAAGTAGCCAAGCCCCAGACTTTCTTTCAGCTTTAGCCCCATGGCCCTTCATGGTCTGCTGGGTGTTACCCTTGGGTATCATGTCATGCCTGCCTTACAGTACTGTGGCCTCTGTCCCTGAGTTGCCATTCTTTGGTTTGATGTTCTCTTCACTGAAGAAGTTAGAGAACTTTGCCCTCACCCGGGGTGCCTCCTGGGTGACTACGGTAGGCTGGCTGTTTATTTACTCCTAGAGATAACTTCAGTCTCCAGGATACTGTGCCTAGGTCACTCCCCAAGAATCTAAGGGCATTGACATTGGGGAGGACTCCACATCCTTGATCATGTCTTTAAGAGGTGGTGTGTCCAGAGTCATCCATTCAGCCAAGACTGAGTGCCCACTAGAGATGCAGTCCAGAGAGCTGGGCAGAAGGAGGAGTCATTAGCTGAGGAGGACGTCAAAGTCATCTCAGAGTATTGCTTCTCCAATACATAGAGTGACGCTGCCAACTTTCAGGAATCCCTGGGCACCCTTCAGGCAGCCAGAAGGGCTGCCAAGGGAGTGAGGGTTTCCTTTGTTCTGCCTTTCCCCATGGGCCACAGGTAGAAGCCATAAAGAGGTCTATTCAGGCTTAATGTCTGAAAACCTTCAGAGTAGTTAGAGCCTGTCCCAAAGGGACATGGGACACATTTGCCTGGAAGTCTTCAAGCAAAGGCTGGGACCACTCATCACAGTGTGGCAGTAGATGGTGCCTTGTCCTGTGGTAGAATCCCAGCTCAGACAATCTCTAGCTGTGTGGCCCTGAGCAAGTGAATTTATCACCTCTGTCCCTCCTTGGAATGGCATGGAAGTCCTGTTAGCAGGGATCAAGAGAAGGGAGCATCCTCTTAAGAGGAACCATGTTGTGTTGTGGATAAAATGCTGGACCTGGAGTCAGGAAGACTTGAGTTTGAATCTCACCTCAGACATTACCTTGGGCAAACCCAGTTCTGTTTGCTTCAGTTTCCTTTCCTCACCTGTAAAATGAGAACTTTGGAATCAAGGACCCCTGTGAGGTCTTCTGGTTCTAATTCTCTGAAATGGTCACCATGTTGACTGGGCAGCTTAGAGTACATGGGGGATAGCTCATCCATAAATTGATTTCTCTTGGGGTTTTTTAACCCTTTACTTTCTAGCTTCATAACAACTCTAAGACACAAGGGCAAGGGCAAGGCTGATGGGGTTAAGTGACTTGCTGAGGGTCACCCAGCTGCAGAATGGCTAGATTCCAACCCAGGTCCTCACAACTCTAGGTGTGGCACTCTATCCAATATGCCACCTAGCCTCCCACCTTTCATATTGTTTTAACCTCAGCTTGGTTTCTGTGAAGAGAAACTCCATCTCCCAGATTTGTTCATCATCCTGAACTTCCAAAAGGTGGCAGCACCATCCTAGGGAACAAGACTCAAGTCACCCTGAGCAGGGAAGCAAGAAGGCTGCCAGGGCCCTTTAGGAGGGGATGGAATAGCGACTTTTGCATGTGGGCAGCAGCGGTAGCAGCAGCAGCAGGCACATCCCGGCAGCCCCACCAACCCCGGGAGCCCAGGGGATGAGCCCTGGGGGTAACTGCTTTTCTCTTTCCTCCTGGTCCTCTCCCCTCCTAGCCCAGCCATCCATTACAACCTCTGGAGGGTATGTAGAGACTCAATTGGTCGGCATCGCCGTGTAATACACGCTCTGTTTTCCATGCTGCTAATTACCATGATGGACTTAGCCACAAAATGATTGGTTCTGGGATCTCTCCTAGCCATCTACTGCAGCTTTGCAGGGCCAGACAGAGCCTGGAGAGCTGGGGCCGGGCTCATCAATCTCTCAGCAGTGACCTGAAATTATCTATCATGCTGGAAGAAGGCTGTTTGCTTCCTTGGCTTCTGGGCTGGCTGCACCTTGTCCCCAGAGGGTACCTTCTCCTTTCATCCCTTCAGGGTTGACGTTGCTGAGGGATCTGGCACTCGTGGAGAGCAGATCTGTGTGTGGTTCATGGATTCAGAGCTGGAAAGGATCTTAGGGATCATTTAGTCTAACCTCATCTTACAGAAGAAGAGACTGAGCCCCAGAGTTACATTGGGTGGCTCAGGTCCCTAAGTCTCAGAGAAGTGACTTACCCAAGGTCACCTAGATACTGAGGGGCAGGACCAGGATTAGAAACCAGAAGTCTTCATAAAAGCATTTCCAGAAGCACAAGATGTTTGTTCTTTCATTTGTTCTCAAATGGTCCAAAATAGCTGGAAGGTTTGGGGTAGATTCTTTTTAACTCATGCAGAATAAAGAGAGCCCCACTGAGTGATGTCCTTCTAAATTCCCAAGAGAAAACTCCCCATTAATTTCCTTGCCATAATTTATGTGTACTCAAGGCAAAGCTTGTCTTAGAATTGGGCTGTCTGTGAAATACAATTTTTCCCCCTCTGCTGTGGGATTTAGAAGGAAATAAGACTGTAAAAATGACCGAGGGGAATAAATGCTGAATAATGAGTCAAAGGATGGAATTGGCTGTGACAGAAGGTGGAGCACCTTCTCTGAAGCCAGCAAAGAGAGGTTTCGTAAAAAATGGATACATTTGGCTGGTGGTTTTGATTGCTGTTGTTACTTTATGTTTTAAAATCACCTTCATTTCCAAAGATGCAGCCCCCCTTCTCCCCTTCCTCCCCTTCCCAGAAAATCACCCCTTGCAACAAAGAGCAGAAAAAAAATGGCAGGTCAGCAAAACCAAGCAAGGCATCCACCGAGTATGACAGTCTATGCAGTATTCCACCTCAGTAGTCCTCTAGCTTTATAGAAGGGAAAGAGATCTATTTGTAACTTTTATAGTTTTAAACAAATGAATCATGTTATTTTATTTTTTCAATTAATAGGCATTATTTGCTCTCCCTCTCTCCTTTCTGCCAAGTGAAAACAAATCCTTCATAACAAATATGCATAATCCAGCAAGACGAATAATGCCCAAATTGGCCAGGTCCAAATAATGTTTATCTCATTCTGCACCTTAAATGGATTTCTTCTTTGCCAGGAGGCAGCTAGTTCCTTGTCAGGCCTCTGGAGGGCACTGTAATTACACAGCTTTGCTTCCTTTCTTTGGCGGGTCTTTCCATTTACATTGTTGTAATTCTGTATACTATATTTTTGGTCCAGCTCTCTCCCTTCTGCATCTGTCCCTCTATGCTTTCCCAGGTTTCTCTGAATTCTTTAGGCTTACCATTTCTTACAGTTTCGTAACAGTCCACTATGGTCTTGTACCATGATTTGGTTGGACTGATGCCGGCATATATGAAAATATATCTGCTGTGCCTCCCTACTCACTGTTGGCCGTTTCTCTGCCTGTAGGGTTAAAGTGGTCCCTTTTCCTCTAGGTGGGGAAGGACAAGATCATTTATCTGGCCCAGGAGAATGTAAGCTTCCCGAGGGCAGGGGTGGCTTCTTATTTTTGTCTTGGTAACTCTAATACACAATGAATGTGCATTATCTTGGCTTGCAGTTTAGGGAGCTTTCCACACCAATCTCTAATGCCCTTGCAGTCTCCCCAGCCCCTTTCTGCCAGCTTTTCCGACATCCAGCCTCCCCCTCCACAGAAACTCGCATGCAGACCAGCCTCAAATGGATCAAGTCACATCTGCTGCAAGTCCTAACTGGCAGGAATTCAAATTGCTTTTTCCATCATTGTTGTTCTGGGGCACGATAAGATATTTTTCAAAGAACTCTATCCTGGCTGTTCTTTTCCCCTTCATTTTCAACTGTCTTGTCTTGATACTGACAGCCTCGTCTCCTTTGCTGCTCTTCATTTCTGACCATCATTTTAATTAAATCAGACTATTTTGACTTTGTTTCTGGGGAAATAAAAAGAACAATAGGCTGGGTTTGGAGTTCCTGAATCTCAGGGCTAGGCAGGTTCTAGTTCAACTTGGACCTGAATGCCATTCGGCTCAGTAAGCATTGCTAAGCACCTACCCTGTGCCAGGCACTGGATGCCAAGTCAACAATGAGGCAATCCTGGCATCCTAAAAAATAATCACCCGGCCTATGCTTGAATATCTCCAGCAGTGAAGGTGGGAAGTGGGAACCCATCATCAGCCCATTCCATCCAGGGACAATTCTTATTGTTAGGAGTCAGAGAAGCAAGTTTACATTGCATCTTTTTTAAAAAATCCTTACCTTCAGTCTTAGAATCAATGCTGTGTATTGGTTCCAAGGTAGAAGAGCAGTGAGGGCTGGGCAATGGGGATTAAGTGACTTACCCAGGGTCACCCAGCTAGGAAGTATCTGAGGTCAAATTTGAACTCAGGACCTCCTGTCTCTGACTTGGCTCTCCATCCACTGAGCTCCCTAGCTCCCCCCTACATTGCATCTTTATGACTTCTAATCATGGCTCCTGGTTCTCCCCTCTGGAACCAAATGGAACAGGTCTAATCTTTTCCATTTGGTATCTCTTGAGATACCTGAAGACAACCATCATGTCCTCACCAAGTTTTCTCTTCTATTAAAAGTATTCATAGTCATAATTCCCAGTTACTCAAAGGATCCTCCTCTGGCATGAATTCCAGGCTTCTTGCCATTCTTTGCCCCTCTCCAGTTGAGCAACGTCTGCCCTAAAACATGGCTCCTACCATTAAACAGGGCACTCTAGCTGTGGTGTGACTGAAGCAGAGTCCACATTGTCGTCCTCTCTTCCTCCAGCTTGAGATTGCCTTAGAGAACTCAATTGGACCTCCAAGATCATGTTCCTTGGTACCAAGAGGCTTTGGCTAAAAGATTAAGTCACTTAAGACCCTGATTGCTGGGTGACTTGATGACTTCTCAAGATCTCTGACCCAGACTCGGTGCCCCAGTGTTACTTATTTTCCCTCATTTTGTCCTGAGAGTGGATGAGGAATTCATCTTCCTTTCCTCATCCCTCATTCACATGACGTCCTCTTGGAAGATGGATGTTATGCCATCGCTCAGCCTTCTGTTCTTTAGACCAGATTAAGTGGGAGTTCAGGAACTTGGCTGTATGCGCAGGCCTGACTCACACAAGAGCTGTTGGGGGCAGATGACTGAATGTTCTAGAACCAGTTGGTTGTCCTCTGCCTTCCTCCTCCATTTGGTTGCCTGACATGCCTGAGCCATGCCATCTGAGTAGAAGGATCCTGGGAGCCTTCCCAGGGCATGCTGGGGGCCAGGGTGGGGGTGCTGAAGAGTGAAGCTGCCCAGTATATCCTCCACTTGCCTGGGAGCCCGGAATTGGCTTCACTAAATTTTGGTTTATGTTGTTTCAAACTGGATTGCCTCTCCTGGAATTGCTGGCCCATAAATTACTCTGGCTATCATAGGCTTGCTCCCAAGACCCCTTGCTCTGTCGAGGGGGAAGATTCATAGGGCCATCAGCCTCCGGTGAGCCTCTGGGACACTCACGCTCATTTCTCTTTTTCAGGATGATAAATCTGAAAAGTCCTTTGCTGCAGCAAGTGCTGGAGAGGAAGAATGAGGTCCTGTGCATCTTGACACAAAAGATCGTGACAACTCAGAAGTGTGTGATCTCTGAGCACATCCAGATAGAAGAGAAATGTGGGGGCATGGTGGGCCTCAAGACCAAGAGGGTGAAGGTAGCTCCCTGATGTGGACCACCCGGGGAGGGAAGGAGAGGAATCAAAGGGCTCCAGAGCCATGGGGCTCCCTGAGTCAGTGGCTGCCCCAAAGGGGAATGGGCGGCATCAGGAGCAAATGAGATCCTCGAGGGAGTCCTGGGTTAGATGACTCCAGACAGAGGAGGGGCTAGATGGACTCCTTGAGGACCTTTTTATTCCTCCATCCATCCATCCAGATTCCTGTCTATCCACCTTCAGTTCTGAGTAATGGGCAGAAGGCAGGGGGAGACAGCCTTATTTAAGTGTTCTTTGGCTTCATAGCACCCTTCATGCCAAGCACTCAAAATCCTCCCTTCTTGGCTATAATGCGATCAGCCAAAGAAACCATTCAGAACCATGACCAGTGATGGCTCTAGGCCTACACCAGATAGACAGCTGCTCACCTGGTGTGACTAGTCATGCCTGGCATCTAATAAGTGCCATGGGAATGCTTTTCCCCCCTCTGCCTCCTATCCCTTCCCTTCCAGCCTACCATGGGCCTGATGTGACATGCTTAGACCCTCAAAGACATTTGTTTTTGATTGGAGCCATATGATTGGGTCCCGTGCTCCTAGAAGATAGAGCCCAAGGGCCAGGAGCTGGGTGCAGCCCAGGGCTCTTCTGACTGTTCGGCAGAGTTAGAGGTATGGAGTTTGGATTCCTGATTATGGTGAGACAGCCCCCAGGGCACCCATAGAAGTATTGGTTAGGATTTGGGGGTTGTGTCTTGCCCAGATATAGCTAGAAAGTGTCTGAATCTAGATTTGAACCCAGGACCTCCCATCTCCAGGTGTGACTCACTTTCCACTTATTCACCTAGCTTTCCTGCATTTTTACAGATGAAGAACCTGCTAGTGATTGTCAAAGGTCACCCAAGTAGTAAGTAGCAGAGTCCAAATTTGAACCCAGGGCCTCAGAGTTTCATCTTCTCTTTTGTCTACCCCAATATGTTGTGCCACTGACTTTGGCTTCAATAATCTCTCGGAGACATGGTCCCATCAAATAATTTACCTTTCATTGCTTAAGCGGCAGTGTGGCTCAGGGAATAGAACTGGGTTAGCCTCAGAGTTGGAAGTGCACAGGATCCCAAGCCTGGAGGTAGAAGGATGCTCACAGACTGTCAAGTCCAACTTCCTCAACTTACCAGTGAGGAAACTGAGGCCCAGGGAAGTTGAGTGACTTGGATTTGAAACCAGATCCTGTGACTCTTGAGTCTATTCTTTCTGCCTCTCTACTTTGGTTTCAGTCCCTCATCTGATCCACCAAGGATGTGGGACCCTGGACAAGTCACTGAACTTGTCAGCACCCTGGGCAGCTCTTAAGACTCAGGCTATGGGTGCCTTGTCAACCAGCTATGGTGGAAGGAGTTTCTGTACCAGGAGGGCTTCTGGATGATGATGAGATCAGAATTCTGGCCCCAAAACTCAATGGCTTCATGTTTCTGTAATGCTTGAGGACTTAAAAGTGTTTACTTTCCCCCACACACAGCAGCCCTGTGAAGGAAATCCTCACCCCCATTTTAAGAGCCCAGCATGCTATGTATCAGGGACAGGAAATGACCTGCCTGAGGTCACACAAATGGCAAGTGGTGGCCAAAGTCAGTCATCTTTCCACTGCTCAAAGCAGCATCTGTCCAGGAATCGGGAACCCAGGCTCTTTATGGAGGGAGCAGCCTCCACACTGGCCAGGGCCAAGCTACTTAAACACTCTTAAGTCCAATGAACATTCTATAAATATGGAGATTATGGAGCTTTGGGAATGTATATAGCAATGACTTGACCAGGATCACACAGTCTATACATGTCAGAGGTGAGCCATAAACCTAGATTAGAGAGAGAGCATGGAAAGAATGACACTGAAAAGAACAAGAACTCTTGAGTCTGAAGGACCTGGGTTCAAATCCCACTTTGGATACTTCCTGTATGATTTTGTCCATATAAAGGCAAACTTCCCAGCAACTACATATGTATGTTATGGAAGCTTTGACAGGTATTGAGCTCCCTGTTAGTGAAGGTATTCCAGTGGATTAGATGGTACTAGTGCTTTGGGTCCAGGTTGAATGAAGTTTCCTGTGATTCTCTGATGAGCATGGATGCTTCTTTGGTGATTTAGCATTTGCCAAGGGGTTTTCCATGCCTTATTCCCTAGGAACCTCCTCCCAATAACCCTGGGAGGCGGGCATTAGGACTCTCATTTGCCCCCAAGGAAACTGATGATCAGAGGGGTCAAAGAATTTGGCCAGGGATCTGGGCAGTGAGGATTTGAACCTGGCTCCCTGCCTGCAAGTCATGCTCTCCTGCCTAGCCGGAGTAATGATCCCTAGGCTTATCCAGCCTCCTACTCTTATACTCTGCCTCTCCAGTAGAATATGGGCTGCTGGAGGGCGGGCTCTGCTGTTTTTGTCTTCTTATCCCCACCAGCGCTGAGCACAGAGCCATGCAGAAATGGGCATCTTGTAACTGTTCAGTTGGTGGAACTCCTTACAGAATCCCAGCCTGGTGGGTGAGCCTTTCTTCCCTCCCCTGCCCATTACCGATGATGATCAATCCCTGGCCTTGCTTCCCTCCCCCTCCTCAGTCTGCTTCTCCCTGCAAAGCTCCCAGCCTCGGTTAGGATTTCATCAGGGCATTCAAGGCTGTTTCAATCAACCTGGCCAAGGGAGCCACGCCACAGAGCGCCATCTCATCCCTTCAGAGCTCCAGGCACAATTTCGGCTTCCTGTGGGCGCTGAAATCTCATTTTTGGTGCCAGCAGGGCATTAATGAACTTGAGACCCTCCCTCACTGCGCTCCTCCCTCTCAGGTTTCCGTGAGTGAAGATGGGAATGTGACGAGAGATTCCAATGTGGTCCTGGAGATCCCGGCACCCACCACCATCGCCTACGGGGTCCTGGAGCTCTACGTCAAGCAGGACGGCCAGTTTGGTATGTTGCTTGCCTCGTGGGTGGCCTTGGGGCACTGGCTTCCGTCCAACACATGCTTAGTAAGTCTCCTTGCTGGGGCTGGCAAAGCTTTGAGCTCAGGATACAGGATGCCTGGCGACTATTTAGACAAGAGAAGGAAGAAGCGCTTGCTGAGTCCCGATGTGACTGGCTACACTTTGAGTCAGGAAGACCAGAGTTAAAATCCAGTCTCAGATACTTACTAGCTATGTGACCCTGGACAAGTCACCTAGCCTCCGTCTGCCTCAGTTTTCTTATAAAATGGACCCATGAATAGTATCTCCCTTTTTTAGCCAGGCTGATCCTGGGCTGGTCCATCTAGCTTGATGAGACAGTCCAGTGCTTATGAGTCCCCTGGGATGGCTTTCCATCTCCCAGACTCATTTCCATGACATCAGAAGAGGAATTCCTTTTCATTATCTGTACCTCCAAAGCATCTTGGCTATGTGACCCTGAGCAAGTCACTTGACTGCTAAGTGCTCTAGGCAACCAGAAGTTACAGAAAAGATGCCAATCTGCATTGGTAGAGGGGTTTCTATCCCTGGGAGTTCCTTATATATTTATGAAACCCCTGTCTTTGCTAGAGAGGCAGGAAGCAACCTAGCAAGAGGAGACAGTATTGGGCTTGGAGTAAGGAAGATCTGGGTGTAAATCTTCCCTCTGATGGTAGCTGGGAGATTTCTGAGCTTCAAGGAAATCTTTAGGACTTGTCTTCTCTGTCATTGAGAGAGTGGTGGCAGGTGTTTCTTCATTGATCCTTTGTGTTGTGGCATTTGTAGACTGGCAGTGGAGTCCATAAAGGCTCTGAATCTGAAGTCACAAGTCCTGAAATCGAATGCTAACTCAGCTGCTAACTAAATCCAACCCTCATGTGATAAAATGGCCCATCTCATTCCACCCACACCACATATCAGAACATGTCACAGAACTGTCACCTTTGTGATGAATCACCTCATCTCTCTGAAGCATCAGTTTCCTCATCTCTAAAATCAAGTACAGTTGAGCCAAATGGTTCCTAAAGTGCCACCTCTAAGCCCTAAGATCTGTTGTCTATAAGCCCTTCATGAATTTGGAAAGCATCTTATTGTTCTTTATCTCTTGCCTCCCATCCCCAGTGCTTGGCACAGTGTCTTGTCCACTATAGGTGGTTAATTAATATCTGTGGAATCCTATTGAAATCCTAGACAGCTCTGATGAGTGCCATGTTCAAGTTGTTATCTTGGGGAGAAATCTTCTGTTCCCCGAGGACCCTGTGGCTCACACCATCTCTAGACCTTCTCTCCTGGAAGGGAAGTCAACAGTGCTTGTTGACTGACAGAGCTATTCTGAGCCCTTTAGGAAAAGAAGACACCTAATTTATCAGTATTCACACCTGCTGTTTCCCTTCTCTCTTCATCTCCCTTCTTCCTCTTTCATTTTCTTTTTCCTCTTCTTTTTCTTTCCCTTTTTCCTTCCTCCCCTTCTTCCTCCATTCTAAATCATTCTAAATAGTGTATCTCCCAGTTTGATCCCCCTTCTTATCTGCTAACCTCGGTTTCCCATTTGGATATTTTCCCAGAACTGGATCCATTCCTGGAGGTTGCTGATTTGTCTTAATTGAAGCTGTTCCTCAGGATGGGCTAGAGCATTTCAGAGGCTGCCTGGAACTCTTTTGGAAAGGATGTCCAAGCCTTGGAGGAAAGCATAGCCCACTCAGGTTGCTCCACTCTAGCACATGCTGAGGGAAAACAGCAGAGAACCCACTACATCTGTCATCTCTTATTGATGCAAGTCAAGGGACTTCCTTTCCTTTGAGAAAGCTTTTCATTTGCATTATAAGACCATTAGTTTTGTGGGATCATGGGTATAGATCAGGGAAGGACTTCCCAGACCATCTAGTCCAACCCACCCATTTGACAAAGGAAGAAACAAAGAACCAGGGACAGGAAGCTATTTACCTCACTCTGGTCACTAGGTAACAAGTGGCATTGATGGGATTTGAACTCTGGCTGTAAAGCTAGTGCTTGCTATTACCCTTGACTCTCCTTCAAAGACTTTCTTTGCCCAAAGAGTCACTTCCTCATATGAAAAGTCTTTCATTGATGACCACAGAGTCATCCTTGCTGGGAGGCAGTCTGAGGACAACTCTGTCCTTGTCATTTTGTCCCGATCCTCTTGAATCCTGTCCCCCCTCCCCTCCTCCAGGGGCTCTCAAAGCTTTCCCAGCTTCATGTGGGGCTGGTCCCCCGTTTCCATTTCAAGTTTAAGCCTTTCTTCGCCTTTCTCTTTTCTTTGAAAATAAACTTGTCTTTGTGCTTTGGGGAGGAGGTCCCCTGGGGACTTCTTGCCTTTCCTTGGGCTCCTTTCTCATGCCCTGGACTCAGGAAGAAGGTTCTGTTTTTCGTGTGGGGTCGTTGCTTTCCCATTGCTGAATCGCCTGTTTGCAAGCAGTGTGCCCAGAGTCTTTGTTCCGAGTGACTGGTGGCTGAGTTTTGGCATCCTCTTTTGGGTTTTGTCTATCTGTGTTCCCAGTCACTCTTGCCATGGAACATTCTCAATAGTTCCTCATTATATACTATGGTCTTTGGACTGGACTGGACCACCAGAGACTACTTCATCCCCCTGCCTTTGGCCAGAGCTGATCCCAAACCATCCTGGGAAGAGGCTGCCTCCCCTTTCCCAAGCCCTAGAGCTGAGCGTTCCCTTTGGCACTGTGTCCTGAGGTCCCTCAATTCTGACACTCGAGCATTCTTCCCAAGGTTTCATCTCACCCACTCAGCTTTGCTGCAATTGCCCCACCTTCTCAGATGGCCATTCCTTTATAGAAATAGAACACCTGCTCACCACTGCTCCTGGTGCCCCCCTGAGAAGCCCTGCAGGTTTTATCATAGAGATACACTGTGATGTTCACTGGCTGGACTTAGAGCCAGAGATACAAGGGTTCAAATCCCAACGCTGGCATTTCCTAGCTGAGGGACCCTGCACAAGAGACTGAACCTATTTGAGAATTGACTTCCTCATCTGTGAAATGGGGATCACAATAGGGTTGCTGTAAAGACTGGATGACATAATTCATGGAAAAGCATCTTGTTTCCTGGCCTTTCTTTTTGATTTTGCATTTGGGTTGTTTGCTTTAGGCCTTGTCCTTTTGAGGAGGCCCTCCCTTTGGTTCCTAGACTTATTACTGGCGCACCAGCTGGTACTTCTCAGGACTACATGGGTATAGGATCATAGAAGCAGAACTGAGAAGAAAAAGACCTTTGCTTCCACTGAATCCAATTCCCTCATTTTACAAAGGAGGAAACAGATGGTTGTTAAATGATTTTCTCAGTCACACAGCTTGTCAGTGTCTGAGGCAGGATTTGTACTCAGGTCTTTCCCATCCAGGCCATCACCCTTTTCACTATTTCACCTAGGAGGTATCTCTAATCAGAAGGAACACTTCCCAGAAGCTCTGGCAGCTCCCACATCCAGAAGATTCCTTTGGGCTAATGGGCATTTTCTTAAATCCTCTAATCCTTGCCCACCAAACTGGTTGATACTTCTGCTCTGATGCTCTTGACATTCCAAATCCATTTCTCCCTCCCACTGTTTACTGACTGATTCCTGGCTATAGTCCTTCCTTGCTGGGGACTCATCAGGTGCTTCTTCTCTGCTTCTTCCTTGGGAGTCTTTGCTAAACTTCCCTCCCCTGGTCAGCTAGGTGGATTTCCTGATTAGCCCATAAATGTGACTAATCCCAGCTGATTTGGACCACATGTGCCATGATATCCTCCCTGGGGCTGTTCCAGACTTTCTTCTCCCTCCTCAAGTTCAATCCCACCCTTCCCCTGACCCCAGCTCATCTCACTCTTAGCAAATGACTTTGATTTCAACTTTACTAATAAGATAAAAGGAACATAGCCATTGGAAGTCTCCTTGGTCCACCCCTGCCATTTCTCTATGCTCTTATCCATGGTCTCCTTGTCAAGGTTAAATACTCAATGCTCTCACCTCCAACCTTCTCCAAGATCCATAATCCAGATTATATTCATCTTCAAACTAATTTACTGCTGACTGTTTTTCCTTAGCCCACACAATCTCCTTTGTCATTAAAACAAAGACAGACCTCCTCTTGAAACTGTTACCCCCTCCCCCTAATTATAAACCTAACTGCCTCCTCCCCTTCATTGCCAAACTATCTCCATGCATTCCTTCTATTCTGTCTTTGCTCACTTATCCCCACATAATTCCTTATAATCTGATACCCACCCTCATCACTACCTAAACTCACTAATGACTTCCAGGGGGCAATTAGAGCTAAAGGGGACTGTGGATGTATGAATCCACTCTGCCATTTCATAGATAAGGAAACAAAAACTCAGGCTTGTTCAAAGACACACAGTTGGAATTTCTTTGGTAACATTTGCTTGAACCTTCCTGACTCACCATTTGATTCTCCTTGATTTTTCTGCCATTATGGTTGTTTGTGCTCCTATCTTATCTTCTGTTAGATTGTAGAGTCAATGTAGGGAGAGGCAAAATTGAATAAGATGTGGTCTCTGCCATCTAACAGTGGTGTCAAAGTATATTGAGTTAGAAAACCACAAATTAACATTATCCATGTTGTGTTGTATTTTTATTTATTTTAAAAAATATTTCCCAATTTCATGTGGCTCAGATCATACTCAGGAGTGTTGTGGGCCAACTCCTCTGGGCTAGTAGAAGAGAAATACACATAAAGATAATATCTGTTACAATAACTACAGAGAGGGTGTTTTTTTAGCTTTTGAAATTTTTTGTTCAAAGATATTTTATTAATTACACATAATAGCAATTTTCAATATATGTTTTCTAAAATTATAAAATCCAAATTGCTTCTCCCTTTCCCTTTCCCTTCTTGGAAATGGTGAGCAATTTGATCTAGATTATCCATGTATTATCATGCAAAACATATTTCCATATGGTCACTGTTGTAAGAAAATACTCATACAAAACCAAAATCCCAGAATCAAAGCAGAAATAAACTCATGTGAAGGATAGTCTGCTTTGATCTGCATCTGACTCCAAGAGTTCTTTCTCTGGAGGTGGGGTAGCATTCTCTGTCAAAATCCTTCAGAATTATCCTGGACCATTAAGTCTCACAATTGATCATTGTACAATATGGCTGTTACTTTGGGCAATGCTCTCCCTGGTTCTGCTTATTTCGCTCTGCATCAGTTCATATAACTTTTTCCAGTTTTTTTCTGAAAACATCCTGCTTATCATTTCTTATAGCACCATAGTATCCCCATCATTGATCACAATTTGTTCATCCATTACTACAGAGAGTGTTTAACTACAAGCAGTTTTGGGCCTGTACATGTAGTACAAGGACTACATGTTGGCAGGAAACACATCTTCAAATCAACTTTTAGAGCTAAATTTAGTTTGTTTGGAGGCAGTGGAGCACAGAGCTGACAGGAGCCTTCAAGCTGTTTCTATCCTGCAGAAGGACGATGAGTGCTAGCAATACCCTTTATTTACATTCAGCATCATGGGGCAAAGCCCCAGGTCCCTCCCACCCCCTTTAGTTAGGAGTGAGCACATATATCCTGTGTATTCACAGGAAGAAGTGGAGAAGTGACAGCTGGTCACCAGCCCCTAGGAGAGCCCCCATAGAAATTGGGTTGTTGCAGCAGTCTCCTAATAATGTCTTCCTGCCACCAGCATCTCCTATTTTTAAGTTTCCTGTCCTTAGAATTCTAAGTCTGCTCTTTCTTAATGCACTCATCTGTCTGTATCATTCTTGCTCCAAAACCTTCAGTAGCTCCCATTTTTATCTTCTGAGTAAACTTCCTTCCTCTGCTGCCTGGCATTCAAGGACTTTGCTACTTTTCTAGACAGTCTGTAAGTGCTGCCTTCTAAGGACCCTGCTCTGCAACCAAATCATAAGCTTCTACTGGTCATGTCCTTCCTGGAGTCAGGAAGATCTGAGTTCAAATTTTGAATTCGATGCTTATTAGCTGTGTGACCCTGGGCACTTAAGTCACTTAGCTTTAGGTTGGCTCGATTTTCTCAACTGTAAAATGGGGATCATAATAGAACCTACCTCACAGGATTATTGTGAAGATCAAATGAGATGATATTTATAAGTCACATAGCCCAGCACCTGGCCCATAGCAGGTGATTAATAATAAATGCTTCCTTCCCTCCCCCTATTTCCCTTCTGGACTTTCCTGATCAGTCATCATAATGACTGGTATTGATAGTTTTTAAGGGTTTTTGAAACACCTTACATTCATTATGCCACTTGACTCATAACCATGCATGTACTACAAACCCATTTCACAGATGAAAAAACTGAGGTTCAGAGAGGTCATAGGATCATAGATCTAGAAATAGAAGGGACCTAAAAGACCATCTAATCCAACCTCCTCCTTTTATTGATGAGAGTCCCAGAGAAGGGAGAAATTTGCTCAGTTGGGTGAATGAGAGGGGGAGAATTTGAACCCAGGATCTTCTGACAATGAAGGGATTTACCTAAGATTATATGTCTAGTAAAGTGAGTGTTGAACACAGGTCTCTGTATTGAATCCAGCCCTCAGTGTCTTTCTTGGTTCTTGAATAGCCTTTCGTTTTTCAGCCCTTGTGTTCTGTAATTTGTTATTTACTGATTAGGGTTGGGGTCTTATCCCCGTACTAGATTGTCAGCTCTCTCCTGAATCTAGGCACTAGATTAAACCTCCCGGCTTCCCTTTCCTCCCTTCCCATCCTCCCATGTCTAGCACAGCCATCAGGGCATCCAGCATCTGTGATTACAGAAACTCAGTCTGTCCAAAACTTAGTAGCTAGTCCTCAAGAGCTTCCTGACATTTTGACAGAATACAATAAATCTTTGCTTGCTCCTGCTCAAATTGGCAGAGAGATCTGAACTCATGGCTTTCTGGCATTAAGTCTGTTCCTCTATTCACTGTATCACGTCACCTCTGCAAGCAATCAGATGGATGGATAGATTGTTATGGTCAAGAAAAAAATAATATTGTACTTTAAGCAAAAGTTGTCAGAAACAATTTGTGTTCATTTAGCTTCAGGAGATATATATCAAGGCCAGCATAGTCACCCCATGACCCTCAGTTATCACTATGGCACCAAGATAATCTGAGGCAATATTTAGAGAGGGCTCTGGAGCAAGAGAAATGTTACAATATGTCAGAACAGCTGTGTGACCCTGGGCAAGTCACTTAACCACCATTGCCTTGCCCTTACTGCCCTTCTGCTTTGGAACCAATACACAATATTGATTCTAAGACAGATGATAAGGATTAAAAAAAAAACCAACCCATCAAAATGTAGTTGGGTTAAGAACTTCTTTGACCACTCCCTTCATGGATTAACTAGGCTTCCTCCCAAAGATCAATAGCTTAATCTTTTCTGAAGGGAGAAGGACACTCTGAATTTTGTTGTTCAGTCATTTCAGTTGTGCCCAACTCTTCATGACCCCACTTGGGGTTTTCTTGGCAAAGATCCTGGGGTAGTTTGTCATGTCCTTCTCCAACCCATTTTATAGATGAGGAAACTGAGACAAAGAGAGTTAAGTGACCTATCCGGGGTCACAGAGCTGATAAGTGTCTGAGGCCAGTTTTGAACTCAGGAAAATGAATCTTCCTGACTCATAGGCCAGTTGCTTTACCATCTAGCTGCCCAAGGAGCAAGGGAGACCAAACAATGTAGATTCGTGACCCTGTTAAAAGTCCTTAAGGGCGCTATTAGCCAGAGATATCCTAATGGTCTTATTTCAAGGCGAGGAGCTGGGAATGGGGTGGCAGCAGGGAGATGTCTAAGACTATGACCAGAGCCCAATTCAATTTAGCCAACATTTATCTAACCAAGCCCAGAGCTTCCATTATTATTGGGGAGTGTGGGGGTGGGACAGGCAGTGTACATCCTGAGTTCTTCCTTGGCTAGGATTCTGTCTGATGGCAGCCTGCATTGCTCTTAAACCATG